>NC_089839.1:285771259-286078259 GCF_035609145.1 Eleutherodactylus coqui
ACAGTTTCCAGTGTGGAAACAAAAGTCTGACCCTAACTTTTTTGATATGAAGAAACCCTACCTAAAAATGAACTGCTTTCCCTGATGAGGGCAACCCCACATCAGGAACCTGGAATGCCACTGACTTTCACTAGATGGTCACATGGAATTTGGCAAAGGTTAGATGTTACACAAGTATTCAAAACACAAATTTACTGTAGATACGATGTAACAAAACTCCAAATAAAGTAAATAACCAGCTAGACTTATCTGAGCTAAGATGCAGAACTGGATCATGAGCCGCCTACTAGACTAGAAATACCTTCAGACTTAGACTGTTCAGCCAAGTCAGACAGGAGTCAGACAAGAGCATAACCAGTGTCCTCTGAGAGGAGGAGCCAGAATAAATATACACAGACAGTGATTGGTTGACTGGGCTTTCCCACCTTTCAGCTAAGCAATATGCCTATACACAGGAAGAGAAGTGTCACTGCTGGCATCTAAAGCCAGAGTAACAATAAGCACATGCCGGTGTGAGGATTCTATGGGCTGATGTAGTGACATGCCTAAGTCATGGCTGGTGCACCATGACACTCTGATCCTCCTAAGATTTTTTTTTCTGTTCTCTTTTAGTTTGCTTCTCTCTAAAATTTCTTCCGTGTGTTCCCCACAGGACTCCACCCACTACCTCAAACAATGAGACTGTCCCCCACTTTCAAAACCTTCAAAAGCAACTTGAAAACTCCACTTTTCAAAAAGTCTACAACATACAATAACCCTTCTACCCTATCATAAGAGCATCTTCAGCTCTCACCTACTGTCTCCTTCCATCTTCCCTTGTAGTAATTTTATTTCCTCATGGGCAGGGAGCTCTCACCCTCTGTACTAGCCTGTAGAGCCTTGAGGTTTTTTGCCTTCCTCTGGATCAACACAGTAGGATAGACAGGCTGGACTAGATGGACATTGTCTTCATTCGGCCTTACATACTATGTTACTATGTATGTAGAGATGAGCGAACGTACTCGTCCAAGCTTGATACTCGTTCGAGTATTAGCGTGTTCGAGATGCTCGTTACTAGAGGCGAGTACCACGCGATGTTCGAGTTACTGTCACTTTCATCTCTGAGACGTTAGCGCGCTTTTCTGGCCAATAGAAAGACAGGGAAGGCATTACAACTTCCCCCTGCGACGTTCAAGCCCTATACCACCCCCCTGCAGTGAGTGGCTGGCGAGATCAGGTGTCACCCGAGTATATAAATTGGCCCCTTCTGCGGCTCGCCACAGATTTATTCTGACAGAGATCAGGGAAAGTGCTGCTGATGCTGGAGCTGCTATAGGGAGAGCGTTAGGAGTTATTTTAGGCTTCAAGAACCCCAACGGTCCTTCTTAGGGCCACATCTGACCGTGTGCAGTACTGTTGAGGCTGCTTTTAGCAGTGTTTTTCTATTTTTTTTTTTTGTATATCGGCCGTGCAGAGCATTGCGTCCGCAGTCTGCAGTCATTGTACAGAGTATAGGGGCAGTACTGGTGAGGCAGGGAAAGAGATATTCAGGCTATATAGGCAGTGGGCTTTTTCCAAAAAATTGATCGCCGTCATCCCGCCAGAGGGAAACAGTATACATAATATTATACGCTGCCTACAGTATCTATCTGCTGGGGGTTGTAGTCCTAATTAATACACAGCTAAGCGTTACAGCAGGCTTGCGCAAAATTGTTTCCTGGATCTGCTGTCTCTGTTACATCAGCGCTGTCATCCCGCCAGAGGGAAACAGTATACATAATATTATACGCTGCCTACAGTATCTCTCTGCTGGGGGTTGTAGTCCTAATTAATATGCAGCTAAGCATTACAGCAGGCTTGCGCAAAATTGTTTCCTGGATCTGCTGTCTCTGTTACATGATCGCCGTCATCCTGCCAGAGGGAAACAGTATACATAATATTATACGCTGCCTACAGTATCTATCTGCTGGGGGTTGTAGTCCTAATTAATACGCAGCTAAGCGTTACAGCAGGCTTGCGCAAAATTGTTTCCTGGATCTGCTGTCTCTGTTACATCAGCGCTGTCATCCCGCCAGAGGGAAACAGTATACATAATATTATACGCTGCCTACAGTATCTCTCTGCTGGGAGTTGTAGTCCTAATTAATATGCAGCTAAGCATTACAGCAGGCTTGCGCAAAATTGTTTCCTGGATCTGCTGTCCCTGTTACATGATCGCCGTCATCCCGCCAGAGGGAAACAGTATACATAATATTATACGCTGCCTACAGTATCTATCTGCTGGGGGTTGTAGTCCTAATTAATATGCAGCTAAGTGTTACAGCAGGCTTGCGCAAAATTGTTTCCTGGATCTGCTGTCTCTGTTACATCAGCGCCGTCATCCCGCCAGAGGGAAACAGTATACATAATATTATACGCTGCCTACAGTATCTATCTGCTGGGGGTAGTAGTCCTAATTAATACGCAGCTAAGCGTTACAGCAGGCTTGCGCAAAATTGTTTCCTGGATCTGCTGTCTCTGTTACATCAGCACTGTCATCCCGCCAGAGGGCAACAGTATACATAATATTATACGCTGCCTACAGCATCTATCTGCTGGGGGTTGTAGTCCTAATTAATACGCAGCTAAGCGTTACAGCAGGCTTGCGCAAAATTGTTCCTGGATCTGCTGTCTCTGTTACATGATCGCCGTCATCCCGCCAGAGGGAAACAGTATACATAATATTATACGCTGCCTACAGTATCTATCTGCTGGCGGTTGTAGTCCTAATTAATACACAGCTAAGCATTACAGCAGGCTTGCGCAAAATTGTTTCCTGGATCTGCTGTCTCTGTTACATGATTGCCGTCATCCCGCCAGAGGGAAACAGTATACATAATATTATACGCTGCCTACAGTATCTATCTGCTGGGGGTTGTAGTCCTAATTAATACGCAGCTAAGCGTTACAGCAGGCTTGCGCAAAATTGTTTCCTGGATCTGCTGTCTCTGTTACATCAGCGCTGTCATCCCGCCAGAGGGAAACAGTATACATAATATTATACGCTGCCTACAGTATCTATCTGCTGGGGGTTGTAGTCCTAATTAATACGCAGCTAAGCGTTACAGCAGGCTTGCGCAAAATTGTTTCCTGGATCTGCTGTCTTTGTTACATGATCGCCGTCATCCCGCCAGAGGGAAAGAGTATACATAATATTATACGCTGCCTACAGTATCTATCTGCTGGGGGTTGTAGTCCTAATTAATACGCAGCTAAGCGTTACAGCAGGCTTGCGCAAAATTGTTTCCTGGATCTGCTGTCTTTGTTACATGATCGCCGTCATCCCGCCAGAGGGAAAGAGTATACATAATATTATACGCTGCCTACAGCATCTGTCTGCTGTATCAGCTCAGCATTTTAAAAACATAGAAGCAAAATACTTAAGGCCTACTACTGGCCTTTGGCCACTTGACTGCTTCTGCGCTGTGAATTCCACTAGCTCAGTCATACGCACCTACGACTCATTACAGGTGTGCGCAAAATTGTTTCCTGGCTCTGCTGTGCGTTCCGTAAGGGAAGTCAGCCTCCAACCACAGGCCAATAAGCGGCACATTTAATTACAGCGTTCTGTTTCTGCACTACTGGTAATACAGCATGCTGAGGGGTAGGGGTAGGCCTAGAGAATGTGGATGCGGGCGAGGACGCGGAGGCCCAAGTCAGGGTGTGGGCACAGGCCGAGCTCCTGATCCAGGTGTGTCGCAGCCGACAGCTGCGGGATTAGGAGAGAGGCATGTTTCTGGCGTCCCCACATTCATCTCACAATTAATGTGTCCACGCGGTAGACCTTTATTAGAAAATGAGCAGTGTGAGCAGGTCCTGTCGTGGATGGCAGAAAGTGCATCCAGCAATCTATCGACCACCCAGAGTTCTGCGCCGTCCACTGCTGCAACTCTGAATCCTCTGGCTGCTGCTCCTCCTTCCTCCCAGCCTCCTCACTCCATTACAATGACACAATCTGAGGAGCAGGCAGACTCCCAGGAACTGTTCCCGGGCCCCTGCCCAGAATGGCCAGCAATGGTTCCTCTCCCACCGGAGGAGTTTGTCGTGACCGATGCCCAGCCTTTGGAAAGTTCCCGGGGTCCGAGGGATGAGGCTGGGGACTTCCGGCAACTGTCTCAAGAGCTTTCAGTGGGTGAGGAGGATGATGACGATGAGACACAGTTGTCTATCACTCAGGTAGTAGTAATTGGAGTAAGTCTGAGGGAGGAGCGCACAGAGGATTCGGAGGAAGAGCAGCAGGACGATGAGGTGATTTACCCCACCTGGTTTTCTATGCCTACTGAGGACAGGTCTTCAGAGGGGGAGGCAAGGGCAGCAGCAGGGCAGGTTGGAAGAGGCAGTGCGGTGGCCAGGGGTAGAGGCAGGGCCAGACCGAATAATCCACCAACTGTTTCCCAAAGCGCCCCCTCGCGCCATGCCACCCTGCAGAGGCCGAGGTGCTCAAAGGTCTGGCAGTTTTTCACTGAGAGTGCAGACGACCGACGAACAGTGGTGTGCAACCTTTGTCGCGCCAAGATCAGCCGGGGAGCCACCACCACCAGCCTCACCACCACCAGCATGCGCAGACATATGATGGCCAAGCACCCCACAAGGTGGGACGAAGGCCGTTCACCACCTCCGGTTTGCCATCATACCTTTGAAAGCCTCCGTTTCCACAACCCTATACCGCTGCCTCTCCCCCTGTGCCCCAACCTGCCACTGAGATCCAACCCCCCTCTCAGGACACAGGCACTACCGTCTCCTGGCCTGCACCCACACCCTCACCTCCGCTGTACTCGGCCCCATCCACCAATGTCTCTCAGCGCACCGTCCAGCCGTCGCTAGCACAAGTGTTGGAGCGCAAGCGCAAGTACGCCGCCACGCACCCGCACGCTCAAGCGTTAAACGTGCACATAGCCAAATTTATCAGCCTGGAGATGCTACCGTATAGGGTTGTGGAAACGGAGGCTTTCAAAGGTATGATGGCGGCGGCGGCCCCGCGTTGCTCAGTTCGCAGTCGCCACTACTTTTCCCGATGTGCCGTAGCAGCCCTGCACGACCACGTCTCCCGCAACATTGTACGCGCCCTCACCAACGCGGTTACTGCCAAGGTCCACTTAACAACGGACACGTGGACAAGCACAGGCGGGCAGGGCCACTATATCTCCCTGACGGCACATTGGGTGAATTTAGTGGAGGCTGGGACAGAGTCAGAGCCTGGGACCGCTCACGTCCTAGCCACCCCCAGAATTGCGGGCCCCAGCTCGGTGGTGGTATCTGCGGCGGTGTATGCTTCCTCCACTAAACCACCCTCCTCCTCCTACGCAACCTCTGTCTCGCAATCAAGATGTGTCAGCAGCAGAACGTCGCCAGCAGTCGGTGTCGCGCGGCACGGCAGCACAGCGGTGGGCAAGCGTCAGCAGGCCATGCTGAAACTACTCAGCTTAGGAGAGAAGAGGCACACGGCCCACGAACTGCTGCAGGGTCTGACAGAGCAGACCGACCGCTGGCTTGCGCCGCTGAGCCTCCAACTGGGCATGGTCGTGTGTGACAACGGCCGTAACCTGGTGGCGGCTCTGCAGCTCGGCAACCTCACGCACGTGCCATGCCTGGCCCACATCTTTAATTTGGTGGTTGAGCGCTTTCTGAAAAGCTACCCACGCTTGTCAGACCTGCTCAGAAAGGTGCGCCGGCTCTGTGCACATTTCCGCAAGCCCCACACGGACGCTGCCACCCTGCGCACCCTGCAACATCGGTTTCATCTGCCAGTGCACCGACTGCTGTGTGACGTGCCCACACGGTGGAACTCTACGCTCCACATGTTGGCAAGGCTCTATGAGCAGCGTAGAGCTATAGTGGAATACCAACTCCAACATGGGCGGCGCAGTGGGAGTCAGCCTCCTCAATTCTTTACAGAAGAGTGGGCCTGGTTGGCAGACATCTGCCAGGTCCTTGGAAACTTTGAGGAGTCTACCCAGATGGTGAGCGGCGATGCTGCAATCATTAGCATCACCATTCCTCTGCTATGCCTCTTGAGAAGTTCCCTGCAAAGCATAAAGGCAGACACTTTGCGCTCGGAAACAGAGGCGGGGGAAGACAGTATGTCGCTGGATAGTCAGAGCACCCTCCTGTCTATATCTCAGCGCGTTGAGGAGGAGCATGAGGAGGATGAGGAGGAGGGGGAAGAGACAGCTTTGCCCACTGCTGAGGGTACCCATGCTGCTTGCCTGTCATCCTTTCAGCGTGTATGGCCTGAGGAGGAGGAGGAGGATCCTGAAAGTGATCTTCCTAGTGAGGACAGCCATGTGTTGCGTACAGGTACCCTGGCACACATGGCTGACTTCATGTTAGGATGCCTTTCTCGTGACCCTCGCGTTACACGCATTCTGGCCACTACGGATTACTGGGTGTACACACTGCTCGACCCACGGTATAAGGAGAGTGATGATATACCACAGGACCCTGGCGGACAAACTGATGGTAAAATTCCCATCCGACAGCGCTAGTGGCCGAAGGCGCAGTTCCGAGGACCAGGTAGCAGGGGAGGCGCAGAGATCAGGCAGCATGTACAGCACAGGCAGGGGAACACTCTCTAAGGCCTTTGACAGCTTTCTGGCTCCCCAGCAAGACTGTGTCACCGCTCCCCAGTCAAGGCTGAGTCGGCGGGAGCACTGTAAAAGGATGGTGAGGGAGTACGTAGCCGATCGCACGACCGTCCTCCGTGACGCCTCTGCCCCCTACAACTACTGGGTGTCGAAGCTGGACACGTGGCCTGAACTCGCGTTGTATGCCCTGGAGGTGCTTGCTTGTCCTGCGGCTAGCGTCTTGTCAGAGAGGGTGTTTAGTGCGGCTGGGGGAATCATCACGGATAAGCTTACCCGCCTGTCAACCGACAGTGCCGACAGGCTTACACTCATCAAGATGAACAAAGCCTGGATTTCCCCAGACTTCTCTTCTCCACCAGCGGACAGCAGCGATACCTAAAGTATACGTAGGCTGCACCCGCGGATGGAAGCATTGTTCTCTATCACCATCAAAAACGTGGACCTTTTAGCTTTATCAATCTGTGTATAATATTCATCCTCCTCCTCCTGCTCCTCCTCCTGAAACCTGACGTAATCACGCCGAATGGGCAATTTTTCTTAGGCCCACAAGGCTTAGTCATATAATTTTTGTAAACAATTTTTATACGTTTCAATGATCATTAAAGCGTTGAAACTTTCACCTGAACCAATTTTTATTTTAACTGGGCTGCCTCCAGGCCTAGTTACAAATTAAGCCACATTAACCAAAGCGATTAATGGGTTTCACCTGCCCTCTTGGTTGGGCATGGGCAATTTTTCTGACGTACATTAGTACTGTTGGTACACCAATTTTTTGGGGCCCTCGCCTACAGTGTAATCCAATTAATTATTTGCCCACCTGCATTAAAACTGACGTTACATCAGCTGTGCTGGGCACTGCAATGGGATATATTTATGTACCGCCGGTAGGGTTCCAGGGAGCCACCCATGCTGTGGGTCCACAGGGAGTTATAACTGCATGTGTCTGCTTCTAAAGAACCCCAGTCTGACTGGGGCATGCAGTGTGGGCCGAAGCCCACCTGCATTAAACATGACATTACCTCAGCTGTGATGGGCAATGCAATGGGATATATTTATGTACCGCCGGTGGCTTCCTGGCACCCACCCATGCTGTGGGTCCACAGGGAGTTGTAAATGCATCTGTGTCCACTTCTAGAGAACCCCAGTGTGACTGGGGCATGCAGTGTTGGCCAAAGACCACCTGCATTTAATCGGACGTTACCTCAGCTGTGATGGGCACTGCAATGGGATACATTTATATACAGCCGGTGGGTTCCAGGGAGCCACCCATGCTGTGGGTGCACACGGAATTCCCATTGCGGAGTTGTACCTGCCTGTGACTATTTATAAAAAAACGCTGTCTGACTGGGGCATGCAGACACCTTGACAGAATGAATAGTGTGTGGTACATAGGTTCCCCATTGCTATGCCAACGTGTGCAGCTCCTGATGGCGGTGGCACAGGATTATATTTCTCATTGCTTCTGTACAGCATTGTGGGCTATCGCCCCGCCCCTTTTAAAGAGGGTTGCTGCCTAGCCATGCCAACCCTCTGCAGTGTGTGCCTGCGGTTCCTCCTCATGGCAGACGCACTTATAAATAGACATGAGGGTGGTGTGGCATGAGTGCAGCTGAAGGCTGCGCAGGGACACTTTGGTGTGCGCTGTGGACACTGCGTCGTGCAGGGGGGGGGGGTTCGCAGCATGTAACCCAGGAGAAGTGGCAGTGGAGTGTCATGCAGGCAGTGATTGTGCTTTGTTGGAGGTAGTGTGGTGCTTAGCTAAGGTATGCATTGCTATTGAGGGCTTTTCAGAAGTAAAAGTTGTTGGGAGGGGGGGGCCCACTCTTGCCGCTATTGTGGCTTAATAGTGGGACCTGGGAACTTGAGATGCAGCCCAACATGTAGCCCCTCGCCTGCCCTATCTGTTGCTGTGTCGTTCCCATCACTTTCTTGAATTGCCCAGATTTTCACAAATGAAAACCTTAGCGGAGCATAGGTCCCATACAAAAATGCTCGGGTCGCCCATTGACTTCAATGGGGTTCGTTACTCGAAACGAACCCTCGAGCATCGCGATAATTTCGTCCCGAGTAACGAGCACCCGAGCATTTTGGTGCTCGCTCATCTCTACTAGCCTGTCACTCGTTTAGTTTATTGTTTTTCTTTTTATTGTATATTGAAACCCTTTTCATACAGAACTGATGGTGCTTTAAAAATTGTTAATGCCAATAATAAGAGAAAAAAATCTCAAGCTTAGAATTTATTATTTTTTTGCTGATAAAGAGCTCTATTTTCCTAAGACCTCGTGCATATGAGCGTATGCATTTTCATGCTCACCGCATCACAAGCGAAAAAATTGCGTAAATGAGGAATATCGATGATTAGTGATGAGCGAGCATACTCACTAAGTGCAATGGCTCGAGCGAACATTGCCCTTAGCGAGTACCTGCCCGCTCAAACGAAAAGGTTCGGGTGGCGGCGGCGGGCAGGGAGCTGCGGGGGAGAGTGGGGAGGGAAGATCTCTCTCTCCTTCTCTCCCCCCCCCCGCTCCCCCTGCTCACTGCCGCAACTCACCGCTCACCCCCGCCGGCACCCGAACCTTTTCTTCCGAGCGGGCAGGTACTCACTAAGGGCAGTGCTCGCTCGAGCAATTGCCCTTAGCGAGTATGCTCGCTCATCACTAGCCACGATCAAGTCCCAATCTAAATTAGTGTTTTCTCGTCCATCCACATGGGCGACTGCGGCATATCGCCAAAAATATAGACTGCTGTGCGGAAATGCCTTGGTTGGCAGAAATCCTTGGAAATGAGTATTAATGCTTAAATAGAGGAAGCAGAGAAGTCGATGGGAGCCTTCAGTGTATCTTGGCAAACGATAGGTCAAGACATATGTTTTCACGCACCATATAAAATCGGTCCTCATTTTCCTTCGCCGATGTCCTATTATTCCCGCGGCGATGTTGTTTATATGTGGCAAAAAATTGCTCATCTGAATGAATACATTGGAAACCAATGCTTCAGATGGTCCCGATTTTTTAACGCGGCTAAATTAGCCACATATATTCGCTCGTGTGAATAAGGCCTAAAGCTGACAAGCGAACTGCATAAATGGGAAATGTCAGCCTAAGGTATGGTCAAGTGATCAAGTATGAAAACTTCAAAAATGATTGGATTTCTTTTAAATAGGTTGTACCACAATTGACTTTTCACCTATCCATAGGATAAATAGTAAACGTCTTAATGGTGGGGGCATCACCATTGAGACTCCCACTATCTTGAGGATGGGGGTCCCACTTACTGGTTTCCTCCTCACTGTGAACTCACAGAGCGACAGTTGCACATGCGTGGTGCCATTCCATTCATCTTCAACAGGACTGCCTTAGATATTCATGCATTTGTAATGGGCTGTTTCTGTCAGCTCCACTGAAATGAATGGAGGAGCGCCATGCATGTGTGCCTACCGCTCTATTTATTCTCCATGTCAATGTGGGTGGGAGCAGCGAGCCAACAGCAACAAGAAGAGGGGGACAAGGGACCCCTGTTCTTGGAATCATTGGGGGTCTCAGTGGTGAAACCCTCTACTAATTAGACTTTTATCACCTATCCTTTTTAATGGATAGTGACAAAAAACTTGCTTGAAATATGTCATGTTCTGATGATACATCCCCTTTAAGAAAATATGAATAAAATGATCTAATTAAATGTTAATCGTTAGCTAGTTCTAGCTCCATAGACTGTCTACACTGCACTATTTTAATCCTTACATCAATAAGCTTTACTCATATTTGCCAGGTTTTGTTGACGCTTTCCTACATTTTTGCTTAATCAAAATTCGGCACAGATAACATTCAATTGTTGCAATAAAAAATATTTTTCTTGATTCTTCCCCATTATTCTCACACACATTTAGAGCATCTGTCACAGTGAATGGGTGCGGAGACTGAAAAATAGAGAAAGATTAGAACTTCTGATACCGCTCCATGCGAAAACGAGGATTAACATTTTACTAACGAATCATACTATATTAAACGCACCGCACCTGACATGACCTCTGGAAATAATAAGAAACTGCACCAAGAATAGTAATGATAAACTTCCTTCTAGATCACCTTTAGTAAAGGAAAAATGGAATCTACATACTGACTCCAAATAAATGCAATATCTGTGCAAAAGGAAAAGGTTCTATCCTGATGAGCTGAAAGTAAAAAGAGGGAAAAATAAAAACATTAAGGCCTTAGTCAGACGGGCGTTTTTACCCGCGATTTGCGCATGCGCATGCGTCTGGCGATTTTATAAAACCATTGCTTTGCAATGGTATCGGACACATGAGCGCTTTTTATGCGCTCGTCCGATAAATTATAGAACAGAAATCGCAGATCGCACCTATCTGCGATCTGCGATTCCTGTTCTCTTCTCTATATGCGCTCAATGGGGCCGGCGGCAGCAGCGCCGACCCCATTGAGAACATATAGAAGACAAATCCTTCTTCTCTGCCACAGCTGTAACAGCTGTGGCAGAGAAGAACGATGTTTGCCCATTGAATTCAATGGAGCCGGCAATACAGCCGCTCCATTGAAAGCAATGGGCTGCCAGCGTGCGCGGGGTGAATTGTCGGGAAGGGCTTAAATATATAAGCCCTTCCCTGCAATTCATCCTAAAATGTGTTAAAATAAAAAAAAAAATGGTATACTCACCTTTCCGCTGCAGCCGGAGTCCAGCGGCGGCCGCTGTCAGTTCTCCTGAACTGCTTCTCGGCACTATTCAGCTGGCGGGGCTTTAAAATCCCCGCCTACTGAATGATCTGCCTCTGATTGGTCACAGCCCTGACCAATCAGAGGCAGGTTTCACTCACACACCCATTCATGAATTCATGAATGGGTGAGTGACTGCTGCCTCTCAGCGCTGAGCCAATCAGGGGCAGGTCTGACTCACACCCCCTTCACACCCACTGCAGGACGGCCGCGTGGAGCTCCAGCTGCCGGGAGAAGGTGAGTATATATATATTTTTTATTTTTACACATTTTAGGATGAATTGCAGGGAAGGGCTTATATATTTAAGCCCTTCCCGACAATTCATCCCGGGCTCGCCCGCAGCGCATTGCTTTAAATGGAGCCGGCTCTATTGCCGTCTCCATTGAATGCAATGCGCTGGACAGCTCCGGCCCGTTTCTAATGAAACGCGGCTAGGAGCAGATTTTCGGGCGACTTGCGCGCACCGGTCACGCGATTTGCGGATGCGCATCTGTCATGCGATCCGCAAATCGCGTGAAAAAACGCCCATGTGACTAAGGCCTAAAGGGGTTGTTGAGTTGTAAACTATTGATGGCCTATCTGTAGAATAAGCCATCAATCAGCGTGGATTTTTTCACCCCGGAGTCCCACCAATCAGCTGTTGTTCTCGTGTACTGAACTGATTTCCGCAGGAAGCAGGCAGCTCTGTTCTCTCTGTAGTGGGCAGGTTTAGTATTACAAAGTTCCCATTCACTTCAATAGGAACTTTGACTGTAATACCAAACCTGGCCACTGCAGTGAGAACGGAACTTCCTGTGGAAATCAGCTCAGTGTACAAGAATATTGCCCTAGTGAACAGCTGATTAGAGGGGGTCCTAGATGGTGGACCCACTCTGATCTACTATTAATGGCTTATTCAACAGATAAGCCATCAATAAAGATGTATTCTGGGCATTTACTATTGATGACCTATCCTTGGAATCCTCACCAGTCAGCTGATTCTCTGGTCCGCTGTCACTGCAGCAGGTCTGGACATCCACATCGGTAGTCAGAGCTAAAAGTGTTATAGAAGGCTTCACTCCTATTGAAATCAGGAGACTAGTACACCCCGAGTCTTCCGGGTGAATTGAGCGGCAGTGCACATACTCAATTTACTGCCTATGGAGATAGCCAAGCACAGTGCTTGGCTATCTCCATCAGCCCCATAGGAGTGGATGGAGTGGTGGTCACGCATGCACACCTGTGATCCATTCAACCAGCAGAATCGTAGTGCACTGTTCTCCTTTTTCCTGGGACTCCCAGCAGTTGAACCACTAATGATCAATCATTTATTACCTATCCTGTGTATAGGTGAAAAGGGATTTTTTAAGGAATAATCCCTCTAAAGGGGTTTCTGTTGTTCAAAAAACATTCTTTAAACAACACCCTCTTGTTCATGGGGTTTTCTTGGTATTACAGCTCAGTCTCATTAACTTCAATGTAGTTGAGCTGCAATACCAGGCATGGGCCATGAGTAGTGATGAGCAAATGTTTAAAAAGTTGGATTCAACCGGTTTGCCAACATTTTACAAAAATGTGGTTTGATCAAAATTAGTCCGAACCAAACTGGAAGTTCATCAAAACCCCCAAAACGGGTGTACAATACTGTCTAAGATCCATATAACCCTGTATAGTTCTCTGAGAGTGTTATACTGGGCTTTAAGGGTCTTTCACCCAGGAAGGAATATTCCGCCACAGCCTTATGGAATATGCTGCCACTGAATTCTGCACCAAAATCCACACTGTTAGCTGTGGATTTTGATGCAGAATTGGCAACAAGATTCTGCTATTTTTAATTCCGCACATTAGCAGTGGAGATTTGGGGGCCTAATATCCTGCAGGACTGCATATTCTGCAACATTGTTGCAAAAAAGGTCCTTTATGGCTCTTGGACCGTGTTATACACCAGTCTTCAGGACTAGCATTGAGGAAACCAAACCAGTAGAACCCTGTTCCGGGTAGAGCTCTTCTAAAAGCTTGGTTTAGATTTGGGGCACGACACAAGGGTTCTACTGGCCATGGTGGAGCTGTTCCTGAAAGAAAGCAGCCATGTTTTTTTCTGTCTTCAAGCAACCCCTTTAAAAAAGTTTATGGGGTAAAAATAAATTGGTAACATTGGCTACAACTTTCTTTTAATTTAACACAGCCAAATAGATGATGCCTCCCGGGATGCTCCAAGAGGGGAATCCCTGTGATATAGAATATGTGTAAAAAGCCCTCTTTTCGTCTAGTATTGGCCTAAAGCAAAACAACAGAGACATATGCAGGATCTGTACAACAACCATGTGTCTGAGCCCTTCCACTCTGGCTAAAAGGTGTTTTCTTTCCTCGGTTGGCCGCTGGCTGTCACATTGGACAGCAGTCGTGTGCCAGTTGTCCCCTAATGGTCGCAGAACCATTTGGCCAATACAATGGTGTTGACAGTTGCAGTCTCCATTGTTTCCATGGTAGATCTCTCTTGCATCACTTGCCACAAGCTTTCTTCAAGTTGTCTGCCTGTGATATCAGCAAAGCAACACATCTTGCATTTACCCGGAGGCTATAATGAATGTGTTCGCTGTGGGCTATAACTGGATGTAATGTTGTGATATGACAAAGTCACATTGATGCAATTAAAATTGTTTTGCAGCACTTAAACTGTAACTACATAAAACAGAAATCACAACATGTAGGGAACTCAATTATGTGCAAGTGGATTCATTAAAATCTGTATTATAAATCCCTTTAAACTATAAATACATAAATATGCTGCGCCGCGTCTAGAAGAAGCATTTATATTATGTTCTAATCTTACATACGTATATTGTGCCGTAGAATTCATCTAATCGAGGAGTATGACGGTTGTCAGTGGCATTTCTACTTCTGCAGTTTCACGTCAATGTATTGTCCACATGGCTGTCTTCTTGCATCCCTAATGAAATGAGATGTATTGTGCGGTCGGAACGCCATGAATCCCCTTTATGGATAATTATAGAAGTGTGCTGCAAAGCAGTTCATGTAATAGAGTGTACCGTATATGTGCACATGAAAACCGGTATAGTAGGTTTATGCACACTACAGACTGCTGTTATAGGGGGGGCTCCAGACTCCACATATACACAGCTCTTATAGGGGGTTCCAGACCCCATCACCAGACTGCTGTTATAGGGGCACTCCAAATGACACAATTGGTGGCGCTCTAGGCTACACATATAGACTACTGTTATAGGGGGTGCTTCAGACTACACATCCATTAATAGTACGGGCAAGAAAAGACAGGGCATGGCCTATTTTTCGTAGTTTTTTTCAAACTCGCGCTATTGCACGGAGTCTGAATGGTCTGGAGAAAAAAAGAAAACTCATTCATGTGCACCTATGCTCTGTAGCGGCGAGCGTAGTTGTGCATACTCCCATGTGTTTTTTTCTTTATAGTGGGCACTCCAGACTACACATCCAGACTGCTGTTATAGTGAGGGGGGGGGGGGGGGGCAAGACTACATAACAAAACTGCTGTTACAGGGCTTCCCAAAATCCATATATATACTGCTGTTACAAGGGGTGCCTAGACTCCATATATATATACTGCTGTTACAAGGGGTACCCAGACTCCACATATAGACTGCTGTAATAGGAGGTGCTCCAGACTATACATATAGACTGCTGTTATAGGAGGTGCTCCAGACTATACATATAGACTGCTGTTACAGGAGGTGCTCCAGACTTCACATATAGACTGCTGTTATAGGAGGTGCTCCAGACTATACATATAGGGTGCTGTTATAGGGTGCACTCCAAACTACACATCCAGACTGTTCTTATAGGGGGTGGTCCAGACTGCACAACCAGATTTTTTCAAAGAGCACATACAAGCCCCAGCCACCTTCTGCCACCTCCAGCTCAAAAACATCCCTTGGATATGATTTTATCTCAATGTCAAGTTAAGAAAAATGCTAGTACACTCCCTCATCATCTCCTATCTAGGCTAGTGCAGCATCCTTCTCTGCAGCTTCCCATCCAATGCTTTTGTGTACCTCCAATCCATCTTCAACCCTGCTTCCCAACTAATCCACCTCCCCCTTCCCCCTCCGTTACTCCTCTACCTAATATCCCGATACCTTACCACACGGAATCTCTAATCTTCACTAGACGGCCTTCTCTGCTCTCCCCTAGTGTGCTCCTCGTATAATTGTCTCCAGGATTTCTCCTGGGCGTCCCCCAAACTCTGAAACCCTTTAGCTCAACATGTCAGACTCTCTATTTCCTATGTTATCGTCTAAAAGAACCTGAAAACCTGCCTCTTCAATCAAGCTACAACCTACATTAACCCTGCTGCCACCACAACAAGAGCACTTTCTACCCCCACCTGTTGTCTCTATACACCACCCTTGTAGATTCATAGGTTTGGTCCTCTCTCTCTTTTTACCAATTTGCAAGTAATTTAGTAGTTGTTTATTGTACATATGTAATGTATTTAAACCCCTGTTCCCATATGTATGGCGCCCGGGAATTAACAATGCTTTAGAAGAAGTGATAATAATGATGGGCGCTTCAGATTAGACAGCCAGATTGTTGTCATAGGGGGCACTCAAGACTGCTCAGTCAAACTCAGGTAATAGGAGTTGCTCCACACTACACAACCAGGTTGTCATCCACTTTTAGTTGCATCATACACTTTTTGCTTTGTTTTACACGCATCGTATAGGTTATTTGTAAATCCCATTGAAAATAAACCCTAGTAACAAATGATGGGCTCCAAAGTCGCCTCTAAATCAGATTGTCCTAAACTGTACATTTGTGGCCCTGTACCAATTAGAAACCATTATACAGTCCAAACCTAGGCCACCGTAGGACCCTTTGGTACTGTAGAGGGCTGTGCACCGTTGTCCAAAGTGGGCCCACTAACTAACCCTCTTTTATACAGTTGCCATCTCTATCCTACCAGTTACAATGATGGCTCCACAACACTTGGTAATGGACAAGCTGCATTCTCTAAAGTATAGAGTGGAGATAAGCGAACTTTTGCAAAAAGTTTTGTTTGGTCTGAATTAGTTCAAACTGATCCCGAAGTTCACTAAAACGCCTGAAACTGGTATATAATATTGTAGAAAAGCCCGCATAACACTCTGAGAATGTCATACAGGGCTTTTATGGCTTTTATGCTGCATTTAGATGTAACAATTTTGTTTAAATGAGCAAAAGTGAATGGTAACCTTTCAGTATAAACGCAGCCAAGAACTGAATGACAAACGAGAATCGTGCAGTTTTCATTCTCCTTTTAGTTTCAACAGAACTAAAAATCATTGTTGGCTCATTCACTTGTTGTGGCGTTTCAACACACCCTGCTCAGTGTTTCACAAGGGAATATGGGTCGGGAAGGGTATAATTTCTCCATAAGGAGAGCACCTAGATGGTAAGTGATGGGACTCATAAGGCCATGCATGCTCCTCTGGGAAATATGCAAATAAAGACGATGAAACAATATCTCTGCAGCAACACCTGCTGGAAGTCAGCATTCCTATAAGTCAAGGTTAGACTCTTTATACAAGCCTTGTAACAATGACTGGGGATTGAAAACCAAAGCCAGAATCCATACACAGACAGCTGTTTTAGGGTTGTTGCCCCTCATCAGGGGCATGGATGGCCTTATAAGTCTCCTCACCCACCTTCTGGATGCTATACTTAAGGAGAACTGATACCCTTTCCCGACCCACGCCATAAACAGGCTGAACGAGCGCAAACTAGTGCAAACGAGTTTACGGTGACGTCACTTGTTTATCTACCATTTAAGAAATAAAAGGTTGTAAAGTGTTACTGGTTCTTCTCAGTTTTTGTTAACAGTTTTAGGTTTGTCATTGTATTCATTGTATATTGTGTTCACTGTAGAAACGGATTACAAATGGCTTGTTCATAGCAGGACATCTGAAATGACTGGCTTTCAGCCTGGAAATGAAAGTCTATGGCAGAACAATATGCATGCTTTTTGCATTATTGACTTGTATAAGACAAGATAAATTTGCTTGATGTTCAGCGCCATTAAATTATATGAACTGCTTTAATTGCAGGAACAAAACCTTTCATGTTTCAGCTCTATTGATTTGTGTGGAAGTAAGGCCAGCAAAATACTTTTGTGGTGTGCCTATAATTTTCTCCAATCAATTTTGCCGTATGAATTTGAAGAAGGACTCCGGCCAAAAATCTATTTTTTTTTTGCTTAGTTTTGGCAAACGATTCATCCCAGTAAGCTACAGTATTAAGAAATATTTGATATTAAAAAGGAAACTATTTAACTTGGTAAACAAGCTTTACGGGCTTCCTGATTGTTTTATGTGGATGGAAGCTTTAAGGCTGGTTATAAAATTTTGGGTAATTCTCATTGGCTCCATTTTATTCCATGTGACTATATTAAAAACTATACAAATTAAGTTACCATCTCTATCATAAAATTGTCGGCAGATAACACAGAATTCCACTATCAGCATTAGACCACTTCTCCTGGTGTTCCCTGGTAGGCTCACGGCGCCTTCTGGTAACATCAGCACTTTTGGGTTTATTCTCCAGCCCCAAGAGTTATGTCTAATCCAGCTTGGCTGTTGAAGGGGCCTACCCCAAAATGCTCATTTGCTGCTTTTAATTGACACAATAAAAAGAGAAGTTGGATAAATCCTATCCCACCGCCTGTTGAAATTCATTGGAAAGTGGCGCCGGGCTACCAGTGTTGTTTCTCCATTTGACTCCTTGTGGTGTGCATCGGATTGTCTGATATGACCTTCTAAGCAATCCATTGACCTAGGCCCTTGCATTTTAAAATCCTTGCTTTGTTTTTTCATGATTGTCTGATTGGCTCCAACTCCGCACTTCCTTTACAAATTTGTCCCTCCCACTTCCTCTTTATAAGATTACTGTGTTTAGCTTTAGATCGGGCAACTGTCTCTCTTGTGCTTTCACAGAGGAATGATTGTCAACCAATGGATTGCGGAAAAAGCGGGCCAGAAATTTCTTACATCCGTCTGCCCCTCGCCTCCATTGACTGCAAACAGGCAGGCATTTGTAGATGAGCAACTGCCTGTTTATACAAAGCAAGAAGTCGCTCATGACTTGTCCATTTTAGTGAGCTGAACTGAGACTCTTAGTGACTATTGAGCAACTTCTCACCCAGGACCCTGTTGGGTGCCATATTTACACAGGCCACCTGTAATCGTTTGATTGAACATTTATTCGGTCGACTATCGACTCGTGTAAAAGTACCCTTAGTCTAGCTCTCTGCTTCCTCTGCTGAGCTCCTCCTGGATAAACCTCTTATTTCTGATATCCATGTTTTGATCTCTGGCTGACTATAAAACAACGCTTTGTCTAAACCTGTTGCTGCTGATATTCATGTACTACCCTACAAGACCACCTTCTAACTAAACCCCTTACTGCTGATTTCCATATACCAAATTCTGCCTAAACTACCGTAGAAGGCCATGCTTTGCCCAAACCCCTTACTGCTGTGTACCAACCTCTAACTACAAGATCGTTATTGCTTATTGTGTTACTTGACCTTTGTACTAATCAGAACTGTCACAGCCCTTGGACTCAGACCCATGACTCCAGACCATAAGAGAGACAGATTAGCTTCTCCTGCCTGTACATTGACTTTTTTATATGAGACAGAGCATGCTCACAACATTCTCCCCTAAAAGTCATTTTATGACTCAGTTTTCTTATGTCAAGGCGCCTGCCTTAAAGCAAATTTCTGGAGTTGCTTTTGGGTAGTTCAGGTAAGATGGCCGCATCATATTCATGTGAAAAACGTAGAATTGAAAACAAACAGAAAATAAGAGCTCCAGAATGGCAAAATTGTCTAGTGATGCTCTGATACTTTACTTGCTTGTATATTGCATCATTACTAATCTAACTTGCCATTTAGGAGTCTGGAAGGCTTGTTGGCAGTGCTTTTTCTATTGTCACATTTGGAAACTAAGAAAATAATATATAACAAAAAACCAGCTCAGAAGAGTTTTTGACAATTTGACAGTCAAAATAGGCCGATTTAAAACATAACCATTATTTGTAAGTCAAATATAAATGCTCACAAATAGCCAACACAAAAAATGATCAATGCCTATGTATCAAGAGTAGACATATGGAGCAGAAAGGAGAACGCCATACACGTCACCACTGTGTCATTTCTCTATGCTTTTGATTACATAAAGTAATATTTTGTCATGAACACTTATGGCAGAAACGCGTTGGGACATTCTTTTGTACATCATTGCCCAACATTCCTTGTTGTTGCTGTTGTGTGTGTTTAATTCATTAAGTGTCATGTCCAAGCAGGATGCGATGGATCCGGAAACCTGAAATACTCATGCAACGGCACACCAAACAGTGGTAAACCATAAAGAAAACTGCCACAAGCAAAACACTGTTCCTAAAGACCTTTACCCAGACAAGGGACCTACCTATATGCAGACATCCTGCCCTGACAAGGGCGAACATGACCGCGCACCTAGGCCACTAACAAACCCTACATGGGATAGGAGAGGACCACAGTAAACAAGATGAAAATGATTAATAGCTGCAGTTCTTAGGTTTGACAGGAGGTCCAGCACCAAGCTCTGACTTCTATCAAAATCAGACGAAGACTGAACATTAAACAGCACTGAGAAAAGCACAAGGCCAGGTTAAACAGTCCTGACAAATTACCCACAGGTGAGGCCAAGCAAGTCTCACCTAATACCACTCCCACCAAAGTGAGAAGATGGAGAAACGCATACAAAACCTGTACCAGAATACTAGAAAGGAAGTGATCCCAGAACTGCTGCAACACTAAAGGTGTAATAGGGACACACAGAGGCTGATTCCTGTTTGGTTGCCCCTCTCAGTTCAGGTGCTCTACCTAAAAAGGTGAGACAGATTGGCTATAGGGGGAGATTAGTAGGTGGATTGTCCAGTTACGTTTTCAAATTGAAATATCGGGGGCAAATGTGGTAAAATAGCAATTTAGGCAGTACCTACCTGTCCTCGGCCCCAGTGTTTCAGTTCTGCAGTCTCGCTATTCTCCTGGTCTCTCTTGACGGCAGAAGTCAGGTGACTGCTGCCTGCCAATCAGAGGCTGCAGTGTCACCGCCAGTTCTCCTGGCATCAGCGCATACATCCTGGGCGCCATGATGCCAGGAATTCCAAACAGTGACACTGCGGCCCCTGATTGGCAGGCAGCAGTCACCTGACTTCCACTGTTAACTGAGACTAGAAGAACAGCAAGGCTGTAGCTCTGTACCACCAGGGCTAAAGACAAGTAAGTACTGCTTAATTTGTTATTCTTACCACATCTGCACCTGACATTTAAATTTGAAAAATAAACTGAACAATCCCTTTTATTCTGGCTGACTTTTTTGTGGTCACCTTTTACAGTGCAGGTTTGTCACCTTGTTGTGTTCTCCTAATTGAAATATGGACACTTTAGTATCTTTTCCCACTGAACAAATTGTATGGGTAAAAGACACTATTTCCACCCCTATTTTGTACCCCATAAGTCTATTTGTCTCCTTTTCATATTATTCAGAGGTATTATTTATTTTTAGTGTTGGCCTGTGTGACTATTTTAGAATTATATGTTATTTGACTTTTTAATATACAAATAAAGTTATGCTGTAATTCGATCCATCCTCTGAACTAATTGCCATAATTGTCATTCGATTACTGTCGTTTTTTTAAAGTGAATTCCATTTTTGACCGTCAAAAGTGGCTGGCCAGGAGATTTTCTAAAGATGAGTGATAATTAGAGATGAGCGAGCACCAAAATGCTCGGGTGCTCGTTACTCGGGACGAAATTATCGCGATGCTCGAGGGTTCGTTTCGAGTAACGAACCCCATTGAAGTCAATGGGCGACTCGGGCATTTTTGTATATCGCCGATGCTCGCTAAGGTTTCCATTTGTGAAAATCGGGGCAATTCAAGAAAGTGATGGGAACGACACAGCAACGGATAGGGCAGGCGAGGGGCTACATGTTGGGCTGCATCTCAAGTTCCCAGGTCCCACTATTAAGCCACAATAGCGGCAAGAGTGGCCCCCCCCAACAACTTTTACTTCTGAAAAGCCTTCATTAGCAATGCATACCTTAGCTAAGCACCACACTACCTCCAACAAAGCACAATCACCGCCTGCATGACACTCCGCTGCCACTTCTCCTGGGTTACATGCTGCCCAACCCCCCCCTGCATGACCCAGTGTCCACAGCGCACACCAAATTGTCCCTGCGCAGCCTTCAGCTGCCCTCATGCCACGCCACACTCATGTCTATTTATAAGTGCGTCTGCCATGAGGAGGAACCGCAGGCACACACTGCAGAGGGTTGGCACGGCTAGGCAGCGACCCTCTTTAAAAGGGGCGGGGCGATAGTCCACAATGCTGTACAGAAGCAATGAGAAATCCAATCCTGTGCCACCTCCATCTGGAGCTGCACACGTGGGCATAGCAATGGGGAACCTATGTGCCACACACTATTCATTCTGTCAAGGTGTCTGCATGCCCCAGTCAGACTGCGGTTTTTTATAAATAGTCACAGGCAGGTACAATGCGCAATGGGAATTACGTGTGCACCCACAGCATGGGTGGCTCCCTGGAACCCACCGGCTGTACATTAATGTATCCCATTGCAGTGCCCATCACAGCTGAGGTAATGTCATGTTTAATGCAAGTGGGCTTTGGCCCACACTGCATGCCCCAGTCAGACTGGGGTTCTTTAGAAGTGGACACATGCAGTTACAACTCCATGTGGACCGACAGCATGGGTGGCTCCCTGGAACCCACCGGCGGTACATAAATATATCCCATTGCAGTGCCCAACACAGCTGATGTAACGTCAGCTGTAATGCAGGTGGGCTAAAAATTAATTGGATTACAGTGTAGGCGAGGGCCCCCAAAAATTGGTGTACCAACAGTACTAATGTACCTCAGAAAAATTGCCCATGCCCAACCAAGAGGGCAGGTGAAACCCATTAATCGCTTTGGTTAATGTGGCTTAATTGGTAACTAGGCCTGGAGGCAGCCCAGTTAAAAATTAAAATTGGTTCAGGTGAAAGTTTCAACGCTTTAATGAGCATTGAAACGTATAAAAATTGTTTACAAAAATTATATGACTGAGCCTTGTGGACCTAAGAAAAATTGCCCGTTCGGCGTGATTATGTGAGGTTTCAGGAGGAGGAGCAGGAGGAGGAGGAGGAGGAATATTATACACAGATTGATGAAGCAAAAATGTCCCCGTTTTTGATGGTGATAGAGAACGATGCTTCCATCCGCGGGTGCAGCCTACGTATTGCTTACGTATCGCTGCTGTCCGCTGTCCGGGGAAATCCAGGCTTTGTTCATCTTGATGAGTGTAAGCCTGTCGGCACTGTCGGTTGACAGGCGGGTACGCTTATCCGTGATGATTCCCCCAGCCGCACCAAACACCCTCTCTGACAAGACACTAGCCGCAGGACAAGCAAGCACCTCCAGGGCATACAGCGCGAGTTCAGGCCACGTGTCCAGCTTCGACACCCAGTAGTTGTAGGGGGGCAGAGGCGTCACCGAGGACGGTCGTTCGATCGGCTACGTACTCCCTCACCATCCTTTTACAGTGCTCCCGCCAACTCAGCCTTGACTGGGGACCGGTGACACAGTCTTGCTGGGGAGCCATAAAGCTGGCAAAGGCCTTGGAGAATGTTCCCCTGCCTGCGCTGTACATGCTGCCTGATCTCTGCGCCTCCCCTGCTACCTGGCCCTCGGAACTGCGCCTTCTGCCACTAGCGCTGTCGGATGGGAAGTTTACCATCAGTTTGTCCACCAGCGCCCTGTGGTATAGCATCATTCTGGAACCCCTTTCCTCTTCGGGAATGAGAGTGGAAAGGTTCTCCTTATACCGTGGGTCGAGCAGTGTGTACACCCAGTAATCCGTAGTGACCAGAATGCGTGTAACGCGAGGGTCACGAGAAAGGCATCCTAACATGAAGTCAGCCATGTGTGCCAGGGTACCTGTACGCAACACATGGCTGTCCTCACTAGGAAGATCACTTTCAGGATCCTCCTCCTCCTCCTCCTCTGGCCATACACGCTGAAAGGATGACAGGCAAGCAGCATGTGTACCCTCAGCAGTGGGCTAAGCTGTCTCTTCCCTCTCCTCCTCATACTCCTCCCCCTCCTCCTCCTCAACGCGCTGAGATATAGACATGAGGGTGCTCTGACTATCCAGCGACATACTGTCTTCCCACGCCTCCGTTTCCGAGTGCAAAGCGTCTGCCTTTATGCTTTGCAGGGAACTTCTCAAGAGGCATAGCAGAGGAATGGTGACGCTAATGATTGCAGCATCGCCGCTCACCATCTGGGTAGACTCCTCAAAGTTTCCAAGGACCTGGCAGATGTCTGCCAACAAGGCCCACTCTTCTGTAAAGAATTGAGGAGGCTGACTCCCACTGCGCCGCCCATGTTGGAGTTGGTATTCCACTATAGCTCTACGCTGCTCATAGAGCCTGGCCAACATGTGGAGCGTAGAGTTCCACCGTGTGGGCACGTCGCACAGCAATCGGTGCACTGGCAGATTAAACCGATGTTGCAGGGTGCGCAGAGTGGCAGCGTCCGTCTTGGAGTTGCGGAAATGTGCGCTGACCCGGCGCACCTTTCCGAGCAGGTATGACAAGTGTGGGAGCTTTTCAGAAAGCGCTGAACCACCAAATTAAAGACATGGGCCAGGCATGACACGTGCGTGAGGCTGCCGAGCTGCAGAGCCTCCACCAGGTTACGGCCGTTGTCACACACGACCATGCCCGGTTGGAGGCTCAGCGGCACAAGCCAGCGGTCGGTCTGCTCTGTCAGACCCTGCAGCAGTTCGTGGGTTATGGCCGTTGTCACACACGACCATGCCCGGTTGGAGGCTCAGCGGCACAAGCCAGCGGTCGGTCTGCTCTGTCAGACCCTGCAGCAGTTCGTGGGCCGTGTGCCTCTTATCTCCTAAGCTGAGTAGTTTCAGCACGGCCTGCTGACGCTTGCCCACCGCTGTGCTGCCGAGCCGCGCGACACCGACTGCTGGCGACACATCTTGATTGCGAGACAGAGGTTGCATAGGAGGAGGAGGAGGGTGGTTTAGTGGAGGAAGCATACACCGCCGCAGATTCCACCACCGAGCTGGGGCCCGCAATTCTCGGGGTGGGTAGGACGTGAGCGGTCCCAGGCTCTGACTCTGTCCCAGCCTCCACTAAATTCACCCAATGTGCCGTCAGGGAGATATAGTGGCCCTGCCCGCCTGTGCTTGTCCACGTGTCTGTTGTTAAGTGGACCTTGGCAGTAACCGCGTTGGTGAGTGCACGTACAATGTTGCGGGAGACGTGGTCGTGCAGGGCTGGGACGGCACATCGGGAAAAGTAGTGGCAACTGGGAACCGAGTAGCGCGGGGCCGCCGCCGCCATCATGCTTTTGAAAGCCTCCGTTTCCACAAGCCTATACGGCAGCATCTCTAGGCTGATCAATTTGGCAATGTGCACGTTTAACGCTTGAGCGTGCGGGTGCGTGGCGGCGTACTTGCGCTTGCACTGAAACAGTGGCGCTAGTGACATCTGGACGCTGCGCTGAGAGACATTGCTGGATGGGACCGAGGACAGCGGAGGTGAGGGTGTGGGTGCAGGCCAGGAGACGGTAGTGCCTGTGTCCTCAGAGGGGGGTTGGATCTCAGTGGCAGGTTGGGGCACAGGGGGAGAGGCAGTGGTGCAAACCGGAGGCGGTGAACAGCCTTTGTCCCACCTTGTGGGGTGCTTGGCCATCATATGCCTGCGCATGCTGGTGGTGGCTCCCCAGCTGATCTTGGCGCGACAAAGGTTGCACACCACTGTTCGTCGGTCGTCAGGCGTCTCTGTGAAAAACTGCCACACCGTAGAGCACCTTGACCTCTGCAGGGTGGCATGGCACAAGGGGGCGCTTTGGGAAACAGTTGGTGGATTATTCGGTCTGGCCCTGCCTCTACCCCTGGCCACCGCACTGGCTCGGCCTGTGCCCACACCCTGACTTGGGCCTCCGCGTCCTCGCCCGCGTCCACGTCCTCTAGGCCTACCCCTACTCCTCAGCATGGTGTATTACCAGTAGTGCAGAAACAGAACGCTGTAATTAAATGTGCCGCTTATTGGCTTGTGGTTGGAGGCTGACTTCGCTTACGGAACGCCAGGAAATAATTTTGCACAAGCCTGCTGTAACACTTAGCTGGCTGCGTATGAATTAGGAGGACAACTACACCCAGCACAGACCCAGAACACTGAGGACAGTCACAGGCATCCCAAATAGATTTTTTTCCCCAAATGTTTTTGGAAAGGCCCACTGCCTATATTCAATAAATATGTCTTCTGTCCCTGCGTCACCACTACTGGCCCTGGAGTATGTAACATAACTGCAGACTGTTGCACTGTGGACTGGAATGTGATGTAACAGCCAACACAGAGCCAGGAAATAATTTTGCGCAAGCCTGCTGTAACACTTAGCTGGCTGCGTATGAACTAGGAGGACAACTACACCCAGCACAGACCCAGAACACTGAGGACAGTCACAGGCAGCCCAAAAAAAAATTTTTCCCCAAATGTTTTTGGAAAGGCCCACTGCCTATATTCAATAAATATGTCTTCTGTCCCTGCGTCACCACTACTGGCCCTGGAGTATGTAAAATAACTGCAGACTGTTGCACTGTGGACTGGAATGTGATGTAACAGCCAACACAGAGCCAGGAAATAATTTTGCGCAAGCCTGCTGTAACACTTAGCTGGCTGCGTATGAATTAGGAGGACAACTACACCGAGCACAGACCCAGAACACTGAGGACAGTCACAGGCAGCCCAAATAGATTTTTTTCCCCAAATGTTTTTGCAAAGGCCCACTGCCTATCTTCAATAAATATATGTCTTCTGTCCCTGCCTCACCACCACTACTGGCCCTGGAGTATGTATAATTACTGCAGGGCGCAATGCTCTGCACGGCCGATATACAAAAAAAAAAAAAGTGCAACACTGCAAAAAGCAGCCTCCAAAGTACTGCACATGGTTAGATGTGGCCCTAAGAAGGACCGTTGGGGTTCTTGAAGCCAAAAATACTCCTAACACTCTCCCTATAGCAGCTCCGGCACCAACAGCACTTTCCCTCCTCTATGTCAGAACAAATCTGTGGCGAGCCGCGGGAGGGGCCGATTTTTATACTCGGGTGACACCTGATCTCGCCAGCCACTCACTGCAGGGGGGTGGTATAGGGCTTGAACGTCGCAGGGGGAAGTTGTAATGCCTTCCCTGTCTTTCTATTGGCCAGAAAAGCGCGCTAACGTCTCAGAGATGAAAGTGAAAGTAACTCGATCATCGCGTGGTACTCGTCACGAGTAACGAGCATCTCGAACACGCTAATACTCGAACGAGTATCAAGTGAGGACGAGTACGTTCGCTCATCTCTAGTGATAATGTAAAATTTTAGTGCAACAAGCCAGACCGCAGAGGGGTAGATGGTGGTGACATTAATGGTGATGATCACGGTGCCCCCCCTGCTTTCCCTCACTAGCAGAAGGCAGTATGCAGTAGAAAAAAATAATAATTTAGTTTCTTAGCTCTTTGGGCTACTCATTAAGTCAGAGGGTAAGATGGTAATTTATCAAGTTTGTGATGCCAGTCTGTATACAGGCCGAGACCTGCTGGACAAAATAATAATGAAAATGGGAAAAATAAAAAGACTTTATGCTTTTTCCTGGAGTGTAGTGTGGTACCTCAGGGCTGATTTTATGGTGGTGAGAAGGAACTCCAGTAGGCAGGATTTAAACTTTGAATCCGTGGAACAATTTATTTCAAGAGGAGAATCTTCAGCAACTTTTCACATTACTTCGTTACTTGAGGTAGATACACACTTCTATTCAACATTTAGGCACTAAGTACAGAGACTCCATCTGTAGGCTATGACACTCTACTAAGTGAAAAGCACAGGATTCCTTTCCTAACCCATATGCTTTGCCCTCCTGCTTTTCTCTCCTATTCTCTTCTGTTTCCATAAGTCTGAATATCCTCCTTTCTCTGGATACTATTTTCTGAAGTTCTTCCTTCTTTCTTCTGTGTTTGTTTAAACTGATTCTTTTGTACTCGCACTTTTTGCTTCTCACTGCATGGCCTCCCAGCTCTTGCTTCCTCTTTTTTAGTCTCTCTCGTAAACTAAGCTCTGGTGTAACGCCTAGATGGATGATGGTTCTGAAGTGAATTAAAGCCGATGGTATATATTTTCTTTCTTTTCTCTTTCAATAGTTTTTATTAAAGTTCAACAGTTTTCAAAACAAAGACCATATGCCTTGATGTACACATAGAATCAAAAATGAAGGCAATGCAAATCTCCAGACATCATATAACATTTCACATGATAATTCAGTCCTCTGAACTCAATCCAATGTAACAGGACCACCAATGGACATGGCCGAAATAGAAACAAACAATATTCAGGCTCCGAACCTGATCTAAACAAACAAGACACAGAAGAAAGAAGACACGAAAGATGAGGGAAAGAAGAGGGTAGGATAGAAAAAGCCACTATGTTGACAGTAAAAAGACTAAAGAGATTCTCCAGTTGTAAACTATTGATGACCTATCAGCAGGGTATGTCATCAATAGTAGATTGACCGGGACCCGTTGACGGAGAGCCCCACCAATTAGCTGTTCGCTGGACCTGTGTGCTTGTGCATTGAGCTGATTTCTGCAGGAAACCTCCCTAGATGTTACCAGGTATATATTACCTACATGCGACAATCAAGCTTGCATCAAATTTGGGCATTGAGTCATTCAGCACGCTAGTCAGCCGATCACTAACCAAAATGCAAGCCAATTTTTAAAAAAAATAACTCTAAAGATATGGAACCAGTTTTAGAACTGCCATTTTGGCAGCCAAGATAATAAAGTAGATTAATTTCCTGGCACTCTTGGCGATATCCGGGATTGGCTCATTCAAGGACCAGCAGGTATTTCTTAATTAAGTATATATAAAAAGAAAGAAAACCTCAGCTTTTATTCACTTTTAATACTTCATCCATCCGCAGATCGTACCAAAGCCCTAGTTTATCTAGATCTCCTTCACTTCAGCTTGCAGTGCTTACCTGACCTTTTGGACGACCAGCGCAGTAGGCAAGCAGCACATTTTCCTATTGACTTTCTTGGTCATGCCATATCAACACATTACTCTAACTCTTGGGTTGTTCTGCCCGTCTCTTCTCCTCGTCATCAGAGGTGGATTATGGTATGGATAAACTAGATAATACACCAGGGCCACCACCAATTAGAAACTTTCTCCAACTGTTTGTTGACTAAATGGCATAATTACATGGGCAACATTATATACTATGTTTGGGACTATATCATGGGATCCAAATGACTCTATAACTTTATTGTGGCAGTAATTGGAAGTAGGGTGGGCCACACAGGAGCATCACCCGATTGTGATCCAGCCCCGCCTGAGGCAGCACAGGAATACAGTATAGGGTTATTTCTGGATGCATAAATCAATTGCAAAGTTCATATCTGAATACATTGTAAAGCAGAAAAGTGAAGGAAAGAAGACAGCTGACATTCCGATTCAAATGACTGTACAATATCTCAATTTGTTCTTTGTGTTTCTTAAAACTTAGCTCGTTGCTTGAGAAATAAAGAACTCGTTATTCACCAGGTTTTGATGGAAACGTCAACCTTGGAAAAGTCAAAATTATACCTCCTCTGCTGCTGGTCTCCTTTCCAACTTTATGAGCAATTTTGGAAACCATTTGATGTGATTTGAATTTCAGCTGTGCATCGTTGTGTGACAAGCAGTGAATGAACCGCCCCGCTTTCTCGAAGTCTTGTGTTCTTTAATGTCTTACTGTGCAGCCATCTGCAACGGAACTTTTACCTGTCCCTAAGATGACATTTATGATATCCTTCAACACTTCATGAATAATGACATGAAGCGCTAGATTTCCCTTCCTCCTTTGCAAAATGTAAAGCGGAATTTAACATGTCGATGGCTATAGACTAGATCCAAAGTAAAGAATGATGCATGGAATTTTTGGAAACCCTGGCAGCTAAATAGTTATTAGTCCCTAGAAACCCAATCAAGTTGTCATCCGGGGTGTCTCCTGTCATATTCCGCAGCTGTCGTGGAGGAAGAGGAATCACATTTGAATAAATGAGACCTGTGTTTCTGACATCTTGACCCATTTCACAGGTTTATTTGACGCTCAGAGCGCAGCAGGTTTAAGTAAGGACTGCAAAGTGAGTTTCTGAATATTGAATAGACTGGCTGCTCACATTCTCGTCTGCTATATAACATAACCGGGTAGGTTTATCTAAAGAAGTATTTTATTTTCTGGATCCCCCCAGACTCATTTAAGGTTCTTTCATTTTTACTTCCCATGACTATCCAAAGAAGGAAATAACTTATTGATTTTTCTATTATTCTACTAAGCTATTATTTGATTTTTAACTGTTCATGTTTGTCAGGGCTCAGACATAGCAACGTATTACAGCTCCATACAATTTCTGGGTTGCATGGAGCCATAATACGGCACCCGTAGACTTTGGAACTCTACTGTACTTTTCAGTGTTTCTAATTTCATACAATAAAGAGATCAAAAGATCTGTGATCCACAGTGCAGGAAGCTAATATGAGTATTGGTACCTTGGGTTGTTGTGCTGATGGTGCAACAGCGGTTAAAGCCTGTCAATTAGGCCTCCCTCACACAGGGCGTTTTGTAAAGCATTTAACGCTGCCTTTTCAGCCCAGCGCTAAACGCTGTACATCACTCCCATTCATTTCAATGGGGCTGCTCACACAGGGCTGAAAACGCAGCACCTTCCAACGCTGCGCTTTGACAGCGATGCAAGTTCTATTTTTGGGCGTTTTCAGCCCTGCGTCGCCCATTAAAATGAATGGGCAGCGGTTTTAGCGCTGCTGAAAACGTGGCAACACTTGGTGCTGCGTTTTTGGCAGCATTAACCGCTCGCCGATTTTCGGGGTGAGGGCTTGCAATAGAAGCCCTACCCCGAAAATCAGTCCCAGCTAGGTAGAGAAAAAAAAAAAGTAATACTCACCTAGCCGCTGCGGTCTGGGTCGTGGCCGCTGGTCTCTGCCACTCATCCGGGCTTCTCCAACACTCCCAAGTCTATTGCCGTAGGCCAGGTTTGAAAACTCCGCCTCCAGCAATAGGGTGCTGTAATTGGTTATCGGCGCGCTCGATGTCCAATCACAGCCCTTCATTGACTGTCTCAGCCAATGAGTGCCGACAAGCTCTGATTGGCTGAGACAGTCAATGCAGGGCTGTGATTGTGCATCGAGCAAGCGCCGACAACCAATCACAGCACTCTATTGCTGGAGGCGGGGTTCTCAAACCTGGCCTACGGCAATAGACTTTTGAGTGCAGAGGAAGCCCGGATCAGCGGCCGCGACCCGGACTGCAGCGGCTAGGTGAGTATTGCTTTTTTTTTTTCTTTTCAGCATCCTTGGCTGCGTTTTCTGAAAACGCAGCCAAAACGCTGGCATAAAGTATGCCAGTGCTGCTGAAACGGGGCGGAATCTGCAGTAAACGCAGCGTTGAAAAACGCTGCGTTTCTGCAAACGCCCTGTGTGAGGGAGGCCTTAGACTGCTGCCTGTCCCAATGGATCAGCAATGCTTCAGTGACGAAATGCAAAATGAGAGCAGCAATGGGAATGGCTCCATGACAGGAGAGCCACAGCAAGGAGGGAGAAACCAAGCAGGTGGTTTTAAGGCTTTATTGGTAAAGGCTATACGTTTCAGCATTGAAATGGCAGCTTCCTCAGGACAATAATGCTAAAATGCAAAGAATATGATCATTTTATGGCCATGACTAGTATTGAGTGAACTGAAACAGTTGAACCTTGTTTCGGGTCAGGCTACTTAAAGTTTGATTTGTGTAAACCCAAACCTAGGGCTGTTTGTTTCAGCTGAACTCACTTAAATAACTTTTTCTTCCTGCTATATATATATGCATCTGTTTTAGGGGTATTGGTGAAGTTCAGGTTCAGTTCGAACTAATTCAGGCTGAACTGAACTTTTTGCCCAAATTTGGCAAATCAGTGGAACTGAACTTAGGAACAGTTCGCTCATCACTAACCATGACCTATGATGTATTCAGGTCACATGACCTGAATTCAGCCGTAAGGCAAGAACAATCATTTTTAAGACAAGATTGCTTTTGCCTCATGGCTCAATTCAGTTTGAGGATTGATTATTTGTGCTGAGTTCTTGTAGTATAGCCTTCACCAGTAATGCCTCAAAACCACCTGCTGGGTTATCTCTACCTTGTTGCGGCTCTCCGGTCAAGCAGGGCCTTTCCTCTCATGCTGACTTCTTTTAAATATCTATAAGATAATCATAAAGGTCTAAAGCCCCATTTACACAATAATCGCTCAAAATTCATAAACAAAATAGCTTGAATGACAGTTTGAGCGATCATTTTGCATAGCTACTAATGGGCGCTAATGCCCATTAGTAGTTTATTAGCTTAATTTCCATGCAAATGAGCCTCCCTTTACTGTATGCAGATAACAGCAACAGCAGGTGGTCTGTTATCTGCATACAGCTCCATTGTTCTTCTGAGGGACAGCAGCTGAAACATTGTTCTCAGCGCTCCCGCAGAGAATCACAGCATATGGTCCCTACTATCAATTGGCCAGCCTAACAATGGTTTTTATTTGATTGCCACGTGCCATGACCCTTGCTTGTCTCTTTGTTTATGCAAGAACTCTGCCTGTCTTGACCTATGCCTGTGATATTGACTATGTCTGTGCCTGTCCCTCAGGAACCGCATTACGGTGCTACTAACCTACCTGCATTCACTGTCACTGCACTGAGGCTACTCCTGGAGGCCCCTGCAGCAGAAACCAGATCCCTCAAAAAGGGACTAGAGGGTGAGAACCAGGGGTCCCCTAAGTGCTGCCCTCCAGAGTAGCCCAAACCCATCACTCATGGCCAAAGAAAAGCTAAAAAGTTAGTCGATGCTTTAGTATTGTCCCTGTTGTTTCAGGGAATGTGGAGATGTTTGTTGCTGGATTCCTGTAGAGACTGTAAATGTAAAGGTCAATGCAGTAAAATAGAAAGTGATTTTTGTTTTATTTCTTTGAGGGTTTTTTATAAACCACGGAACGGTTGTGGCTGTTTTTTTATTTATTTATGCCAAAAAGCTTTTGTCTTCTCAGATCTTTCTTAGTGTAACAGGAAGTACCGTACATGCAGATAATTACCATCAAATTATATTAGCGAAGAACCCGATCTCAGCACACTGATGTCCTCCTTTTGTGATGGCCGCCTTGTTTCTTGTTATTCTATTTCTGGGTTTGCTAGTAAATGTTATTTGCTTCCTGTAAGAATATAAAATCTAATTTCCAGTAATTTAATATCAATACTTGATTGAACACATGACATTCAACCTTGTGCGGAGATGCGGATGGTGCTCTTGTTATCAGTGCTCTCTTCTGGTATTGTATATTATAGGCAGCCCATAAATCATTTGTTTTCAAATGCTGTTTGGCCCAGTTGTATATCACATGGATAAAGCATATTTTTATAAATATCTGATATACCGAAATACATACAGAGTGTTCTGCTTAAACCTCACGCATTTTATCAGTTCGTAGAGCAGAAAGTATGAACAGTAGGAGGATGAAAATGAGACCTCAGGAAATGTAGGAACAACTAAAAAGTTTTTTGGCAAAGACTCCTAAACCTCTACATGTGCCCCAATTGGTAGCATGAACAATATCCAGTCTGTACTCAATTTCCTGCCACATTCTCTCTAACTTGTCCACTGCTACAATAGTAAGTCTGGGAGATCATTCACTGTAGTTGTAAATACTTGGTCCCTCACATAACCTCAGAAGAAGAAATCCAGCAGAATAAGATCTGGTGAATGGGTTGGCTACCAAATTGGTCTGCTGAGTCCAAACCAGTGATCTGGAAAGGTGTTATTGAGGGAACTCCAAACATACATACTCCAATGTGGAGAGCCCCATCTGGCAAGAAGAAGATATAAGGTTGCAGATCGGCTACTTGGAGATACAGGAACGGTTCCAACATGTCAAGGTATACGGGGCCAGTTACCTTATAGTCACCAAAGAAAACAGACAGATAATGCAGTCCTTTGTTACACCTCTCCAGGAATTCACTTTTTGGATATCTTGGTCATGTTCTCTATAAGCATGGGGATTTTTGGTTCCCCATATCTGCATACTATGCCGATTGACATATAATGACAAATGAAATGTAGCCTCATCTGAGAACCAGGGAGAAAATTTACTAAGCCCGGAATTTCCAACGCCAGGCTCATAGTAGAGTTTCCCTCACCACATGGTATGCTAAATACATGAAGAGGCACAAGCAACAAAGACAGTTTTACTATTAGACCGGTTTGAAAAATGAAGGCCAAAATTCTTAAAGGTTTTCTTTCATCTAGTGCTAATTCCAATCCATCATTCGTCATTCAATGAATGGCTGTGATTGGTTCATCGAACACTGGCTCTGATTGGCTGAGGTGGCGCTCCTGAACCAATCAGAGCAATTGCTTGCTGTAGGTATGGTATTCAAGCCCTGTCACCAGCAAGAGATGCTCTGTCGGCATTGAGGACTGCATGGAAGCCGGCTGGAGCACCGCTGCCCAGTGGGAGGGACCCAGACGGCGCCTGCCTACTAGGTGAGTATAAGACAACCCCTGAAAATGCGACCTTGTGCCTCTTCTGGGGCAAAATTTTTTATAAGACAGGGTCTTATTTTGGGGGAAATACGGTATTGATATCGTATACTTCTCATGCCAGAATTAAATAAAATACGACTGATTACTAACAATAGAATTGCTCCAAATGCCTTTACAATCACTAATAAATTTTGTTACAGTTCCTAAGAAATATATCATGATATTAAAGGCCTTGTGCAGTTTCCATTTCCTGATTAGGAAACACCATAAAGTTGAATCCTCTGTTTAAGACCCCCTTATGAGCCAGAGTAGAGAGATAATGCAAAAATCAACTCACATACTGCATTGACCATGACCCAGAGAACAGCTGATCAGTGGGAATCCCCAGCCGCAGATCCCTGACAATCAACTATTGATGACCTATCCTGATCAGTCATGATTAATAATAGAGTCTCATAATATCCAAGATATCGGCTTGCTGCTAGTTAATATTCCTGCTTGCAAAGAGAGCTGAAAACCTGTAAAGAACTAATACTTCTCCCAAAGGAGAGTTTTCATTTTTCTTTTAAATATCTTTTTTATTAAATTTTCTAGTGCAAATCCAACATATAATGCCATAAGAATGCTGCAGAGTACTGAGTAGAAAACACATAACCAATAAACATAAATCAAGTATAAAGGGGTAGTCAAAAAGACGGATCCAACAGTATATCTCAGTGCTGATCTCCTATATTGAAATAACAGTAGCATACTTGAATATGAAGGTGTGGATGCGCTACACAATGATATGGCACATGGGCCTTTGTAGACCCCAGAACATAAATTTCAATTTTGTGCTGTGGCCCTTGTAAGAATCAGAGAAGACAACCCAATTGCAAAGTTGAAGAGTCGCATGTGAAAAGCAGAAATACGCTTTCTGCATCTATCTAAGTCCCATGGGACCACTGCTATGACTGAAGTAAGGAAAGTGTACTTGAAGTGGCCTCCTTCTGCTACGATAGGGGCAGATCATCCAGGAACATATCCATTGTCATCTGCAGGTGATTCAAGTACCAATCCCTGTTGAGAGTCCATGGAATGAACACAGGTCCAACAAGGTGATTGCACCAAATTCCAATTCCAATGTTCACTCTGAAATTTGCATGGTCCTCTGATTGAGTTGAGCTCTTACTAGTAATTTTCATTGCATCTGTGCTGAATCAGTGCTTTGACATTCACTAACATGGTCCCAAAATGGACTGCATTGTCAAACTGCTTTGTATGTGTATCATAGCAAAAGGAGACCACTTTGAGTATGCATTCCTTACTTCAGGCATAGCCGCGGTCCCACCGGACTTAGGGAGACACGAAAGGCAGATTTCTGATTCTCACATGCTACTCCTCAACTTTGCAATTGTGTTTTACTCTCTATCTCTTACAGGGGCCACAACACAAATTTGAAATCCTTGTTTCAGGGGTCTCAGGAACCCATGTGCCATATGATTGTGTACTGCAACCATGTCTTCCTATTCAAGTGTGCTATTGTTATTTTGACATAGGACACTAGTATTGAAATATAGCGCTAGATCAGGCTTTTTGACTACACCCTGTGTTATTAACATAGAACAAGTACATCGCTTGTTCATTATAATATTTAAAGAAAAGTTGTTAAAACATCACATGACCAACTTTGTTAAAGCTAATTTTCAGTCACAGTGGATAATTGAGGCACTTAAAAAATAGGAATGCAGTATTATAGAGTTGAGGGGCACATATACAACTATCAGAAAAGGTTGTAAAGGAATATAAAGAATAGTCACCTTGTCTAAGTCTGACATCAATTATCCTGGATTGGTTGAGAGTCAATTAGTTTATGAGCAGAATCTGTCCCTGTACAAAACAGGGCCAGGGGTTGCATGTTAACTTATGGCTATTATGATTTCCCTTTTCTAAGTTCTTCTAGTGTAGCTATTTGAGATACGTTTCTTACCAGGTGGGAAATTGACAAGGTATCTGTGGAATGCCAGTGGAGAGGAATCAAAATCTTGGCTGCATCGATCAGTTGGGACCACAAACACTTATTGTAGGACTAGTTACGAAAGCCCAAGAAAGTACTAACTTTGAATAGACTACAAAATCCATCAAGTATCTGGGCATACAGATTTCAGCTTCTCCAGACTCCTGGTTCTCGCTGAACTATGAACCCTTGTTGTCTCAAATTGACAATGTAATTAGCAACTGCAGAATCTCATTTATTTCTTGGATCAGAAGACCAAATTTACTTAAAATGATGATCATAATAACATATTTAAGCCAGACGTTGACAGTTCACCTTCCCAATAACTTCTTTTCCTCTCTCCGCAAAAAGCTCTTAGGATAAATTTAGTAGAAATCTGGGCACAGAATAGCCTTCAAAACCCTCTCCAGATCTAAAAATATATTAAGTGGCATAAACCTCACTGATATAAAGGTTCTATATCAGGCGATTCAGTGAAGTAGAATTTTATATTGGTTCAAGAGGAACCACGTGTCTATGAGGTAGATCCAAGGCAGAGTGGATTGCATTTCTCCTACTAGAAATGGCACCTTGCCAGGCAGCCCTACTGGTTGTCATCCAGCTTGTCTAATCTCTGTTTCTCAAAAGGGGTGTATCTCCACAGTTTGGCTGTTCTTATAAATGTGAGATTGTAATCAGGATCACCTGCCTAAATATCATGCCTACATTATCCTAGCAAAAGTAATTGGACACCTGAGCAAGAATAAAAAATAGTATTTTCATATGTTGATACTTGCGAGGGCCTCCTTTGGCCCTAATGACATTGGATACTCTCTTGGCATACTTCCTACTGATGTATGATACACTTCAGCTGGTATTTCCCTTCATTTATCCTGAAAAATATCTGTCTAGTTCTCTCAAAGACGATGGACACTGTTGTTTTTTGCTGACCTGATGTTCCTGTTCATCCCAAAGACATTCAGTAGGTTTCAGGTTGGGACTCTGTACCGATGGTCCAATCGTGGAACATTTATATTCTCAAAACAATTTAAGGCCTTAGTCAGACGGGCATTTTTTGCCGCGATTTGCGCATGCGCATGCGTCCGGCGATTTTTTAAAACCATTGCTTCGCAATGGTATCGGACACATGAGCGCTTTTTATGCGCTCGTCCGAAAAATTATAGAACAAAAAATCGCAGATCGCACCTATCTGCGATCTGCGATTCCTGTTCGCTTCTGTATATGCGCTCAATGGGGCCGGCGGCAGCAGCGCCGACCCCATTGAGAACATATAGAAGACAAATCATTCTTCTCTGCCACAGCTGTAACAGCTGTGGCAGAGAAGAACGATGTTTGCCCATTGAATTCAATGGAGCGGCAATACAGCCGCTCCATTGAAAGCAATGGGCTGCCGGCGTGCGCGGGGTTAATTGTCGGGAAGGGGTTAAATATATAAACCCTTCCCTGCAATTCATGCTAAAATGTGTTAAAATAAAAAAAAATGGTATACTCACCTTTCCGCTGCAGCCAGAGTCCAGCCGCGGCCGCTGTCAGTTCTCCTGAACTGCTTCTCGGCACTATTCAGCCGGCGGGGCTTTAAAATCCCCGCCTGCTGAATGATCTGCTCTGATTGGTCACAGCCTGACCAATCAGAGGCCGGTTTCACTCACACACCCATTCATGAATTCATGAATGGGTGAGTGACTGCTGCCTCTCAGCGCTGAGCCAATCAGGGGCAGGTCTGACTCACATCCATTCATGAATTCATGAATGGGTGTGAGTGAGGCATGCCTCTGATTGGCTCAGCGCTGAGCCAATGAGGGGGCAGGTCTGACTCACACCCCCTTCACACCCACTGCAGGACGGCCGCTCGGAGCTGCCGGCAGAAGGTGAGAATGCAATTTTTTTAAATTTTAACACATTTTAGGATGAATTGCAGGTAAGGGCTTATATATTTAAGCCCTTACCGACAATTCATCCCGGGCTCGCCCGCAGCGCATTGCTTTCAATGGAGACGGCTGTATTGCCGTCTCCATTGAATGCAATGCGCTGGACAGCTCCGGCCCGTTTCTAATGAAACGCGGCTAGGAGCAGATTTTCGGGCGATTTGCGGGCGACTTGCGCGCACCGGTCACGCGATTTGCGGATGCGCATCCGTCATGCGATCCGCAAATCGCGGCAAAAAACGTCCGTCTGACTAAGCCCTTAATCAGCGTTGGATTTATGACGAGGCGCATTGTTTCGGTGGAAGTATGGCTGACCATTCCCAGAGTATTGCCGCACTATCAGCAGCACATTATTGTCTAGAATGTCAAGGTACACCTCTGTGTTCATGATTCTTGCCATTGCAACCAATGGACTGAGACTATGCCATGTAACACATCCGCAGACCATAACAGAACTTCCTCAATAATTAACTGTTGGCAAAACACTCTCAGGTTGTTGGGGACTCTGAGTTTGGACCCACTGTGCTAACCAACCAGCCTGGTTTTTGGACCAGACCTGGTGTGGCTGGCAGCTGATCACAGTTGCAAGGTAATCTCAGAATGGGAATCTTGTTGTTAGCTAATCAGGAAGATGGGAAGACCCCTGCCTAAAAGCAGGGTAGGCATCCTGATAAGAACGGCCCTGCACTGGAACCTTGGCGTTAACTATCCCTGACAGGACACAGGGATGAAGTACTGAACATAGGATACACAGAACAGGACTGATTTATCACAGAGATGGGAATAATGAAAAGACTGGAAGGAAATGGACAAACGCACACAGGCAAAAGCACAAGGCAAAGAACATACAGAATAAACAGATACAGGAACAGTATAAAACTGACTAAACAGTCCTGAGACAGGCGACCTAGATATGCTAAGTGTCTGAGAAAAACACATATCAATACTGAGGCAAAGAGAGAGGATTCCCAGCTCCCTTAAATAGGAAGGTGATTGCCATTTAAGCTGCAGCTGTACTGAGAGCACTGAGCAGGGTTAACTAGTGCAATGCTGATAGAAAGTAGAAGAAACAAGTACATTTATTCAAAAGAAGCAGAGTGACACCCAAGTCCGCCCAGAACAGCAAGAGGGCAGGAGACATGGGTAGCAGATCTAACACAGGCAAAAAATGTTCCCCAGCATTCTCCACACCCAGGTGCACCCATCTGATTTGAAGATGAAGTAGCATGATTTGTCACTTCATAGAACATTCTTCTATTGCACAACTGTCCACTGATGATGCTCCTTGCAACACAGTAGATGGGCCGATGCATCTTCTTTGTGAGAATGTGCCAGATGATTGCAGAATGAATGGGAGCGAAATACCAGTTAAAGTGTATCAGACGTTAGTGATAAGTATGCCACGGAGAGTATCCAACGTCATTATGGCCAAAGGAGCCCTACTTAATATTAACATTTGGAAATAAATACTACTTTTGATTCTTGCAGAGGTGTCCCATTATTTTTGGTAGGGTAGTGTATAGATAGATTTTAGATCAGAATTTTTAGACCTATTAAGTCAACAGTTTTCACTGTTCCTGTGAGTAATTAAATGGGGCTGTGCTAAGAGTACAACTACAGTTCTTATGGTCTATTAGGACATATGAACATCATAGAGTGAGCCCTGTTCTGGCAGACCATTTACTGTCCTGAAATTACAGGACAGCCATTCATGTCAATGGTCGTCCTGTAATACTACATTTTTCCTGCAGAGGTTATGGCTTTCCCTGACAAAATCAGGTGATTGCCAGGTATATGTAGAGCAAGACCTAGGGCAAACAGCTTTTTGCCCTGGGTACCTCATTCTCAAAGGGTTTGTGGAAGTTGTCACAGCCCCTTTATTTCACAGTTCTTTCTCTGCTGGAATTTACCTTCAACCCGATAAGGACCCAACACCATAAATATTTGGAGCTTGGTCCTGGGCTTAAATCCTGTGGCATTGTAATTATATGGCATATGTCTAAAGTTCCTGTTTCTGCAATCTAGCATTAGCTGGTTGGGTGCTTGGCTGTCAGAGACAGCCAAAGACCCAGAGGAGAAGACTGAAGTGATCTATAACAGTACCTTCTTTTTTTTCCAACCTACATAGCACGCAACCTACAGAGTGCTATGTACAGAATAGAGAATGCAGCAGTGCAGTTTCCTCTATTGGATGTGGCGGTCATATGATTGCTGGTGACCCCTGGCATGGCAGAGTTCCTAGGTGATAGTCAACCCCAGCCCAACTCTGCCAGTGACTAATATTGCCATAGCAGGATGTTTTTCCCTGTAATTCGGGCTCCTATGGATACCACAGGTACAGTGGAAAACTGCTAAATAAATTTTAAAAAGTTTCCGTGTGAATTCCCCCCAGAGGTTTTATATGTCACCATGGGAGACATAGAGGTTAAAAAATTATTTACAAAAAAAGTAAAAAGAAATTACAGAACAAAATACAAATATATATAAATATTAAAAAAAAAAAAGCTATCACCCACGCCAGCCTAAACCATCACCACATTGACCCTGTAATCTGGGAATATACAAATTATATGTCAAAACATCAGAAACAAAATGAGTAACCCATTATTGGAATTTTTTTAAACTTTTCTGCACATTCCATAACAAAAAAAAACCCCAAAAAAGTTGTTTTAAAAACAGTATAATAATGATAATAATCGCAACACAAATAATTTTGGCAGCCCAAGAAAAAAAAAATTAGGGCCACAAAACCACTGCATACATTAAAATTGCTAAAAAGTGCCTGGTCCTTTAAGCACGAAATGCTCTGGTCCTCAAGGGGTTAAATGAATGAGAGATGAATAAGCGAGAAGACTTTGATTTGATTTTATATACAGTAATATGAAGAAACCCAACTATTCTGTTCTCTGTATATGTTTACGGATTCACTCTACTAAATCCAAATTACCCATTGAATCTGCTGTGCCGTTTATCAGTTTGTCACTTGGAGCATTAGGGAGGCAGTGAAAAGCCATTTATTCCTATGAGAAAGAAAAGAAAAAAAGAGGTAAAATAAACTAAAGAGTGTTGTGTATAAGTTTGATAATTGACACTGTACTGTATTGCATAAAATGAGAGCAGGTGGAGCCACGGTCTATTCTTTCTATTCCTGAAGGCTCAATTGTGATTTCCCTCCTCTAGTTGCTTAATGCTCTGTGACATAGGAATATAAGTCATTTCCAGCCAATGCACCTGATCTAGAGAAGTCATAAGCAGCTTGCTTTCTGTTCCAAGAATCAACAGAGGCTGGTAAGTTGGCTCAGTAATGGGAGAATATGCAGAATAAGCCAGCTCCTGCCATCAGCACATATTGAGACGCTTCCAGGCTCCCTCACATACATTGTCATTCTGCTTCCAAAATGACAGCGTATAGAGGGACACCAAGAACTGTAAATTAATAATGGAATTGGCGCGTGTGATCGTCAGATAAAAGCATGGCGGACCTCAACCTGTTGTGTGATATATCACCATTCAGATAATTATGTAGGTGGACTTTCTTCCAAAAAATTTTTTAATTCACTGTGAGTCAGTGAAGAACCTGAACCACAAGCTGTAAGTCACCGAGAAGGTCCTTGTAAGATGTAACCTTTTATTATACATATGGAACTAAAATAAAGGGAAGATATTATATGGACAAATATCCCAGAAATTATTTCCACCATACTGATCCTTTAAAAATAAAAGGTAATTTGAGGACCAAGTGGCCCCATTGAGTGGAAAGACTAATCTGGAGTTCCCCCTAATTAACCCTCTCCAATCCACTGTCTGACCTCTGAAGACATTGTGATTTAAGGCTGTACAGCTCTGATGTTGGAAGACGTCCGTCGGGGCTCTCTTACTGTATATTGCCAGCTTCTCTGCTGTCAGAGCCTATCCAATGTGTCACCTCATGCAGTACTGGCTTTAGCCAGCATATAGCGCCATTGTATAACAGCAGAAAAAGAGTAAGCCCCCTAGGAAAACCAGGATACAAATTGGATTGGAAAGGGTTAAGATAAAAGGGAAGGACAACCTGTCAAACAGGACTCGAAGGATAAAATAAAACATTGCTCCTGTGTATGACTCCATTTAAAAGAATAGGGTTCATACTTGCGCAAGTTTTGTGCCTCTCGCAACGCACCAAACTCATGCGCGATTCCCAACCGTGTGAAGCCAGACTAAGGGCTCTTCCACACTGGTTATAGATAGATAGAGGGAAAACGCATGATTTTGAAACCAATGATTTCATTCTCATTTGTAATGTTTTTACTCACTCAAATTTGTGATAAAAAAAATCTAAGATATCGCCCCATAGTGAGGAAAGAGAAGGGGCAGAGGTACAGGGGATCTCTTACATATCTCCCCATATTTGGAGAGATAGGGGCGGGGCTAGAGGGCTTTCCTAGGGCTAGAGGATGGATCAGTCTAGCTCTACTTCCTCTCTTGGTTAGAGAAGAATAACTATGAGAACCCCTCTAGCCCTACCCTCTCTCTAGCCACACCACCTTGCCCCCACTCTCAGGGAAGCCCTGGGAAAGCCCTCTAGCCCCGCCCCCTATTTCCAAATATGGGGAGATATACGGGAAATCTCCTGTAGTTCCGCCCCCTCTCTCTCCTCACTATGGGGGATTCCAAAGCTCTTTTGCGATCTTCTCCCATTGATTTCAATGGGGCTAGCACTGCTGCCGCCGGCCCCATTGAAAGCAATGGGCGATATCGCAGATTTATTTTATCGCAATGTGGAGCAAGTGAAAACATCACAAATGAGAATGAAACCATTGAAAAACATTGTTTTTAAAATCATGCATTTTCACTCAGTCTCGCATCGCAGGAAAATTTATCGCCAGTGTGGAAGAGCCTACAAGAGAGTAATATTGACTAAGAGAGTGAGAGTAATAGTGAGAGTAAGGCAGCTTTTACACGGGCGATTTTTTTCATCAATTTTTCGTGAGCCAAAACCAGGAGCGGGTCCAAAATATGGAAGAAGTGCAAATCCTTCCATTATACTTTTTCTCTGTACGCTCCGCTCTTGGTTTTCCTCACAAAAAACTTTTTTTTTAAATCGCCTGAGTGAAAGTGACCTAATAGCTATAAAAGAGGGTAATAGTTACTGAGAGTAGTATTTACTAAGAAAATAATACTAACAGAGTAGTAATTGCTCAAAGAGTAGTAGTTGGTAAAGAGGGTAATAGTTACTGAAAAAGTTTTAGCTACTGAGAGAGTTATAGTTATTACTGAGAAAGTAATGCTAAGAGACTAGTAGTTACTCGGAGTAATAGTGACTGAGGGGGGACACCCACTTGCGATTTTTTCCCCTGCGATGTGACAGCGATGATTATGAAACCAATGATTTTTTCATTGATGAATAGCTAAGCACTGGCTGTAATTGGCTGAGCGCTCAGCCAATCAGCACAGCCCTGCTGAAAGTGCAGGGGAACCAGCTAGAGGAAGCGTCTAAGCGGTGGAGAGGTGAGTAAAGTTTTTTTTTTCACCAGCTTGCGATGATTTTCAGGGAAGGGCTTATATTTTAAGCCCTTCCCCGAAAATCAAGCTGCGGGGGTTGCCACAAAACCACTGCTTTTAATGGGACCGGCAGCAGCGCTGACTCCATTGAAAGCAATGGGATAGCATGCTCCACTTCTGCCACAGCTGTGACAGCTGTGGCAGAAGTCCGCGATATTCTCCCTATGTTTAAATGGGGCTAGCGCTGCTACCGCTGGCCACATTAAAAACACTGGCGATATCGCAGCGTTTTTCTTGCACTACGAGGCGAGTGTTTTCACTTGCTCTCGCAGCGCAAGAAATAAAAATGCCAGTTGGTGTCCACCCTGAGAGGGTAATAGTTAATGAGAGAGTTATTAAGAAAGTTAAAGTGTCTGAGAGAGTAATAGTTATATAGGGAATAGTAGTTACTAAGTAATACTTAGAGAATAGTAGCTACTCAGAGATTAATAGTCATACAGTAGTAGTTATCAAAAGAGCAATAGTTACTGAAAAAATAATAGTTACTAAGAGGGTGATAGTTACTGATAGCGTAATAGTTGGTCACAGTCCATTTCTAAAAACTACCCTTAATTCTATTCAATTTTTCAGTTAATATTTGAAATACAAGTAACATTTCATGCGGGGTACAGCAGCATAAAATTATAGAATCATAGAATGGTAGAGTTGGAAGGGACCTGCAGGGTCATCGGGTCCAACCCCCTGCTCAGTGCAGGATTCACTAAATCATCCCAGACAGATGTTTGTCCAGCCTTTGTTTGAAGATTTCCATTGAAGGGGAACTCACCACCTCCTGTGGTAACCTGTTCCACTCATTGATCCCCCTCACTGTCTAATATCTAATCTGTGTCTCCTCCCTTTCAGTTTCATCCCATTGCTTCTAGTCTTTCCTTGCACATATGAGAATAGGGCTGCTCCCTCTGCACTGTGACAGCCCTTCAGATATTTGTAGACAGCTATTAAGTCTCCTCTCAGCATTCTTTGTTGCAAGCTAAACATTCCCAGATCCTTTAACTGTTCCTCATAGGACATGTTTTGCAGACCGCTCACCATCTTGATAACTCTTCTCTGAACTTGCTGCAGTTTGTCTATGTTTTTTTTAAATGGGGGTGTCCAATTTAAATAACTTACACAGTATGGCCACTTTATTAGAGATACTGGCCCCTTCACAATTGGAGCTTCCCTGTATGGAAATTAGAGCCGTGACCCTGGAGTGCAGCATAAAATCAAGTGAGCAAGTTTGCTGTGGATCAGTTTCAATATGAATTCACATTATATTAGAAAATCCAGCGATCTGAGCAACTTCTAATGAGACCTAATTGGTACTAGACTAGCCGGGGCCAGGATTCATACACTTCCCTCCTTGTGGGGTTGTCTTGTACAGTAGTGTGGAGAGTATACCAAAAATGGTGTGGTTTATCAACTCTTTGATGAATAGGTGCTGCACAGTCAAGCAAATTGCAGCTGACTGCAATGCTTTTGCTCCAACTACACGACTCAGCATTGTTTAGTGCAGATGGGCTATAACAGCAGACCACCCGTTCAGAAACAGAAAGGCAAGGCTCTAGTGGCAACAAAAGCACAAAAAAATGTATCACTGAGCAGTAGAAAAACATCTCCTGGTCAGATGAAACCTCAATGCTGATGGGAGGGTCAGATTTTGGCGCAAGCGGCATGAATTGATGAACCCTCTTCTAGTCAAGTATCGAGGCTTGTGGAGTAATGGTGTGGATATGGCGTACCTCTGTGTAACGTTATTCTGGGGCAAGAACACTCTGCAGAGTCTTACCAGAACATGAACTGCAGAACTGCGAACTGGACACGAAACTTACCAGCAGCTGAACTCAGACTGAACCGCAGGGCGGCGGACTGGACACGAAATCGTGGACACGACTGAGAAACAGAAACCAAAAGAAAACAACGCAACAGCACTCATAATACATTTATTATCAGAGGTATACATACCTATAATCAATACTCTAACCACATTAATAATGCAAGGTTCTTGGTATATAATTTGATCAAATTACATTGGCCCATCTACTAACGTCCAGGTGACCAAGCTCTCAGATGGGTCCTAACGCTAATACCAGGTGGTTTAATCTCAACGTGGTAAAGATGGGTTCCTTCCTCTCAGAATGCTCCTCTCTTGGGACTAAGCCTACAAATAAAACCAGGGAGGGTAGGATACTATTTATATGGTCCAGTAGGAGGGACGGAAGGTAAATGGGCGGCAGGTGTGCACGACCAGGTGAAGGCAGCCAAAACTTCACAATATTTGTAGAAAAAAGGATAAAATAGGTCAGAACTTTCCAATAGAAATCTATAGGTGCACGTTAAACCATGGCTGCATCATACAATATAAGCAGAAACCAAGAAACGGCAGCAGCACTCATAATACATTTACTATCAGAGGTATACATACCTATAATCAATACTCTAACCACCTTATATAATGCAAGGTTCTTGATATATAATTTGATCAAATTACATTAACCCATCTACCAACGACCAGGTGACCAAACAGACTGAGAAACAGACAAACATTACGCCATTCACACTCACAAACTGGCGAAACCAGACCGAACAACAGAACTGCGAAACTGACTTTATACTCATGGACAGACACAAACCAACGTCTGATAAATGCTCAAAACATGCACCAAGCATACCCGTTTGTATAAACACATGGAATACATACAATACAAGGTATTAGTTTGTATTTTAGCCAAGATATTTTAAGCCCGCGAGCCCACTTCACTGGCCCTCGTTGTCAGGCGGTCCCTACACTAACGAGACAACTTACCGCAGGAAACCTGCCTACAATGTGGGGTGATCGTCCCGATAGGGACGACCCCATGCTGGAGCCTAGGGACCTACCTCGTACTGGATGATAAAGGACCCACAGCAAGACACAGTTCACACCGCATGTACGGAAACGTGTACAGACAAGCAGGAACATGACACTGTTCACACTGAACAAACAGAGGGAAGACCAGTAGCCACAGCAGAGGAGCTGGTATATATGAGCAGCAGACCCGGGGGATTGGCTGTCTGAAACAATCTGCACCCAGCCAGCTCAATCAACCCCCACCTTTGGAAACAAGTTGCTGGGAAAACAAGTAGAACAACAGATCCTAGCAGAATGCTCTAACACTCTAACACCCGAGGATGGACGCTATGGCAAATTGCTACAATTCCGAAGGCCAAAGGTGGTGCAACGCACTACTACGGTAGATAGGGATCTCTAATAAAGTAGCCATTCATTATATGTCAAACCTGTTATCCCAGCTGTGATTTGCCAACAACTAGGGGGCGCTGATCAGTGAGGCCCGCCTCTGAGAAGCACTGTATTATACGTTTTTACTGCTATTTCTAGTGTCCCTTTAATTGAAGCGATACAAAACCATAAACAATAACCCCGTTTTGTATTTGCTTTCCTCCTTGCTACGTCGGATCAGTTGCAGAAGTCATGTATTACTTTTGTACAATACAGCGGCTCTATGGGGAGCTCTTGGCTGTGTCTTGCTCCGTCATTGGCCAGGTCATTGGATCTGAGGTTTTTGGCTGCCGATACTGTGTCACTTTGCAGCTGTAATCACAATGGATGGAAGTGTGTACATTTCTCCATCTGTGAAAAAAATGGCAAGTGCCGAGTCCTGCTGCAGCCGCACCACCACCGCCAGGCTGTTTGGTAAACCAAATATGTTTCTGCTTGAAGTATTTTGGACAGAGGAATCACTGTTTAAAAAACATGCCAGCTTTGATAGATGTGCTCTTTAATTGGGGAATTCTTGGCTGTGCTGTTTTACTTCTCATTTCTGTGTGATCGAACACATTTCATTATTGACTCACAACATTCCAAGCCATTTGGACTGTGTTTTTTTATGAGATCTAAGAAAGGAAGACATTTTCATTTTTGGCAGCTTTTGGATCTCATTTCTCCCCGCACAATCTCATTTATTGGCTAGGTGAGTGTTAGGTGCCGCTTTTCAAATTAACTTTGCAATCACCTGATAACAACACGATCATCAAATACTGCAGAAAATACTCATTTGTTATGTAGGATATCGAAAGGAGCTGAAATGGAAATATTTGCTTGCTTCAGTATCAGAACAGTTCTCCTCAGTCCCGACAAACAGATGTCTTTGCCAGGGGTAGCCAGACGTTACTTCTGCAGCGGCCGCTGCAGGGAAAGTGTAATATTACATGGCGACTATTCAGATAATGATGAATGGCTTGCGTCTTCCAGAATAGGAGATGCTTTTAAATGGGTTTTCCAAACACAGGAGTGATGGGGGGATAAAATATTAAAGGGGTTCACTTGTATGATCTATCCAAAGTCTGATCAGTGCGGGTCCCACCCTACTGATTCCAAGAACAGGGGTCCTATGTTCCCCTCTCCTCGCTGTAGGATCACTGAACCCTCTGAAATGAGAAGGAAATTGAATGGAGCAGCAGTTGCGCTTGCACACACTACTCCATTCATTTTCAATTGGGCTGCTGGAGATTTGGCTAGTTCCATGAACCCGCAAGGAATGAAAGTAGTGGTGCTGCGTATGTGTGGCCACTAGGGATGAGCGAGTATACTCGCTAAGGCACTTCTCGCTCGAGTAATGTGCCTTAGCCGAGTATCTCCCTGCTCGTCCCGAAAGATTCGGGTGCCGCCACGGGGCTGGGAGCTGCGAGGGAGAGCAGGGAAGAATGGAGGGGAGATCTCTCTCTCCCTCTGTCCCGCCCGCTCTGCCCCGCTCCCCGCCGCAACTCACCTGTCAGCTGCGGCAGCACCCGAATCTTTCGGAACGAGCAGGGAGATACTCGGCTAAGGCACATTACTCAAGTGAGTAGTGCCTTAGCGAGTATACTCACTCATCCCTAGTGGCCACCAATCCATTCCAACTGGTGTCACTGCGGGTGAATGCAATGAGTATTTTGAAGGGGTCATGAAAGCATCATTCTCTGGATCAGTGGGGTCTTAGCGGTGAGACCCACAACAATTAGTTTTATCACTTATGTTATAACACCAATGTTATCCTATCCAATTATATCCAAAAAGTCTACTCTGGTACAACACTTTTTAAAAAAAATGTAACACCTCTCTGCTGACCCATTGCGCTCCCACTGCCGCCATTGTCTCTATTTACAGTGGCTGCAGCAGTTACATAGGTAAACAACCCATAGAGTCAATAGGAGATCCCAAAATGGGAAATGATCAGTAATGTCCCATAAAAAGGCCAGGGCCTCTACACAAGGAACCATCACAGGGGCTAGAAGACTTGGTGACATTATGGATTATATGATGTGGCATCAAAACACAGAAATTGAACTTCTGGCACCACAAGAAGTATATTAATTAGAGTTTGGAGCGGAAGTGTGAAATTGTGAAAAAATAGTATAACTTAGAAAACCACTTAGAAAAAGTGTGTGCATCTCCCTCTATGCAATTCATATGTCCCAATAGGGCATGAGGACACGTGGTGTCTGTTTATTTAAAAAAGATATCAACTCATTTATTGATAAATATAATTAATAAAGCAAGTTGAGAATCAAAATGGCAAGTCCTTACTGCTGCTGCTCGATTGCCTTTTCCTGCTGCCAGTACTGGAGCCAACTTTGAGCTGAATAACTAGAAATGGTCATAGACATTCAATGCAGGGGCGTAACTATAGAGGGTGCAGGGGATGCGGTTGCACCCGGGCCCAGGAGCCTTAGGGGGCCCATAAGGTCTCTCTTCTCCATATAGGCAGCCCAGTACTATGAATAAAGCATTATAGTTGGGGGCCCTGTTACAGGTTTTGCATTGGGGCCCAGAAGCTTCAAGTTATGCCTCTGTGCAGCATGGTTTAGGTATGGGTACGGGTACAGATACAGATAGAGGGAGGGGCCCCACTCACCTTTTGCATCAGGGCCCCTGAGCCTTTAGTTACGCCCCTGATTCGATGTAATGGTTAATTTGGATCATTTCATAAAATCAGTATTAGTGTTAAGTGAATTGAATGAGTAGAACCCAGTTTCAAGTGGCACAAACTCAAGCCTAGCTTTTAGAAAAGTTGTAGCTGAAACTACTTTTGTTCATAGTATTTGTTGTCGCAGATGATGTCATCGGAAGTCACCTGACCACTGCAGTCAATCAGAGGCTGCAGCATGATAGTTCTGAGCTCCTGGCATCTTGGCACTGAGGATATGAGCGCTAACGCAAGAAGAAAGAGCGGTGACACTGCAAACTCTGATTGGCTGCAGTGGTCAGGTGACTTCTGGTGACATCATCTGTCACAACAAATATTGGGACCATGGTGGGGCAGAAGCATTGGATCACAGTGACAGAGGAGGGTTAAATACTGATCCTTTGGTAATTTTGCACAGTGGGCACTGTAGGAAGAATGCTGGTCGGTAATGGACAACTCCTTTAAGTATCCTTGGAGGACTTAAGGTCCCGTTACATGGGAAAACCAGCAGGCACATAAGCGCCTAACAGCCATTCCCACAAACTATGGCTCCTGTGCATTCACACAGGTGCGAGTCATTCAAAAAATGGAGATCAACTCCCGCAAGTGCCTCGTAGGAGGTCCTTTACCCTGGAGGTCTCTCTGCATTGACCTGCTCCATAGGCCCTTCTCTGATTATCAGTTGTAGCGTCCAACCAGGAACTTATGGAACATTTCTTTAACATGCATTGCTCTGTTATGCGACTACTGCATATGGAGGAAAATTTTTCTCTCTGTTGTTAATAAAAATGGTTACATTAGTAATGACCAACATACAGGAGCTCTTCAGCTGTCATTAGAGTTAAAAGGGGTTTCCAGGAATTTACTATTGATGACCTATCCTCTGGACATCAAATAAATCAACAGGAGCAATGCTTTTTATTACACTTCAAGCTCCGACTCCAATGTGGACATCTGGCCTGGCTGCACTGACAGCGGGTCGGTGGATCAAATGATCGTCGGGGATCCTTAGCAGCGTGTCCACACCGATTAACTATTAATGACCTATTCTGGGAAAAACCCATTTACAACTAGCTCGCCTCCAATCTGAAGAGCAGTCTCACTTTTGCAGCTTCATTAAATTTCCATTTTTGCTTCTTCTTCCTTTCATTTTACATTATTACAGTCAGACATTTTTTTATTTTAGCTGGATTGGCTAGTGGTTATCTTCCATTGCTTAAGCTATTTCCACAAAGCGGTGAAGAAGTTTTGCCACTCAGAACTACAGCAATTAGAATCAAAATGTAACCCATTGATTGGAAACGCCCATTGGCAAGACAGAAACAACATATAAATGCCATTCTTCCTGCTGGTCCATATAATGTCTAATGCACTTTAACAATAAACCGTGTTCTTCTTTATCACCTCTTCCACGCAGACAAAGGAAGAGAATGCTCATCACAATGACCATGGCAGATAAAGAAGCGTGCCATTGTGAAGGCTTTGGATCAGTTTTTTTTCTTGTACCTCTTCTTTGTATAAATAAAACATTATTTCAGATGTTCAATTAAGATAAGTGCCCTTAATTTACAGCCTCACTCCGTTGTGCTCTCTCATTATTCAGAGCACTGTCTGTGATTCACACAGACAATTACTCTCCCCCGCTTCCCCAGTTAAATTACTGGTAATTTCTGGTTTCCCATTTATTTAGAAGGACAAAGCAAGCCACTGCATTACAGCTTTGCACTGGGACTAATGCTTTTACTTAATAATTTTCAACTCCCGGTGTGTGTCTTCGAGAGTCAGTTGGAGGGGGGGGGGGGGGGGGGAAGAACTTCAATGTTGTATTTTCGAAAGACGTATTCTGCTCTGAAAACAATTGGTCGTGTGATGCCATCTGCTCTATTACTGGAAGGAAAGGTTATTCATAAGCAAGCATTACAGAATGAATGCTGATAAATTCAGAAAGTGGACAGACGACTGGAATTTTTATGACTAATACATTGAATTGACCAGAGGTCTTCAAAAGGAAAAATAAAGCATATCAGGGCTTCAATTGAAAGAATCGTGTTTGAATAACCCATAGCTGGTGAACGTTATAGAGGATAGGGTTTTACAACAAAGGAACATCTTAGGAACATAATGGTCTATCTACTAGAGGAAGGACCTCAAAGACATCTGTCTATTATGTGGAAGAAAGTTTAGCTATTATTGGAGACACTTCTGACCACTAGAGAGAAGAAACTCTTTAATAGTTGCTTAGGCAGGAAGGTCAATTTACAAGGAGCAGGAATATTTATTGTTGAGAATAGGACAGTCAGTCCTCCGGGAATAAGAACATCTTTCAACCAAGAGCAAGAATATTAGTGCACAGGAATTGATTTCATGAACATGATTTTGCTCAAAGTAGAACCAACTGTCCATCAGAATAAGAGACATCAGATCATTCAGAGTTGTTTCTAGGTGCATGTGGAACCTCGAGTGACAGAACGACAGTGGGCCACCAGACTACTCCTTCTTTAGCTTGACAAGCATAAAATAGGTTTACCTGGATTGTTGAGGGCTCTAATACCAAAGGGCTTTGGCGTCTGTCCAAAGCCCCATTTACACATAACGATTATTGCTCAAAATAGATTCAAACGATGGCTTTTAAGTGATAACCGTTGTGTGTAAACGCTTCTATCTTTCACTCTTCGGCTGAACGATGATTTTTAGGTGAGCATAAAATCCATTGGTCAGCCGGAGAGAGATAGCAGGGACCGCACGCTGTGTTCTCCATGTGCATTCAGTAAAACTCAAAATGAACCAAAATTAGATACAACAAAAGGGAATGTAGAGAGAAGAAATTAAAAATAATATCCAAAATATGCTTAAGTATGTGTATGGTATAGTAACAAATATGAACTGCGCACTGCCGTGATAAAGTGGTGCACATTTAGGTCGTGGTCAGATGAGTAATTTTTTGCGCGCGCCTATGTGCGCAAAAAAAAAATGTGTCTATTAGAACCATTAGTTCCCTATAAAGTGTTCATGTGCCTGTTTTTTACAGGCGGAAAATACTCACACCTGCAAAAGATAGGACATGCGTTCACCGGGAAGGTCCGTGCTGCACGTAACATCGTGTGATGTTACAGGAAGTCCCCTCATCACTGAACAGTGTGACAGCACTGTCACAGTGTTCAATGATGAGGGGACTCCCTATGGGGTTGAAAGAATCCCCGGCAATGGGATGGCATCATGTGGCAGAGGAGTGCATCTTCTCCCTATGTTTTCAATGGCGCTGCTGCCGCCAGCCCTATTGACAACAAGGTGAAGCCCCTGCATGTGACAGCATACAGGGGTTTCACAACCAAGGAATCCCCTGCTGCAGCTGTCACAGCTGTGGTAGAGGACCGCGATGTCATCCCATTGCTTTCAATGGGGCCGGCGCTACTGACTCCCCATTGAAAGCAGTGGGAGAGAATCGCTACCCCCTGCTGCAGCTGTGACAGCTGCAGCAGAGGATTCCTTGGTTGTAAAACCCCTGAATGCTGTCACATGCAGGGGCTTCACCTTGTTGTCAATAGGGCTGGCGGCAGCAGCGCCATTGAAAACATAGGGAGAAGATGCACTCCTCTGCCACATGATGCCATCCCATTGCTTTCAACGCGGCCAGCACTGCTGCTGCCCCATTAAAAGCAATGGGATGAAGGCAACCGCTGCAGCAATGATTTTCGGGAAAGGGCTTTAAATATAAGCCCTTCCCTGAAAATCATCCCTAGCTGTAGAAAAACAAACAAAAAACACTAACTCACCTAGAAGCGCTGTGCAGCTCTTCTACCCGTCCCAGTCAGTCTTCATCTGTCTTCTGGTGTCCTGGGATTGAAAAGCACTGCCTCTTATTGGCTGAGTCCAATCAGAGGCAGCCCTCAGCATTAAATAACAGCTGATCGCTACCTCTGATTGGTCAGAGCGCTCAGCCAATCAGGGGCAGCACTCAACCATTTATTGAATTCAAGAATTCATTGAATGCAAGATGTTAAATAAACATGAGAACAAACGTTTATGATTGATAGTAGGCTCTGGTATGTTTAAAGGGGTTTTCTGGTTACCAGACAATATTTCTCCTCTATTACCAACAGTTCTAAAATAACACTTGCGATTTCCACCTGCGGAGGAAGAATCGCAGCATGCTCTCTTTTTGTGTGAGACTTGCATTGACAGCTTCCATTGCGGGCAATAAAAGTCGTCCATCCCATGGCGATTCCGAAATGTCAACTTCATCGCTGGAGCGTCATTCTCTACACTGTGCATGTGCAGTTATTTTTGGACACAGCATTTGAATTTGGCCATCTGCTGCAATCTCATTGAAATATATGGAGGGTCAATGCACATGCTTGACCACCGTTTCATGTATTTGGGGATCTTTGGGACACTATTCTCTTGATGTTTGGGACTCCCAGCAGTCAGAACACATCAGTCAGATAGTGAGGCCTATTGAATGATTACATTTAATGCACAAGCCCTTTAAATGGTACCTGTCATCACCTTTAAGCTCTATAAGCTATTCTATGGGCCTCAATGGTGAGGAAATAGGTTGTCTAGGGAGCTAGGGAGCTCACCAGGTGCCCAATTCTAGCACTCTGTCACCACGTGCATACCATGTGATTTTGGAGGGTATGTAATACTTGAACATTGCTTAATAGAATGTAAAATTGTTGCATGATAGATCATGTCTTGGACAGGGCCGCAACAAGGAGAACTTCTCACCTGGAGAACATATACTGGCCATAGGCCGTTATTGATACTGCTCTGCTTGCCTAGACTCATTTCATTTTATCCTGTAACAGCCGTGTCTCCACTAATGAGACACCAGACGTCATAGACATCAACTATCACAATTCTCGCGGGCCTCTTACAGGCTCCATCACACTTGCACAATATGCTTACTATTTCTGGTGACTCATTGCGTTCTTACTAATAGCATTGCATTTCGTAGTAGCAATAACACAATTTAACCTTCACAATCTATCACAAATCCAGAGCCCATCAATTACTCAATCCAGGCTCCTCTTTGGAACTCTCAATCTCTATGCATATGGAGCCTTTATCCTTTTTAAGCTGCTAGCAGGCCTGCTTACTAATCATCAAGTCTTTCACATGGTGTACATTCATCAGTTTTCTTTAGGCCATCCTACTCATGATTTGATGCTCATGAAATTCAACACCCTGATCCTTTATTGCACTGCACCGTTCCATACTCTCGCTGGACTCCGGTGTCCTCTTAGGAAGTCCAGATACAGTCCTTGGTCCTCTCTGCGGAAACAGCTTCTCCATGGTGCCATCTCTCTCTGACACCTACGGGGCAGTCCCTGATCTCTATGTGTCTCTTTCTCAGCTTATTGCAACATTATCACTTAGTGCTTTTGCTCATTGCTCCTTGCATCATCACACACTAAGTTGAAATACAGAGTCTCATGTCTACCAGCTTCCTGCTGGATCTGTTGTGCAGTTTGCTGGCCCTCTTCATTGGCAAACGCCACTGCTACAATCCCTTTAAGGCTTCAGTTGCTGCTCTAATCAATTACTGCTGCTGAACTGCTCTCAGTCCTCTTACAGACACATAAGCTATAATGGCTGTCATGACCTTACATATGGCTGGATTCAACCTCCACTCCCGATCCCAGAACCTTCCAGATCCTTCTGGTCAATCTCACAGTGGGGGAGGTGCTATCTCCCTCCTTCACACACCAGCCCTGCAAATAAGCTCCTTCTTGGCGGTAACATACCAAACACCGCCTGCATCATAGAGGGGGCAGGACCTCCTCCCAACAGCACTTTCCTATCTCATTAACCCCTTCCCTGCTGCTGGTCTGGCAGTGGGGAGATCAGGGCCTTAAACCAGCACTGGCAAGTGCTACATTAGCGCTCGGCCAGTCTCTGCACTCTTTCTCCGTTCCTCTGCCCGGCTAGGTACCTGACTGGAGGGTGCGGGGACCAATGCTATGACCATCAGCCGCATGTCAGAGGGGCTGTAAGCCGCTGCATCTATAATGGGGAAGCAAGGCACCGCTTACCCCTCTTACAAGACCTAATTACATCAGAAACAACCATTGATGTTACATTAATTAAAAAATATTTGTTGGTTTTTAACACAGTGACTTTTTTACTTTCTATTTTCTTGTAATGTGATTTTTGATTATGCTCACTAAAGATATTTTTATTTCCCTTTGGTCACATGGATATTATGTCATATGTGACCATTTCTTAAGAAATCAGTAGTTTTGGTAACCTCAAGCAGTTTTTGGTAAAAAAAACTCAAATAAACAAGAAGAAGTCAACTGATATTTTAAGAGGGGCTTTCAAAGTCTATCCAAAAAGAACAAAAAGGGTATGATCAAACAGTGAGCTGCTTACAAAGGCAAGTGGAACAATTGATCAAAAGTTACGACATTTAGAAAGCCTATTATACTCTTTGAGGTTGAGGTTCTTCTTCCTGAGCAAGTAACTTTGGAATATATATAAGGACAGCATTTTTGCTTGACTTCAATAATCCCCCTTATATCATTTTTTTAGTTTCTTGTTGTTCTCTTTAGAGAAGATCAGTTCTGGGTACTTTCTAGTAGCTGAATGCTGATGATGTTTTTACATAATAATCTTATAATGTTGTCTCACAAAGACAACCCCTTAATAGATAATAGCCAGATTTGGATTTAAAAATATGCTTCTGGGCATACAGCCACTGCAGGGGAATTGTAGTTTTACATGCATGCCATTTGTGGGTCGGGAATGGGTCGGGAGGGGTATCTTCGGGAGAGCACCAAGAGGCCATCCATAATCCTCTAATAAGTAATATGCAAATAAGAAAGATGGCAGCATTCCTTCAAATCATTGCTTGACCCTTTATACAGGTCTGTAGAGCAATGATTGGGAATTGAAAACCAAGCCAGAATTCATACACTGACAACTGTTTTGGGGGTTTTGCCCCTCATCACTGAGCAGCAGGTTTTGGGCTTGGCTAGTGAGAGGCCTGTGACGTCGGTCAGGAGGGGTAACATCTCTCCTTAGGCAGAGCACCAAGAAGGTGAGTGGTGCAGAGGTATTGTTCCATCTTTCTTATATGCAGGCCATTGAAATGGGTGACCAGCTATGCAGAGGTGTAACTTCAAGATTATATGTCCTAATGCAAACTCTATAATAGGGCTCTTCCAGGTGCCATTTATAATACTGGTGTCTTCTTATGTGGCAAAGGGGCTTTTATACTCCCTGAGGGGTGTGGGTGTGGGTGGTTGTAATTGTCACATCTACACTCCCTATAGTCAGGCTTCTGCAACCATATAATACATGGATCCACCAGAATAAGAAATGCTATCATATTCCATATGTGCTAAAAGGGGTTTTCCGGGCATTTACTATTGATGACCTATCCTCAGGATAGGTCATCAATAGTTGATAGGCAGGGGTCTGCCTCTTGGGATTCCTGCCTTTCATCTGTTCCTATGGCCCACTGCCAGTGCAGCCAAGCTGGACATGTGCATGGAGGTCAGAGCCAAAAGTGTAATAGAAGGCTTAATGGCCATTGAAATCAATAGGAGCGATGCTTTCCATAATATTTCCGGCTACTCATTGCAGTCAGAGCTGGAAGTGCAATAGAAGGCATCGTTTCCATTGAAATCCATGGCAGCAATGCCTTTTATTATACTTCCACCTCCGACCCCAATGCGGGAGTGCAGCTCAGCTTCACAAACCGCAGGCCAGAAGATCAGTGCAGTGAACTCCACTGATCAGCTATTGATGTCCTATCCTGGAGTCATCAATAGTGAATACCTGGAAAACTTCTTTAAAGAAAATTTGGAAAGGTCTTGTCATCATGTGACTACCCACCTAATAGGCCTTATAAATATATTTTCCGATGTGCACTTGGATTAAAGGGGTTGTCCCGCGCCGAAACGGGTTTTTTTTTTTTTAAACCCCCCCCCCCGTTCGGCGCGAGACAACCCCGATGCAGGGGTTAAAAAAACCACCCGCACAGCGCTTACCTGAATCCCGGCGGTCCGGCGTCTTCATACTCACCTGCTGAAGATGGCCGCCGGGATCCTCTGTCTTCATGGACCGCAGGGCTTCTGTGCGGTCCATTGCCGATTCCAGCCTCCTGATTGGCTGGAATCGGCACGTGACGGGGCGGAGCTACACGGAGCTACACGGAGCCCCATTCAGAAAAGAAGAAGACCCGGACTGCGCAAGCGCGGCTAATTTGGCCATCGGAGGGCGAAAATTAGTCGGCACCATGGAGACGAGGACGCCAGCAACGGAGCAGGTAAGTATAAAACTTTTTATAACTTCTGTATGGCTCATAATTAATGCACAATGTATATTACAAAGTGCATTATTATGGCCATACAGAAGTGTATAGACCCACTTGCTGCCGCGGGACAACCCCTTTAAACAGAGCAGTGGCTTATACCCAAGGTCAATGGTCCAGATAGGACAACCGCAGGTCTATATGCCCTATAGATTTAGACAACCTGATCAAAGCATTCTAATCCAGAGAAAATGAAGTGGCATCTTTGGTGGTCAGCGAAAGAATATCTGAATCTTTTATCCATCTGTCTGAGGAAGGGGCACTCAGCTTCGAAATGCATTATTTACTGGTCTCTCAGTAAAGTTCTTATCATTCCTACACGCCAAGCATTTTCACTTCCTCGCCTACCATAGGTTGTGCCAGAGCCGTAGCTTTTTGACCACAGCTTTCTATGTGTATTGGCTGGGCAGCATTACTAGAAGGCAGCACCTACTGTATATACTCGAGTATAAGCTGACTTTTTCAGCACATTTTTTTGTGCTGAAAACCCCCCCTCGGCTTATACTCGAGTGAATACGGTGCCGACCATGCTGCTTACCTATTTAACGGTCTGTTACGCTCGTCTGGGTGTGCCTGCATCATTTGTGTGTGGTGGGATGATATCTCCATTCTTCATTTCTTCTGCTTGCCGGTCGCCGCTGTGTTGTCCGAGCCGGAAGTGGTGTGTGCAGCCAGGTGACGCCCCCAGTGGCTGATTAGCTGCACTCACCACTCCGGCAGTGACAGCCTGGATTTACCCCTCCGACACCACAGTGCAGGGGACAGCAGGAGAAGACGGTCTGTGCCCCGGCAGCTGAAGGGAGGTATCTATCTTTTTTGTTTTATAAACCTCTTTTACTTGATTTTCAGGGAAGGGCTTATATTCAAAGCAACTGTCATGTGTGACAGCTGTGGTAGAGAATTAAAGAATTCCTCTGCTGCATCTGTTACAGATGTGGCAGATGTAGCAACAGGGAATTCTTTTAACTAGCGGGGATGAAGGAAACATCTGCCGCATACAGATGTATTCTTCATCCCCGCAGGGGACACAGCAGCGGCTGACAGGTAAGTAATTTTTTTTTTTTTACACTACTTTTAATTGGCTTTTCAGGGAAGGGCTTATGAAGCCCTTGCTTGAAAAGCCATTGACAGCTGCCGGGGCTCAGCGCTCAGCACTTCAGCCAACCACAATCAGAGCTACCAGCAGGCGGGGATTTTAAATCCCCGGCTGCTGATAGCTCAGAACTATAGAGCCGGGGACAGCGCCAGAAGTCGCGGTGGAGCCCCGGCAGCTGAAGGGAGGTGAGTATTGTTTTTTTTTTTTAATACACTTTTTTAAATGGCTTTTCAGGGAAGGGCTTATAAAGCCCTTCCCTGAAAAGCCATTGACGTGATGCCGGCAGCAGGATTCTCTACCGCAGCTGTCATGTGTGACAGCTGCGGTTGAGAATTGAAGAATTCCCTTTGCTGCATCTGCCACAGATAGGGCAGATGTAGCAGCAGGGAATTCTTTTAACTAACGGGGGTGAAGGAAACATTTGCCGCATGCGGCAGATATGTTCTTCATGCCCGCGGGGGTCATGGCAGCGGCGGAGAGGTAAGTTTTTTTTAATTTTTTTTTTGTTTTGCACTAAAATTTTTCTTTTTCAGGGAAGGGCTTATATGTAAAGCTCTTCCCTGAAAAAGAATGCAGAGGGCCGGCAGAGCATTGTTTTCAATGGAGCCACCGGCAGCAGCTGCGGCTCCATTGACAGCAAGCATGCAGCTGTGTTCACGTGTGTTTTTGCTCGTACCTAGGTGCGGACGTATGCACGCACCTAAGTACGCACAAAAACACGCTCGTGTGAACGCACCCTTAAAGGAATTCTGGTGGCTCCTTTAAGAGTACAAAACTATTAATAAGCCTAGAATGCTGGCATAAAGGAAAGGTTAAACACACCTCCCTGGTCCTTATACTGAAGCATTAATTCAGAAATCAGCATTTTATGCCACTGTACACCATATACAAATTAGTTGAGAATTGTTGAAAGGTTGATTCACTTAGGCCTCTTTCACACGACCGTATGCGTTTTTACGGTTGCCCTACACAGCGTAAAATCGCAGAAATAAAGATTAGCTGCGATCGAGTCCCGATCTTTAGCTGCATATTTTCTACCATTCATATGGGCGGCTGCAGCGTATCGGCAAAAGAATAGACTGCAGCGTGGAAATCCTTTGATCGGCAGAAATCCTCAGAATGACTCCTAATGCTTAAATGTCTTCTTTTCCTAGCATTGGACGCAGCTAAACTCCCTCCCCCTCCCTTTTTTTCAGCTCCCATAGTAGCATTGGTGTAACTATAGAGGGTGCAGGGGATGCGGTTACACCCGGGCCCAGGAGCCTTAGGGGGCCCATAAGGCCTCTCTTCTCCATATAGGGAGCCCAGTACTATGACTAAAGCATTATAGTTGGGGGCCTTGTTACAAGTTTTGCATTAGGGCCCAGTAATACTTTTTCATCCGGGCACAGGAGCCTTTAGCTATGCCCCTTGCATAGGAGTCTATGGGAACTTCCAGCGTATCTCGGCCAAAGATAGGGCAAGTCCTGTCTTTGGACGCGGTGTATAAAATGGACTATTTTTGCCAGCACAATTTTCTTATGTGCCCAGAAATAGTTCATCTGAATGAATACATTGGAATGGATACAGCTAAATTACCGTCATGTGAATAAGGCCTCAAAGTGAGTGGTCCTTGGCTTTCTTCATTAAACATTTCTTAACGCCTTCCCTTAGCTCTTGATTTACTGCTCAAGTGTACCCTAGCAAACTCACGAACCCCAACAGCTTATGATTGGAGGATACCCTACAGAGAGAACCCCTGTAGCAATGTCTGAGGCGCTGCCAATAATTACATCACCTGCGCAATACTATGGAAATCCTGATCACCTGGCCTGTTGAAGGTGTATGAGGGCCGGAGTTTGAAAAACACAGATGAAGAGCCAAGGAGAGTTGTTGAGAAATGTTAAACCAGGAAAGCCCAGGACTACTTACTTGTAATGAAATGCCCATCGGATGGGTCTCATCTAATTTTCCAATGTTGTGCTACATGATAAAACATCAGTATCTTATACTAAATATCCCTGAGCAGGCCTTAATCACTTCCCCATCCATCCTCCAGTATGACGGCCCTTACTGCCTCCTTAGAAACCCCTGATCAAGTTCCAGAGGAAGAACGTGGTCTATGGCTTTCATCTGTCTCAATGATCATTTCCTTCCAGTGGTAGTATATGTAGTAGTATGCCTCTTACCTTTCTATTACTTTTCTGTGGCCGTTATCGTCCAATTATTTTATGTAGCGGTGTAGCGCACACTGTAGGACGCTGCCGGGGTTTATAGGAGCCTGCAAGTACTGTTAACATGTCTTTTGTCTTCATTCCATGGCTTTAGGGCATTACTATTTCCTGCTTTCTCTACAGTAAAATGAATTCAATGTTTGTGTCTAAATAGCATTTCCCCTATAGACAGGGCTCTCGCACTTGTTATGTATCACTGCACTCAAGCAGCTGTAATGAGAGGTCTGTCAGACATCCAGCACATTGTGAGACCACAGTCAATAATGTCTTGATCGGCCATCTGCTGCTGAGTGCGCTTATGTCCTGCAAGCTTCCCATTATGGGTTGAGACTTCCAGACACTGCAGATTGTAATACTTGGCAGATTCAAAGCTTCTAAACTAAATAACATGACTTCAGGGTGATAATTGTCTGCCTATCTATCTATCCATCTCCTATCTATCTATCTATCTATCTATCTATCTATCTCAGATCTATCTATCTATCTATCTATCTATCTCATATCTATCTCATATCTATCTATCCATCTATCTATCTATCTATCTCATATCTATCTATCTACCTCATATCTATCTATCTATCTATCTATCTATCTATCTCATGTCTATCTATCTATCTATCTATCTATCTATCTATCTATCTATCTATCTATCCCATGTCTATCTATCTATCTATCTATCTATCTATCTATGTATCTCATATCTATCTATCTATCTCATATCTATCTATCTATCCCATATCTATCTATCTATCTATCTATCTATCTATCTATCTATCTATCTATCTATCTATCTATCTATCTATCTCATATCTATCTATCCCATATCTATCTATCTATCTATCTATCTATCTATCTATCTATCTATCTATCTATCTATCTATCTCATATCTATCTATCTCATATCTAATTATCTATCTATCTCATATCTAATTATCTATCTATCTATCTATCTATCTATCTATCTATCTCATATCTATATTATATCTATCTATCTATCTAATTATCTTTTTCATATCTATCTATCTATCTATCTATCTATCTATCTATCTATCTATCTATCTATCTATCTATCTATCTATCTCTGGATTTAATAGCTCCATGGCATCTAAATGGCTATATAAAGGGAGATGTTCTCTTTGGCACCACACTAGGATTGTGTTTTAGGGAAGCAAAGGATTGCTCTGTTAATCAAGGGCCAAATAATAGTCTTTAGGTCTAACATCTTTGTAGAGACGCAGATTCTAATAGGTGTTCTGTCAGTTTTAGGGCTCTTTCACACGAGCGTATATCGGCCCGCCATTTTTACGGGCCCAAAAGATAGTCCTGCAACTATCTTTTGGGCTGGAATAAGTCGGCCGCTGCATGGACTCCTATGGGAGCCAATGACAGCGGCCAGAGAAGGGAGGTGGGAGGGAGTTTAGCAGCATTTAGCTAGGCTTCCGCTCCCTCACCGCTCCTTGTCCGCAGCCAGCAATAGAAGGGGGAGGGACGGGGTGGCACTTATCTGTACCCCCATCCCGCCCCTTCCCATTGCAATCAGCCGGAGGGGAGGAGAGAGCAGGTGAGCCAGTGGGGGGGGAGGGAAGGGGCAATGGCATGGCGGCCCTTCGGTGTATTTGCGCGAGGACCCATGCCATTTGAACAGGCGCACAAACATTAGATTTGTGTGCCCGTTCACGAGTTTTTACACCTCCCATCATAGCGTATATCGGCCGGGCGTGAAAACAATGTCTAATATACGCTCGTGTGAAAGAGCCCTTACACTAAGGCTTTATTCCCACGAGCGTATATTGGCGGCCATTTTCACAGCTGGCCAATATACGCTACGATCTGGGGATTAAAATCCCATGACTGGGCGCACAAATCTAACGTTTGCACGCCTGTTCAGATGGCATGGGCCCCTGTGCATATATGCCAAGGCCCCCATGCCGTTGCCCCTTCCCTTTCCCTCCCCCTCGCAGGCTCACCTCCTCTCTCCTCTCCTCTGGCTGAATGCAAGGGGGGTGTAGTGGGGGCGGTTCTAAGCTAAGCAAAAAAACTAAACTTGCCTTTTTTTCCTCAAGTTCTCTGGTATTGGGAAAAAAAATCAAAAATTACTGTTATTTTTACCATCTTTCTCTCCCTCAAAAATTACTGCTTCAGAAATCCAAAGTAGCCATAGAAAAAGGAAAGCAAAGGGAGGCCACTAAACTTACAGGACTTGCTAGACCAAAGGCAGAGGGCTAACTTTAATGGATGCAGAAGATGCGGTCGCACCCTGGGTCCTTGAGCCTAAGGGAGCCCACAAGGTCTCTCTTCCCCATAAAAGGAGATTAGTATTATGAATAAAGCATAATAGTTAGAGATGAGCAAGCACCCAAATGCTCGGGTCCGCGTTATTCGAGTCGAGTTTTTCGTAAAAGTCGAGAGCTCTACTTGAGTAACGAACCCCATTGACTACAATGGGAGACCCGAGCATTTTTGTATGTGGGACGCCGGGTCCCGAGCTTTTTTTTTTTTTCTTCTCTCTCTCTCTCCCCCCTGCCTGCCAGACAAAAAATTTGCCATTGACACACGCTGCGTCGTGGCAGGGTCAAAACAGGCACGTCACAGCGGGGAGGAGCCAAAAACTGGGGCGGAGTCGAACACGGCTTGATGCTCGTTCGAGTAGTGAGCACCATCAAATATGCTAATACTGGAACAAACATCAAGCTCAGCAGTGTATGTTCGCTCAACTCTAATTATAGTTAGAAATGCCTGCTACAAATTTTGCACTGAGGCCAAACATCTTCAAGGTACACCTCAATTGGAAGCCCTTCTTTTCTTCTCTTTTTTTTCATCTATTTCTTGCAGAGAGAGCTTGCAATGGAGCACGATGGGTGAATCAGAGTGAACGCTTTTTTGTAGCACTTTTGAAGAAGAAATCCAGATTTTGGGTTTTGAAAAAAAATAAAAACCAAGGCAACAGTGCCAACCACTGAGCCACCATGCTTATTCTTCTTCCTTCTCCTCAATAAATGTATATATAAATAAAGATGATCATTATAACACAGAGAGAACATACAATCTCCATGCAGATGTTGCCTTTGGTCAGATCTGAACCTAGAACCCCAGCACTGCCAGGCAACAGTGCTAACCTCTGAGCCACCATTATTCCTCCTCCTCCCCTCTACTACCTCATTTTGCTCAACACTAATCCACATGTACACCGTTTTTAATGTTTGTGTTTTTCGTCATGATTGAACGGTTGTAGACTAATATTTACTACCACAAACAAATAATAGACCCTAATTTCCATAGATATAATTATGCTGATATATTAATGAAAGCATGCCTCTCCGCAGTTTCGTTATTGTACGAGAATTACAGCGGTGCAGAAAAAAAACTGCAGAACGCATATTAAATAACGGGAAAGTAGTCATTATGTGGAATATTTCCTGTGCATTTTAATATAAACCTTTTTTCACCAGACGAGGAGATATTTTTAGAGCCACGGCAAAGTAACAAAACCTTCTTAACAATCTCCTGAGGGTAATTTGTTAGACTTTTAATCGGTTTCTTGTAGCAGAACTCATTTTCTCAGCATGACGTATACAATCTGTAGGAGCTTTCCATAAGGAATTCACATCATGATTACAGTGACAGTTAGTCAAATGAAAACATTTTGAAGTGCTCCTATTGTCTGGGCAGTTACTACTCCATGGATGGAGTGAAGGATGGTGGTTGAGCTGTGGGCTAATTACACTGCTAATGTCTTTACTTTGCATAATAATGCACGGTTTTATAGATGGCCAATGACTACGGATCCCATACCAGTCCAATACAATACTTCAAATTATCTAGTATTTGCTAACAAATAGAATTAACTCCTTTGATGCGAGAAGTATCTGCCAGGTGCCACCTGGCAGGTTCGGGGCCAAGGGGATGAATGTTTATGACTTTCCCCGATGTCATGTGTAGATCTCGCAAAAGAAAAGCTTCTAGTTGATTTGCTGAGGACAATTGGAGAAGTGTAGTGGCGCTAAGCCATCTCATCTGCTAAAATACCTCTTAAGTAGAAGAGCTGCTTAATATCAATTACATCCCAAAGCCTCTGCTTGTCTAAAGTAACAATACATAGAAAGCTTCTTTCTAATCTATTTTTTAAACAGAAATGTAAATCCATAATGATGGTATAAGAAGCTCAAACTCTTCTCTCAAACCGCCATTATCTTCAATAGCACAGGTGTGCTTAGAGAATTACGTCAGCCCAAGTCAAGAAATTTTGTCCAAAAGAATATGAGTTAAGGTGTAGTTAACTTACAAGTATGATATACATTATATACAACATATTCTTACTACTGGAGTCACAACCAATAGGGTAATATTACATGGGCATTTCTTCCCTGCAGGTGGAGGTATGCTGATTGCAGCCGGCACCTGAACTTGCCAGTTCAATCACTATGACAAGTCCAGGTGCCGAATGAAAAAAGAAAGTAACCCAAAGCTCCCCCTGTGGTATTAACAAGGAAAGCAGCGGTCTATCTCAAACGGAGTTGATCCACCCAGAGTCGAAAATCCAGAAAGAATAGAATCGATGTCATCATCTATAATGGCAACTGTATTGGTCCCAAATATGGTCCAGTTGCCAAATGCAAAAAGCAAGTGACAGGGTATAAAGTATGTACACTCCCAAAAATAAAACCAGCAGCACAGTCAGTACACAAAAACATCTCGACAAGCAAGAATGGTCATTAAAGGGATTGGCTCATGAAGACAATCCCTATTCAGATAACTGATGGTTGATTGCCACAATTCAGAAATTCCCGATGACCAACTCTTAATGCTGGGGAAGCCGCAACTGGCCATGTATTCTGTTGGAAAGATGTACTATTACATGCTTGCCATAAAAATGTATATACACGATGGGACAGGTCCGCCATTACAATAGCAGTTTTTGTTGGCTTAATACATTAAACTCTAGAAGGAACCCACTCTTTGACATCCATATGTGTGGAAAGGGGTCGTCTTGATTTTATTTGTGTTGCCATAGAGCAGAGATCCCCAACCTTTTGTACCTTGTGAGCCACATTCAACTTTCAGTGATGGTTAAGAGCATCACTTAACCATCACTTGCATCACTTGACTAAGGATCTCACTATGGCCTTGCTACAGCGCATCCTAATGTAAGTTAATTCGGTTACGTTGCAACCTGCCAGATGCTTCAAATCTACCCAACAATTGCAAGAAAATCCAAGTCTGATAGATTTATTGTTGGATTGTTGGATTGCAAAGCCATGCTTGTCACTATGCAACCTCATTAAATGGCATTAGAATTATGTGCAAACCTTGGTTGCATTACACGTGTTGCAGCCAAGGTTGTCCTGTAACCCTAGCTGAAATATAGAGAAACAATATATTGTGAAACTGCAAACATGTTGTAATAAACATGTCAGTGTAAAATTTGATATGAATAGGCAGGTTAGTGGTTAAAATGTGCCTCCAGTAATGTCAATTGCCAGTGTACTGTATATGGTCATAACTCAAGACCCCCATGGCAAGCCAAACAACAAGGGCTCCCAAACCACTAATTGGGAAGCCCTACTATAGAGTGTAGGGATGGGCTGTAAAAGTGAATGGCCAAAGATACATGGGCAGCAAACTGAGCAGTCATCTGGAGTAGTTGTCTTAGTGGTCTGGGCTGATTGGAGAATAAAAGAAATGTGAACAACTTCAATTAGAGAAGATGCCACCTCTGAGTTATTGGATTTAAATGCCTATCATGGCTTTGGATCAGTGATGTCCTCTCTTGATAATATTCTGCGGCCATTTTTATGGAACTTATATGAGACCACCATATAGTCACTGTATGCCAGTATTATTGGTTATATTTGTCTTTTTAAAGTGGTAGCATACAACCTTTCTCTGGCTGTCTGATTATATATCTCAGTGTTTCACTTTTATGTTCCTTCTTCAGTTGACGCCGCGGTTTACGTACTTCAGGGAGTGCATCACCAAACAAAACAACATTTCTTATTCTAAATCTGGATCCAGCCCCAGTTCATTTTTCCCTGATGTTTTTCTCCTTCAGTTTATATCCTGTTTTATGACATACTTATAGCAGTACTTCTTGAGTTGTCTTCAAACCACTTCCTTTGTAGAACTGATTCTCAGAGGGCTCCATCATGGTGCCATGATCTCATTATCTGTGATGAATAATCACAGACGTTGCTTTTGCCATTCTGGACTAACTATGGCACATCATATGAGAAAAAAAGATGCAAGTGGTTTAAAATTAGCATTTTTGCCTGTTTTTTCCTTTCTTTAAATAGCAGTTACTAAATTAGCTGGCAAAGGAAAAGTCATCAGTCTGAGCATGGAGGGATAATTCTGTTTATCAGATTCCCCAGTCTGGATTGATGGGCTGCGGTCCATGCTTCTCACAATACTACAGATGGATTAATAAAAGAAGCGGTGAGTCTTTTTGCCAGCTAGCTTCTGGTACCTATCCACAGGAGCCTGAAAGATCATTCTTTTGCATTTTTCAAGCTGTTTGAGTTTGAATCCAGAGCTGTAAAGCAAAATCTGAATAAATATCTGGAATAGGCCATGCTTCCATGATCTTATAAGGCCATTTGTGGATACGCAGCATTATGAGTAGAGCTCTAAGCATCATTCGCATCTGTGTTGAACCTCCATTGCAGATTTCATCAAAAAAAAGCGGTAAACAATAGTGTAACAATGTTTTTTTTCCAGTAAAATGACTGACACCCGATGAACTCCATTGCAGTCAATGGCAGCCATAGGGTGTCGTTGGTGTTTCTCATATGCCAGCAATGTCTTTACTTTAGCTTTTTTGTTGTCGTCCCTATGGTGGAAAATAAAAATGGAAGCGAAAAATGTGAACCCAACTTAATTTTGTTACAATATGTGAAACTAGAGTCCATAGAGAACCACCCTGTTGATAGCACGTTTAGCGTGTAATGGCGTTTGAAGATTGGGACCGGGTTGACTTCACTATGTCTGCCTTGGCTCATGGAATCCTCATGCCGGTGCATGCCCACTGTTATTTTGTCATTGGACACCAACAGTGGTACTTCTCCTCCTGTGTGGGGGCACATTGGCTGATGGAGAGATGGGATAACTTAGCCAATGAATCGACACTAGTTTGTGTACATTTATTCTAGCTCCTCCTCTCAGAGGGTGCCTGTTATTCACTTGGTCTGGTCTGATTACCTGTCTGATCAGACTAGTGAAGATCTAGTCTGGTCTGCAACTCTCTGTCAGATTGACTTTTGTCTGACTGGACTGTAGACTCTCAGTTTGAAGATGTAGCTGATCTGGTCTGTGGTTCTCTGCCTGATCTGGGTCTCAAGTTAAAGCTAAATTAGTCTGCTGTTCATTTACTATAATATCTGGGGTGTATTTTTATATTTTATCTTCTAGATAATTGCGGTCCTTATATTTGCTTAACATGTAACTGTTGGCACATTGCTTGTTGCCATCTAGGGAGAGCCTGGTTTGAGACCATGACATAGGGCCGCCCTCATCAGGGCAATCACTCCACTTATATGTAGGTTCTTTTCATATCTGCAGGATCAAGGTCAGTTTTCCTTTATGTTTGTTTTGTGATTTATTATATATTAGTTTTACCTGGACTGGGGGTGCTACAATACAGTGACATATGCTGATTTCAAGAGTTTTAGAAATCTGACATTTCAATCAAAATGGTATCAATTATTCCAGAAATCAATGCCAGATCAGATCTGGCGTACATTTCTGAGTAGGTGAACCTCATAGTTCATGGTTTATGCTACTACAACTAATCGACCAAGACCATGCCACGTAACACATCCCCAGACCATAAGGGAACCTCCGCCATACCTATCTGTTGGCACAACACTCTGGCAAAAGATGTTCCCCAGGTGTCCTCCACACCCAGGAATGTCCATCTGATGTGAAGATGGAGTAGTTTGATTCATCACTCCAGAGAATGTCCTTCCATTGCTCAACTGTCGTATGACGATGCTCCTCGCACCATTGTGGACAAGCCAATGCATTGTGCATCATGATAGACAGCTTGTGGGCAGCAGCATAACCAGTATGTTTAATACTGTGAATTTCCTGTCACAAACTATGTCTGACGCCTCCAAGGGTCTGCATCTTATGTAGCATGGTTTAGGACACGTGTCATGCTAAAAAGGCGTAATTCGTTCTACTGATAGGGGGCTCCAAATACATTTGGTAAGATAGCGTTTGTGACTTGGTTTTGATTTGGGATATCTACTATTTGTATATTTACAAAAAGTCTTAAAAAGTCAACCAAGAGCCAGTTTCAGGCAGCTTTCATATTTTCCAACTTTCATCCTGTGTATTGATGGCACAACACCTAAACACCCAAAGGCTTCTATGGTGATCTATGTAGAATTGAGATGGGTCTGATGAAATGCTTAAATTACAGTTCTGCCATTTAGATAGTGTTTAAATGTGATCCCTATTTTCATTAAAGAAGCACTCTGGCTAAAACGGATAAATGCTGTTATACCTAATGCAGGGCCAAAGGGGGCAGTGTAGGACACATGGATTCTAGCAACACCAAAAAGACAATCCTTCTCCCGCTGAGGTTCTGCATAACAACAACGGGCCCATCAAGTTTAATGCATCCTGACATGGTTGAGAAGCTTAATCCTTGATCTGCAAGGTACAAAGGATCTTGGCTTTGACTCCATTGTCTTTGTAATAACACTAAAATTAGAGAGACCCTTGTCCGCTATGTAATTTAAAGATCAAAGCCCGGCTTTTCTACAGCAACCGTAAGGAATCAATCTGGTGATGCTAATTTATTTCTGAAACCTTGCGACATGATGTGAGAGAAAACCCTTATCCAGGAGTTGTCTCTCCTAAGGTAGGGTTGCCCTACTAACTGCTGCAATACCAGATACAACCACTGAACATGAATGGTGCTGTCTGTAGCAGCAACAACAGAGCTTTCTCTTTTAGGGTATGGCTACACAGGGTGAAATTTCCCCAATAGAAAAAATCTCCAACAAATCAGTAGCAAAATATGTTGTGTTACTTGCAGACTTGTCATGGATTTAGTTTTGCGTCATTTCAAAACTGCTTCCCTAGCTGAGCCTCACCAACAGCTGGTTAAGGGCAATTTTTTTTGTGCATAAAATACCAAATCCGTATTTAAAGTAATATTTAAATGAGATTGCTCATGTCCACACCCCCTTTCCTCATGCCCTATTAGGCTATATGGAGATCATAGGGGTATGGGCCATTCATGTATTATTTGGGCACCCATACATTTACGTGGCTGCTGGGTAAATAAGCATCTACTGAAAATTTTCTCTGGCAAAATCAGATATTTTCTGAAGTTTTGAGAGTCGAGCTGCAGCATTAAAGGGCGCTTTAAGTTTTGCATTCTTTGCTTAGATACAGTTTGTTATGGTAATAAATAGAGATGAGCGAACACCAAAATGTTCGGGTGTTCGTTATTCGTAACGAACTTCCCGTGATGCTCGAGGGTTCGTTTCGAACAACGAACCCCATTGAAGTCAATGGGCGACCGGAACATTTTTGTATTTCGCCGATGCTCGCTAAGGTTTTCATGTGTGAAAATCTGGGCAATTCAGGAAAGTGATGGGAATGACACAGTGACGGATAGGGCAGGCGAGGGGCTACATGTTGGGCTGCATCCTAAGTTCACAGGTCCCACTATTAAGCCACAATAGCGGCAAGAGTGGGCCCCCCCCCCCTCCCAACAACTTTTACTTCTGAAAAGCGCTCATTAGCATGGCATACCTTTGCTAAGCACCACACTACCTCCAACAAAGCACAATCACTGCCTGCATGACACTCCACTGCCACTTCTCCTGAGTTACATGCTGCCCAACCGCACCCCCTCCCCCCCACAGCGCACACCAAACTGTCCCTGCGCAGCCTTCAGCTGCCCTCATGCCACACCACCCTCACGTCTATTTAGAAGTGCGTCTGCCACGACGAGGGACCGCAGGCACACACTGCACAGGGTTGGCACGGCTAGGTAGCGACCCTCTTTAATAGGGGCGGGGCGATAGCCCACAATGCTGTACAGAAGCAATGAGAAATACAATCCTGTGCCACCGCCATCAGGAGCTGCACACGTGGGCATAGCAATGGGGAACCTATGTGCCACACACTATTCATTCTGTCAAGGTGTCTGCATGCCCCAGTCAGACTGGTTATATGCACCTTAACAGTAACCGCGTTGGTGGTAATGTGGTGGTGACTGCGGACCTAGTACCACGGTTGTATTTTGTTGGTTTTCGGAATGTGGCCAGGATTAAGTGGGCCGTGGCGGGGGGATGGTGGGGGGGCTCTCTAGTAGTGTCGGTAAAGGTGAAATTCTTGGACTGCCGCCAGACGAACCAATGCAAAGGCATTTGCCAACAATGTTTTCCCTGTTGGAGGAGGAGGGGGATGTTTTTGAGGCACTACGTGTCCTCTCCACGTGTCCGTGGTTATATGCACCTTAACAGTAACCGCGTTGGTGGTAATGTGGTGGTGACTGCGGACCTAGTACCACGGTTGTATTTTGTTGGTTTTCGGAATGTGGCCAGGATTAAGTGGGCCGTGGCGGGGGGATGGTGGGGGGGCTCTCTAGTAGTGTCGGTAAAGGTGAAATTCTTGGACTGCCGCCAGACGAACCAATGCAAAGGCATTTGCCAACAATGTTTTCCCTGTTGGAGGAGGAGGGGGATGTTTTTGAGGCACTACGTGCCCTCTCCACGTGTCCGTTCCATGTAAGCAATAGTAGCACTCAAGACAGGCCCCAGTAACAATTCTGAAGCAGCAGTATAGCGGGAGCGCAGTCTTCGTTCCATGTAAGCAATAGTAGCACTCAAGACAGGCCCCAGTAACAATTCTGAAGCAGCAGTATAGCGGGAGCGCAGTCTTCGTTCCATGTAAGCAATAGTAGCACTCAAGACAGGCCCCAGTAACAATTCTGAAGCAGCAGTATAGCGGGAGCGCAGTCTTCGTTCCATGTAAGCAATAGTAGCACTCAAGACAGGCCCCAGTAACAATTCTGAAGCAGCAGTATAGCGGGAGCGCAGTCTTCGTTCCATTTCAGTAGCCTTAGTATAGCCAAGGCACAAGTGACATTTATGTAGCTAAACTGTAGGCCAACCCCACACACCTTTCTGTACCATGAGTGCAGGCGAAGAACATAGAAATTACTATGATTACACTGTAGGTGAGGGCCCCAAAAAATTGGTGTACCAACAGTACTAATGTACCTCAGTAAAAATTGGCCATGCCCAATCAAGATGGCAGGTGAATCGCTTTGGTTAATGTGGCTTAAGTGGTAACTAGGCCTGGAGGCAGCCCAGTGTAACGAAAAATTGGTTCAAGTTAAAGTTCCAACGCTTTTAAGCTAATTGAAACTTATAAAAATTGTTCTGAAAAATTATTTGAGTGAGCCTTGTGGCCCTAAGAAAAATTGCCCGTTCAGCGTGATTACGTGAGGTTTCAGGAGGAGGAGCAGGAGGAGGAGGAGGAGGAATATTAGACACAGATTGATGAAGCAGAAATGTCCCCGTTTTGGATGGTGAGAGAGAACGTAGCTTCCATCCGCGGGTGCAGCCTACGTATTGCTTACGTATCGCTGCTGTCCGCTGGTGGAGAACAGAAGTCTGGGGAAATCCAGCCTTTGTTCATCTTGATGAGTGTTAGCCTGTCGGCACTGTCGGTTGACAAGCGGCTACGCTTATCGGTGATGATTCCCCCAGCCGCACTAAACACCCTCTCCGACAAGACGCTAGCCGCAGGACAAGCAAGCACCTCAAGGGCATACAGGGCTAGTTCAGGCCACGTGTCCAGCTTCGACACCCAGTAGTTGTAGGGGGCAGAGGCGTCACCAAGGATGGTCGTGCGATCCGCTACGTACTCCCTCACCATCCTTTTGCAGTGCTCCCGCCGACTCAGCCGTGACTGGGGAGCGGTGACACAGTCTTGGTGGGGAGCCATAAAGCTGGCCAGGCCCTTAAAGACTGTTGCACTGCCTGGGATGTACATGCTGCTCGATCTACGCACATCCCCTGCAACATGGCCCTCGGAACTGCGCCTTCTGCCACTAGCGCTGTCGGCTGGGAATTTTACCATCAGCTTGTCCGCAAGGGTCCTGTGGTATAGCAACACTCTCGAACCCCTTTCCTCTTCGGGAATCAGAGTGGGCAGGTTCTCCTTATACCGTGGATCGAGCAGTGTGTACACCCAGTAATCCGTAGTGGCCAGAATGCGTGCAACGCGAGGGTCACGAGAAAGGCATCCTAACATGAAGTCAGCCATGTGTGCCAGGGTACCTGTACGCAACACATGGCTGTCTTCACTAGGAAGATCACTTTCAGGATCCTCCTCCTCCTCCTCCTCCTCTTCAGGCCATACACGCTGAAAGGATGACAGGCAATCAGCCGGTGTACCGTCAGCAGCGGGCCAAGCTGTCTCTTCCCCCTCCTCCTCATCCTCCTCATGCTCCTCCTCCTCCTCCTGTACGCGCTGAGAAATAGACAGGAGGGTGCCCTGACTATCCAGCGGCATACTGTCTTCCCCCGCCCCCGTTTCCGAGCGCAAAGCAGCTGCCTTTATGGTTTGCAGGGAATTTCTCAAGATGCATAGCAGAGGAATGGTGACGCTAATGATTGTAGCATCGCCGCTCACCACCTGGGTAGACTCCTCAAAATTACCAAGGACATGGCAGATGTCTGCCAACCAGGCCCACTCTTCTGAAAGGAATTGAGGAGGCTGACTCCCACTGCGCCGCCCATGTTGGAGTTGGTATTCGACTATAGCTCTACGCTGTTCATAGAGCCTGGCCAACATGTGGAGCGTAGAGTTCCACCGTGTGGGCACGTCGCACAGCAGTCGGTGCACTGGCAGCTTAAAGTGATGTTGCAGGGTGCGCAGGGTGGCAGCGTCCGTGTGGGACTTGCGGAAATGTGCGCAGAGCCGGCGCGCCTTTACGAGCAGGTCTGACAAGCGTGGGTAGCTTTTCAGAAAGCGCTGAACCACCAAATTAAATACGTGGGCCAGGCATGGCACGTGCGTGAGGCTGCCGAGCTGCAGAGCCGCCACCAGGTTACGGCCGTTGTCACACACGACCATGCCCGGTTGGAGGCTCAGCGGCGCAAGCCAGCGGTCCGTCTGCTGTGTCAGACCCTGCAGCAGTTCGTGGGCCGTGTGCCTCTTATCGCCTAAGCTGAGTAGTTTCAGCACGGCCTGCTGACGCTTGCCCACCGCTGTGCTGCCACACCGCGCGACACCGACTGCTGGCGACATGCTGCTGCTAACACATCTTGATTGTGAGACAGAGGAGGAGGAGGAGGAGGAGGGTGCTTTAGTGGAGGAAGCATAGACCTCCGCAGATACCAGCACCGAGCTGGGGCCCGCAATTCTGGGGGTGGGTAGGACGTGAGCGGTCCCAGGCTCTGACTCTGTCCCAGCCTCCACTAAATTCACCCAATGTGCCGTCAGGGAGATGTAGTGGCCCTGCCCGCCTGTGCTTGTCCACGTGTCCGTAGTTAAGTGGACCGTGGCAGTAACCGCGTTGGTGAGGGCGCGCACAATGTTGCGGGAGACGTGGTCGTGCAGGGCTGGGACGGCACATCGGGAAAAGTAGTGGCGACTGGGAACTGAGTAGCGCGGGGCCGCCGCCTCCATGATACTTTTGAAGGACTCCGTTTCCACAACCCTATACGGCAGCATCTCAAGGCTGATGAATTTTGCGATGCGGACGGTTAACGTTTGAGCGTGCGGGTGCGTGGCGGCGTACTTGCGCTTGCGCTCGAACACTTGCGCAAGCGACGGCTGAACGGTGCGCTGAACTACACTGCTGGATGGGGCCGAGGACAGCGGAGATGAGGGTGTGGGTGCAGGCCATGAGGCGGTAGTGCCTGTGTCCTGAGAGGGGGGTTGCATCTCAGTGGCAGGTTGGGGCACAGGGGGAGAGGCAGGGGTGCAAACCGGAGGCGGTGAACGGCCTTCGTCCCACCTTGTGGGGTGCTTGGCCATCATATGTCTGCGCATGCTGGTGGTGGTGAGGCTGTTGGTGTTGGCTCCCCGGCTGAGCTTTGCGCGACAAAGGTTGCACACCACTGTTCGTCGGTCGTCAGGCGTCTCTGTGAAAAACTGCCAGACCTTAGAGCACCTCGGCCTCCGCAGGGTGGCATGGCGCGAGGGGGCGCTTTGGGAAACACTTGGTGGATTATTCGGTCTGGCCCTGCCTCTACCCCTGGCCACTGCACTGCCTCTTGCAACCTGCCCTGCTGATGCCCTTGACTCCCCCTCTGAAGACCTGTCCTCCTGAGTAAGCGTTGCACACCAGGTGGGGTCAGTCACCTCATCGTCCTGCTGCTCTTCCTCCGAATCCTCTGTGCGCTGCTCCCTGGGACTTACTGCCCTTACTACTACCTCACTGCAAGACAACTGTGTCTGATCGTCATCGTCCTCCTCACCCACAGAAAGTTGTTGAGACAGTTGGCGGAAGTCCCCAGCCTCTTCCCCCGGACCCCGGGAACTTTCGAATGGTTGGGCATCAGTGACGATAAACTCCTCTGGTGGGAGAGGAACCGCTGCTGCCCAATCTAAGCAGGGGCCCGAGAACAGTTCCTGGGAGTGCTCCCGCTCCTGAGCAGGTGTTATTGTAGTGGAGTGAGGAGGCTGGGAGGAAGGAGGAGCAGCAGACAGAGGATTCGGATTGGCAGCAGTGGACGGCGCAGAACTGCGGGTAGACGATAGGTTGCTCGAAGCACTTTCTGCCATCCAGGACAGGACCTGCTCACACTGCTCATTTTCTAATAACCGTCTCCCGCGTGGACCCATTAATTGGGCGATGAATGTGGGGACGCCAGAAACGTGCCTCTCTCCTAATCGCGCAGCAGTCGGCTGCGACACACCTGGATCAGGAGCTTGGCCTGTGCCCACACCCTGACTTGGCCCTCCGCGTCCTCGGCCACGTCCACGTCCACGTCCTCTAGGCTTACCCCTACCCCTCAGCATGCTGTATTACCAGTGATTAGATTTCCCAGGCAGGAAATAAATTGGCGCAAGACTGCAGGCCAAATATAATTTTTGCCCTTTTTGGAAAACGAAAGGCCCCACTGCCTCTAGTGAATGAATTATCTAAGTTTAATAACTGTGCTGTGTCCCTGCTTATGTGTCACAGAACGTGAGGGTAGCAGAGTTATTAACTGTGGCAGAGCAGGTATTTTTTTTCCCAATTAAGGAAAGCAAATGGCGAACCCAGCAGTAAAGCGTAGCTGGCTGCGTATGATTTAGCAATGTTTTTCACGCAGCTCACACGTCTACACAGGCGTAAGGACGGACACAGGCTGGACAAATAGATTTGTTTTCAGTTTTTTCCCACCAACAGGCAGCACTGCGTATATTCAATGAACCTGCGAAGTTTAATAACTGCGCTGTGTCCCTGCTTATGTGTCACAGAACGTGAGGGTAGCAGAGTTATTATAACTCTTGGAGAGCAGGTATTTTTTTTCCCAATTAAGGAAAGCAAATGGCGAACCCAGCAGTAAAGCGTAGCTGGCTGCGTATGATTTAGCAATGTTTTTCACGCAGCTCACACGTCTACACAGGCGTAAGGACGGACACAGGCTGGACAAATAGATTTGTTTTCAGTTTTTTCCCACCAACAGGCAGCACTGCGTATATTCAATGAACCTGCGAAGTTTAATAACTGCGCTGTGTCCCTGCTTATGTGTCACAGAACGTGAGGGTAGCAGAGTTATTATAACTCTTGGAGAGCAGGTATTTTTTTTCCCAATTAAGGAAAGCAAATGGCGAACCCAGCAGTAAAGCGTAGCTGGCTGCGTATGATTTAGCAATGTTTTTCACGCAGCTCACACGTCTACACAGGCGTAAGGACGGACACAGGCTGGACAAATAGATTTGTTTTCAGTTTTTTCCCACCAACAGGCAGCACTGCGTATATTCAATGAACCTGCGAAGTTTAATAACTGCGCTGTGTCCCTGCTTATGTGTCACAGAACGTGAGGGTAGCAGAGTTATTATAACTCTTGGAGAGCAGGTATTTTTTTCCCCAATTAAGGAAAGCAAATGGCGAACCCAGCAGTAAAGCGTAGCTGGCTGCGTATGATTTAGCAATGTTTTTCACGCAGCTCACACGTCTCCACAGGCGTAAGGACGGACACAGGCTGGACAAATAGATTTCTTTTCAGTTTTTTCCCACCAACAGGCAGCACTGCGTATATTCTATGAATAATAACTGTGTTGTGGCCCTGCCTATACAATTCTTTCCCTGCAGTATCAATGGAGGGTGCAATGCTCTGCAGAGGCGATTTTGAGAAGCCCAAAAAAAATGCAGCACAGCCAACAGCAGCCTGGACAGTACTGCACACGGATAAATATGGCCCTAGAAAGGACCGTTGAGGTTCTTGAAGGCTACACTCACTCCTAACACTCTCCCTGCCTATGCAGCACTTCTGTCCCTAATGCCAGGTGCAACGGTCTGCAGAGGCGATTTTGAGAAAGAAAAAAAAATCCCACTGCTAACAGCAGCCAACACACAGCTATCAGTGGCCCTAATAAGGACCTTTGGGGGGTCTTGAAGCCTACACTAACTACCAATTCTTTCCCTACAGCAGCTCCGGTATAAACAGCACTGTCCCTCATCTAACTCACACCGCATCTGAGGCGAGCCGCGGGAGGGGCCGACTTTTATATTAGGCGAACACCTGATCTCGCCAGCCACTCACAGCAGGGGGGTGGTATAGGGCTTAAACGTTGCAGGGGGAAGTTGTAATGCCTTCCCTGTCTTTCAATTGGCCAGAAAAGCGCGCTAACGTCTCAGGGAAGGAAGTGAAAGTAACCAGAACACCGCATGGTGTTCGTCACGAATAACGAACATCCCGAACACCCTAATATTCGCACGAATATCAAGCTCGGACGAACGCGTTCGCTCATCTCTAGTAATAAATCATATTCCAGAAGATTTCACTGGTTTGCTCCAGGTTGGTTATAATGAGAAGCTTCATGCATGGATATATGTATTTGAACTCACAGATGTTATTCGTCAGCCCCCAATACTCTTTTGATTTATTCAAAGGAAGTACAGTACAGATGTACTGAATATAACGCACCAATTGCATGCACAGCCCCAACATCATAACAACTCATGATTGGCCTAGTATGTAATGACGCTGATGATTAACATATGTTTATGCCCCAGGTGTATGTTGCTATGTGAACATGTAATTCCTATATACCCAAGTAGCATAGACTTTATTAATATTCCAATCTGGACCAAACGTATGCAGTCAGACATAAGTTCCTCCCCTCTTTAGCTCTGGGAACCGTACGTGGGAGGTTTAGCTTCAACTTCTACTTGTACATACCAGGGTATAATATTGAGCTCGTTAACCATTTAACTGCTAGCTATTTCCTATGAAGGTGGCTATATGAATATATATATATATATATATATATATATATATATATATATATATATATATATATATATATAGATATAGATAGATATTTGCCTAGGCTGATTTAAAAAAACACATTTATATTATTACTACAACAGGTTTCAAAAGCAGTAACTGCCCATTCAAGGTGCAATAACAGAAGCAATGGCATGGACTCACTATGTCAGTAGTGGAGATAAGCACTCTGCTGACTGCCTAGCCTAAGGGCCCTTTTACATGAAATGACCTGTTGGGTGCAGTGATAATGGTTCCTGTACTTTTACAATTCATCGCTTAGTGAATCGAGGCGGAGCAAGAGGGATTGTATCGACCTGCTCGCCTCCTCCGTTCAAGCAAATAAGCAGTTGTTCATAGATAAATGACTGTCTGTTCACACGGGCCGATCCCTCGTTCAGTCTCTTTAATGCAGAACTGATTGACGAATGAGAAGTGAATGAATTCTTGTTCAATGTTCAGTCGAGGCATGCATTTATACTGAATGTTAATCGTTCAGATTCCCGCTAGATGCAATAATCTGAATTACTTATCGGCCTCAGTATAAGAACCGTAAAGATTGTCTGCCACTTAAAAATCCTGGAAAACACATTAGAGGGGTTGTCCACTCTTATTGCTGACCTGTCCTCAGGATAAGTCATCAGTACCTGATGGTGTGACCCCCATCCATCAGCTGAAGAGGATAGGTCACCAACAGTTGAAAGGCAAGCAACCATTCAAATTATCAATTTCACTCTAGAGAAGCCTAAAAGGTTTATGATTATATGTATTTGTTGAACTACCTACATTATAGTAAGTTGTTCGGTAGATAAAGTAAAAGGTCAGTCCAAAACAGCATACCAAATTCATTCAGTTATACATGTATACTTTCACACTGATATATCGCTAGATATAACTTCCTTAAAGCATACAGTGAGATTATTAGATAATATGTTACAAGGGAAGCTGTGCTGAATCCTTGTATTCATGAGCAGTGGGCTCCTCTTGGCCACCTACCACTGCTTGACAGCTTTCTCCCCATACTGTGTATAGGGAGAGAGCTGTCAATCAGTAAATAGTAGGTGGAGGAATCCTGCAGCTGATGAAGGACTCCATAGTACATGCACATAATCGAGAGGATTCCAGCCTTGGATCCCACTGCAGGTGATAAACAGCGATTTTATGAAAAGTACAGCGAGAGAAAAAAGTAACTCACCACTGGAATCAGGTGTATGGTGCCCCATCTGAGGGCAGAATGTAGTAGTTATAGGATCCTGATTCCTGATTCAAGCGGTGTATCACTTACTTCTTTTCTTGACAAACTTTTGGTAGAATCCCTGTTTATCTGTTGCAGTAGGAGCCGAGGCTAGATTTCTCATATTCACGAGCAGTGGCTTCTCCCTGCTCACACCCTAATTGTCAGCTTTCTCCCTATGCACAGTGTAGGGATAAAGCTGTTAGTTAGTGGCGGGAGGGCGAAAGAGCTTGCCAGTCATGAATATGAGGACTCGGTTCTAAGTTTCTAGTGCCTCAAGTAAATAGTGATTTCACGAAGAGTACGACAAGAAAAAAGTAAAAGACTCCTGAAAGACAAAAAGGGCACAGCACTTTCTTGGATAGTAACTCCACACAAAGGTATATATATGATCTGATGATTGGTGCTCACCATATGTTGTTGCACTTGTAGTAGCCCAGATTTAGTGGTGCCCCTCCATAATGATATATGTCTGTCTCGTGCCATTGTCCTGTTAATGTATTATGTGTGGTATGCATTTGGATTATGTGTATTGCACCTTTGCAGCACTGAATGGGTTAATGTCTGGGTTATGTCTGGAAAATGTATCGTTGTGTGAGTCATGTGATTATGTTTTATTTATGTGTTTGCAAGGATGCAATGCAAGTTAGTTGGTGGTTCAGTAGTTGGAGTGAGTCTGCAAGTGCGAGAAGAAAGTTAGTGAGTAAGCCACACAGACACTGATTGGTCTGTGTGTGGAGAGAATGGAGGAAGCTGATTGATTCCCTTCTATTTGGCCTGGGACTATTCTACCAGGGATGTGTCGGTGCTACCACTAAGTACTCAGTGAGAGAGAAGGACCGCTGCATGGCTAAAGGAAAAGACAAGTAATGTGAGTGTGGACTGGTATACAATTAGAAAGAGAGAGGTTCCGGGAACAGGATCACACAGATAACTGGGACTGTGGATTGTCCAGATTACCCTGAGAATCCTCCCTGTTGCACCACTTTATTTTGTTGTATCTGTGCCAGACTGCTGATGTTATTTGGAGTTTAACAAGTTACAGCAAACAGACATTACCGACCGTTGCCGGTTTGTCCAGAACATTTTCCTGTGTGAGGACTACTTTATTCTACTGTCAAGATTCATCGCAGAAGATGGAACGGTGGCATCATGTGTGACAAAGAAGACTACAGGTAACCTCCGGTTACTATTCCTGTGATCTTTCCCAGCAGTAACTTGGTTGGGTCCCGAGCTGCACTCAGGGACCCCATTGTAGATGGTAGAGCCCCCTTACAAGGCCTTTATCTACCCCGCTATCTACTTGGCTGTGGGCCTGATCCTTGGACACTGCACATTAGGGGAACAACAATCATATAAACATAATATACTCCAGCAACAAAAGTCTGTTTATTGGAAAACCACAGGCACGTTTTATCATACAAAGCACACATATTTCTCTAAAAACCATCCCACTTAATTAACAGCATGTGTTTCTAGTAACCAATAAAAATACATTAAACTCGCGTATGTATACATCAAATACTTGTCACATATTATATACTTGCCACATATATGTTCTGTGCTCGCCACTGTAAATGGCACCATCTGGTCTAGGGCGGCATAGTTGTGCCTATGATGCATAATAAGAAAAAATGAGTGGCCATATAGTACCTCCCAGGGCAGGTGCAGAAAACATCAGAGGTTAGCGGCAAGCCATCTTAGTGAACCACACACATGCATCCCTACGAGAAAAAGGTGACGGCCATATTTGTACACCATGTGCCAATGCACACAAAAATAAAAAATGCCCAAAAGTAACTGACACACCACTGGAATCGGGTTTATGGTACACTATCTGAGGTTGGCATAAAGTAGTGACAGGTCTCCAGTGGTGTATCATTTACTTTTTTATTGCTGAACTTTTCATAAAATCATTGCTCATCTCCTGTAGCAGGCCTGAGTCCTCACATTGATGAGCAGCATCCTCTCCTTGCTTACCCCTGCTGATTGACAACTTTATCTCTATGCACAGTATAGGGAGAAAGCTGTCAATCAGTGCTGGGAGGGCATAGGAGTTTACCGAACATGAATACAAGAACCAGCTGCAGAAGATAAACAGTGATCTTATGAAAAGAATGGCAATAATAAAAGTGATGCACTGTTGAAACCAGCTTCCTGTCAGTACTTTATGCCGCCCTCGGATTGAGCACCATAAACATGCAAAATATTTCAAATGTTCAAAGTCACTTCACAGTTTGAAATGCAGCCTTTCCACGTGAGGAGTGCAACGGACAGCTGTCGGTAACCAGCTTGGAAAATCACATGCAACAAAGAAGAGGAAAATCCAGCTCTTCCATAAAAGTTGAATCTTCTTTATTATATCATCATCGGTTAAAAGTCCATAATACAGTGCAACGCACTGCACTGTATTATAGACTTTTAAACAATGATGATAAAATAAAGAATGTTCTGCTTTTATGGAAGTACTGGGCTTTCCTTTTTTTTGTTGCACCATAAACATGGTGATAGATTCACTTTAAATAGTTTTTCCTATAGTCTTCTTAACAGTCACCTACATGAGTGGGTTTTATGGCCGTAGCCCCCCGCTGCCTCATCGAAGCATCGCTATAACATCCCCATACAACAAGGTCAGTGAACACACATATTGCGCTGTGGCCTCGGAACTGGAGCTGAGATCTTGCTCCTTATTCCGGACAAGCAATTCTGCTTTATTACCTAGTGGTCAGGTAAAAGAGAAGAAGACTGGGAGACATAACCTGTACAGCAGTTACAATACTTTGTTTTAGTGTCTCTTTTTATGTGCACAATGTGCTTTCCCAGAACTCATCTGCTCATTATATAGCTTCATAAAATTTTCAAACTAGAGCAAGCATGGATTGTGCCACAGATGGTAAAAGAAGGATAATCATGTAGCTGCAGTATTGATTTCTTATTGAATTACCTCTCTGCAGCACTTAGTACTACTATGTAATCTACTCAAACTGCTTTTACAATATAAAATTTCCATTTTCTGAGGTCAACGTAATGCAATCAAGTGCTTCACTTTATATGAGCAAATCACGTGCTTTCTTGTCCTTATCTCAATGTTTCAGGAGGGAGGGGGTTAAAGATTGTCATTTGCGAAGATGACAAAGAGATATCTAGGGAGTTATGTAAACCGCGGAGGATGCTTAAATCGGATAATCATGGGTATCAGTTTCTATGTCATTATTTTCCTCTGTATTATGTGAAAGTAAGTAAAATAGAATTACTAGGATAGAGTTACCATCTTGATAATGTTCTCAAGAAATGTATTGTGTTTAGCAGAAAGTTTCTTCAAGGGCATTCCAAAGTGATAATGGGAAAACAAGTGTAGAGTTTTTGCTCTAAAGATATATATTCTCTTGGAAATAGAACAGATTATGAATGTTTCAGGATGGACGAATGTAGTGGCTAAAATACGCTCATTGTCAAAAAAAAAAAATCCCTCCCCTTGAAGAGAGTTGTCGGAATGGAATGAAACTTTCTATCTGTGATTGTAATGTTGATATAAGTAAGTAATATCAGAGCAAAAGAAATGATTGTGGAAATCTGAACACTTAACCCCTTGAGTGGCAGGTTTCCTACCACCCTGTCGTGCCCACCAGGGCAGGTTTTTTAAAATGGTCTAATCATTGAATTTCAACTAGTTTTGCAGTTGCGTCTCAAGAGCCATAACTTTTTCATTTTTCCATTGACATGGCCATATAAGGGCTTGTTTTTTGCGGGACAAGTTGTGATTTTTTAAACAGGGGGGAGGAAAAAAAGAAATGGGGAAAAAAGAAAAAAGGGGCCATGTTATTAAGGGATTAAATAATGTATTAACTTCCTTCTCTGGGTCATTACGACGCACATGGATACCACATGTGTGATTGTATTTTTGATTTTTTACAAAGTAAAGGGCGACAAGTGTTTTTTTTTTTTCAATTTTTTTTCCTTTTTTTTTTTTTTTTTTTCAAAATTTTTTTTTTTTTTTGTCCCTTCAGGGGACTTCCACAGGGACCCATCAGGACCCCTGATCACATTCCAGGGGTCCGATGGTGACAGCCCTTTACATGCTGCAGTGACAGCCCTTTACATGCTGCAGTCACATAGACTGCAGCATGTAAAGGGTTAACACAGCAGAGATCGGAGGTTTTCTCTGATCTCTGCTGTAAGAGCTAGTACCTAGCTGTCCTCTGACAGCTAACAACCAGCTCTCCCTGCCACAGAGACCATCGGCTTGCTTCTGACAAGCCGATGGTCTCTATGGCAACCTGTAAACAAAGCAGGAGGTTGCCGACACATCGGCAATATCTTCTGCTGGTTTTTCAAAGCCCTTGCTTTGTTCTTTGTGGGTCTGTGCAGGCAGAGCACACTGTCACAGCTTGTGGCATTGTGCTCTGCAGCTCCCATAGTGATACATAGCCCGGAAATCTTCCGGGCTATGTTGCTATGAGCAGTGGAGCTCGTCCCGGAACTTTTCCGGGCGTGCCACTCAAGGGGTTAAAGGGCGGCTCCAGTACCCTGTTGTACCACCTCTAGCTTGAATACAAGATGTGATAAGGGGGCATGGAGGCTCTAGTTACCTGTTGTACAATTTCTAGCTTTGATACAAGATGTGATACGGGCATGGAGGCTCTAGTACCTTGTTGTACCACCTCTAGCTTGGATCCAAGATGTGATATGGGTAGGCGTGGGGGCTCTAGCACCCTGTTGTACTGCTTCTAGCTTGGATACAAGATGTTATACAGCAGGCATGGAGGCTCTAGTACACTGTTGGGCCATCTCTAGCTTGGATACAGAATGCAGTAGGGGCGGGCATGAAGACATACAGGTTGTGTATGGTTTTCTGCATCATATCACACCACATTTGCTGTAATTGACTTTCTTGATCAGGGGTGTCAAACTCCTTTTTTACCGAGGGCCACATCAGGCTTATGGTGACCTTCAAAGGGCCGATTGTAAGGCCGCGTGCAGACGGCCGTGTTGGATCCCGCTGCGAGAGTTCTCCCAGCAGGATCCGACCCGCGCCCCTGCAGGGACCAGCGCGGCACTCACCTGCTCCCGCGGCTCCGGCTCTGCGATGTGCCGGCTGCCAGCCAGCCGGCACATGCACAGAGCGGAGCCAGCAGCCAGGGATTGACATAGAGCATGCCGTGATTTGTTTTCCGCGCGAGATTTCGTGCGGACAAATCGCATTTTCTAACGCAATCCTATGGCAGCTTCCACGGGCCGAAATTCTGCGGGAATTTCCGCCCATGTGCAGGGGGCCTAAGACAGTACAGTAAGGGCCTGTTCACACAAGCGTATTTGCGTACATAATATGCAGTGAATAGAAGCCATTGATTTCAGTGAGTTCATTCACATGATGTATATTTTCACAAAACATGACCTATTTTGTGATGTACTACGCACCCCAATAGGTCATTGAAGTAAATGGGCGCGCAAATACGTGGTGAATGCGCAGGAAACCTATGTATTCACTGCATATTTGCACACCATTTCAATGGGCCCATCTGCGTTCTTTTTTGCTTATGCAAATATACAGGCATGAGCGATTTTCGATTGCGCAAATACGCAGCGTATTTGTGCGACCGAAATACAATTACACCCATGTGAACGAGCCCTAATAGTGACCCCCAAAGTGGCCCCAGTAAAAATAACGACCCCCACAGTGGCCCAATTAGTAATATTAACCCCCTCAGTAGTAATACCCCCATAGTAACATTAACCCCCCCCCTCAGTAATAATAATAAGCCCCCTTCAGTAATAAGCCCCCTCTCAGTAATAAGAACCCCTCAGTAATAATAGGCCCCCCTCAGTAATAATAGGCCCCCCAACCCATATACTTACCTCCTCCTAGCTGTCAGCGCCGCTCCCCCTCTGCCCCATTGAGCCCGGGTCACACTGACGTCAGTGTGTAGCCCGGAACGCCTCCTTCCCGAGTCCTCTCCTGCGGAACTCATGAGCAGGGGACTCAGGGGAGGAGGATCACGGTTGCACACTGATGTCAGTGTGTGCCAGGATCAGCGGTAACAGAGCAATTACCAGTGGGGAGCTGTGGCACTCCAGCTGGTAATAGCTGCAGTGGTGAGCGGCGTGTTCTAGATCATGCAAACTCATAGGCTGTGGAAGTTGACATCCCAGATGGTCCCATACATGTTCTATTGGCGATAAATTTGGCAACCAGGCAGGCCACCTAAGTGTGGCAATGTTGTGGAGGCATTTCTGTGACATTCTTGTGTACATGGCCAAGCATTATACTCTGGAAAATACCTCTTGGAAGCTTCAATGAGGGAAACACATGAGGCTGCTTGATGTTCTGAACATATCGCTGAGCTGTCATTGTCACTTGTAACACTACTTAGGGTGACTGAACGTCATATTATGTTGTTTGTTAGACTGCATTTTTTCAGCTGTTGTCAACTGAAACTATATGTATATGGCATGATTGACCGAAAATAGATGATAATTTGCTACTTTGTTTATGCTCAGTCTATTTTTTATTTTAAACTACTGTATTTCCCTAATTTGCCAGTTTGATCTTAGATTGTTGTGCAGATCATGTTACCATGCGGCGGTTGCGGCTCCTCCCGGGGTGGCGGTGTGCTAGGTCCCGCAGTCGGGGCACGTCCCCCCGGCTTGTGGTCCGGCTGCCAGAGGTGCGGGTGCCTAGCCGGCATGGTGCTGGTGGCTCACGGCGCCGTGCGCGCGCATCGGTGAGTGCAGCTGCCGTGCACGAGCTCCCTTTTTGTTTCGTGTTGGTATTCATCATCTGCCTTTCTTGTTGGTATTCTACCCATTTCATCTGGGTACGCCAGTGTCCCTTCTTGGTCCCTAGATAGTGTAGGGACCGCCACCCAGTTTCCCGCCTGGGGTTAGCCAGAAGTAGAGGCAAGTAAGCAGGGAAAGGGGTTGCGGGTAAGATCCAGGGCAACCCATGCTGGTGTATCCAGGGTAGTTTACCGTAACAGATCACTCATACATTCGAATAATTCAATGAAAGCAGAGACATGAAGTCATATTCATTGGGTCCGTATTGTAGTTGAACATTCTGCTTTTCAATGGAGGTTTGGGAATGGGACCCCCACTGATCATACACTGGTAACCTGTCCTACGGATAGCCCATCAGTGTAATTCATTTCTGTAGAAACCTAAAAAGTTGTGTCTATATTGTATTTGTCAAAAGGGTTCTCCAAGACCTAAACAGTGAATATGACTCCAGTGCACAAAAAAGATTTATCAAAACTTGATCAGATACAAAGATAAACAAGTAAACTAATAAATGGAATGGGTGGAACTACAATACCAAGAGAGATGATCAAAATTAGGGTTATTTAACTTAGAAAAACGACAGCTAAGTGGTGAGCTAATAACTCTGCATAAATGTATCAGGGGACAATGCAAGGATCTCTCCCATCATCTATTTATGCCAAGGGGCACCTTCTACATCTAGGGCAGTGGTGCCAAACCTATGCCACACGTGCCAGAGGCAGCACACAGAGCCCTGTCTGCTGGCACATGCGCCGGCGGCTGCTCCCCAGCCGGTATTCACTCAGCAGTGCTGCTATTGGCGCTGATCCCAGGTGCACACTATCACGTCAGTGTGCATCCAGGATCCTCCTCCCCTGATGTCTCCTCTTTGATTCCACGAGAACAGAAGGGAGGAGGTGTCCGAACGCAGACACAATGACGTCACAGTGTGCACCTGGGATCAGCACCGCTAGTAGCGCTGAGCAGAGAAGCAGCGGCATTTAGACGAGGAGGAGGGCGTAAGTATATGGGTCTCATGGGAGCGCTATTACTACTAGGCTGATACAGGGGATAACTGTAGTAATAGTGTCCACTATATCAACATTACTACTGAGGCCACTCTGGGGGTCACTATTACTACTGGGGCTACTGTGGGGGGGTCACTCTTGCTACTGGGGCCGCTGTGAGGGTCACTATTTCTGCTGGAACTACTGTGGGGGTCACTATTACTACTGGGGCTACTGAGGGGGTTGCTATTACTACTGGGTCTGCTGTGGGAGTCACTATAATAATAATAATCTTTATTTATGTAGTGCCAACATATTCCTCAGTGCTTACTGCTGAGGCTGCTGTGAGGGTCACTATTACTGCTGAGGCTGCTGTGAGGGTCACTATTACTGCTGGGGCAACTGTGGGGGGCCACTAATACTACTGAGGCAACTGCGTGGGTCACCATTACTACTGAGGCCACTGGAAGGGTCACTATTACTACTGAGACCACTGTAGGGGGTCACTATTACTACTGGGGCTTCTCTGGGGGGTCACTATTACTACTAGGGCTGCTGTGGGGGGGTCACTATTACCACTGGGGCTACTATGGGGGTCACTATAATAATAATCTTTATTTATATAGCACCAACATATTCCACAGCGCTTACTACTGTGGCTGTCGTGGGGGTCACTATTACTGTTGAAGCTACTATGGGGGTCACTATTACTATTGAGGCCATTGTGTGGGTCACTATTACTACTAAGGACACTGTAGGGGTTACTATTACTGCTGAGACCACTATGGGGGGGTCACTTTTACTACTGGGGCCACTGTGGGGGACACTATTACTACTGAAACCACTGTGGGAGTCATTATTACTACTGGGGCTACTGCGGGGGTCAGTATTACTGCTGAGGCCACTGTGAGGGTCACTATTACTATAGAGACCACTGTGGGGGTCACTATCACTACTTAGACCACTGTGGGGAACACTATTACAACTGGAGCTTCCGTGGGGGGGGGGGGGGGGTCACTATTACTACTCAGACTACTGTGGGGGGGCATCACTATTACTGCTGTGGCTGCTGTGGGGATCACTATAACTACTGCGTCAACTGTGGGGGTCACTATTACTGCTGAAACCACTGTGAGGGTCACTATTACTACTGAAACCACTGTCCGAGTCACTATTACTACTGGGGCTACTGTGGAGGTCACTATTGCTATTCAGGAGGTCACTATTACTGCTGAGGCCACTGTGAGGGTCACTATTACTATAGAGACCACTGTGAGGGTCACTATTACTACTTAGACCACTGTGGGGAACACTATTACAACTGTAGCTGCTGTGGGGGGATCACTATTACTACTCAGACTACTGTGGGGGGGGGGGGCATCACTATTACTGCTGTGGCTGCTGTGGGGATCACTATAACTACTGCGTCAACTGTGGGGGTCACTTTCTACTACTGAAACCACTGTGAGGGCTACTATTACTACTGAAACTACTGTGAGAGTCACTATTAATACTGGGGCTACTGTGGAGGTCACTATTACTACTGAGGGGGACACTATTACTGCTGAGACCACTGTGAGGTTCACTATAACTACAGAGACCACTGTGCGGGTTACTATTAGTACTGAGACCACTGTGGGAAACATTATTACTATTGGGGCTGCTGTGGGGGTCACTGTTACTACTCAGGCTACTTGTGGCGGTCACTAACATTGCTGTGGGGATCACTATAACTACTGCGGCAACTGTGGAGGACACTATTATTACTGAAACCACTGTGCGGGTCACTATTACTACTGGCGCTACTGTAGAGGTCACTATTGCTATTCAGGGGGTCACTATTACTGCTGAGACCATTGTGAGGGTCACTATTTCTACAGAGACCACTGTGAGGGTAACTATTACTGCTGTGGCTGCTGTGGGGGTCACTATAACTACTGCGGCAACTGAGGAGGTCACTATTACCATTGAAACCACTGTGGGGGTCACTATTACTACTGGGGCTACTGTGGAGAACACTATTACTACTGGGGCCGCTGTGGGGGGTCACTATTACTGCTGTGGGGGTCACTATAACTACTGCAGCATCTGTGGTGGTCACTATTACTACTAAAAACCACTGTGGAGGTCACTATTTCTGCTGTGGGGGTCACTATTACTATTAAGGCCATTTTGGGGGACACTGCTGAGGCCACTGTCGGGGTCACTATTACTGCTGAGGCCCCTGTGGGGGTCACTATTACTATTAAGGTATGTTTACAGCAGAAATTTACATGACAAATTCCACTGCATTTCCGCATCTAAAAAGCAGTCAAAATGTGCACCCTGTCTATTTTGAAACAGCCCTGTTCCTGTTATAATGATGGAGGAAAATCATACATCGCGATAAGCCCCGCCCACTGAAGTGTTGGCACTTTGCGATAAATAAGTGGGTTATGGGTTGCAGTTTGGGCACTCGGTCTCTAAAAGGTTCGCCATCACTGATCTTGTGGAAAGAAGGTTTTCATGCCAAAATAGAAGGGAGTTCTTTAGTATACTACGGAGCTCTCTGCCTGAGGACATTGTGAAGGGTCCTGGACGCCTTTCTTGATTGGAACAATATTACATGTTATATCACTGATTTCTTCAGAAGGGTCGGTGATCTGCAATGGCTGATCCGAGCGAGCCAAAGTGAGGGAGACCACAATGTCTGCAAAAGGGTTGTCACGGGTGGCTCTATGGTCCCTCCCAACAGTGGCGCTAAGAGTGCTCAGCTCAGGGGTTGTACAGCGACCTAAAGAACATACCGTGGTACGCTTAACAGAAAGGCCTATTTTGCGCGCATGATGCCAGTACTCCGACCGCACACTCGGGATGGAATGCCAAAGAAATAACTGAGATGAGTCCAGTAGCTTGTGGTAGTAATTTGGGAGTATGCAGATTTACTAAGCTGATATTTGAAACAGTAGAAAATACAATCTCCACAACGGTATTTGGAAAATGGCATAACAAGATACAGCAGTATGCAGTGAATTGAACACAGTGAAAAATACATGGGTCACTAGACTAGTCCTGACTTTGATTTCACCGGGTAAACTTTAGACTCACTGTTTTGTAGAGGACCGACCTCGGAAAGGTTCTCCTCCTCTCTGCTGTGGATCACTAAGGGAGCGGAATGAGACCTTGCTCGACCCTGGGAAGAAACGTGCTGATAACTGCTTTCACTCTTGTGCAAATACCTCCTTTTCCTCCAACACGACCTGACTACAACCTCTCCTCTCTCCCTCCTGGCTGCAATTCTCCTAACTGCTCACTGACTACTCCTTTAATCACCTCTTCTCTTTCCCACACTTTCTCAACTCCTCCCCCTCTGCATAGGGACTTGTATTATTGTTTTCTTGCCCTTGGACTCTGCATAAGTGAGTTTGAAGATGACTATCAGCCAATAGGACACCAGCTGACATCAGGGCTAAGTTCTAGGCTTAGTGGAGAGAAAGGTCTCCTATGGACGGCACCTTCTATGTCCAAGGATGGCACATAGACAGGTGTAACAGGACAAGTGTTGCTGTGAATGTTCTGTAGGACCCGGTGGGCCACTACAGATCCAGGAAGTTATTTTGATTGCCAGATTTGAAGTAAGGATAATAGGCTGAACTGGATGGACAATTTTTTTCCAGCCATACAAACTATGGTATTCTGTATGTTACTATTGTTTAAAGGGTTTGTCTGATTACAGGATAACCCCTTTTCAGTAGACCTCTTGTATGAAAACAATAAACAGTGAATATGACCTCTCTCCATGGCTGCCTGAAGCCAGTGCTGCATCCCGCTGCAGTAGCGGTGATTCCTGTGACAGATGATGTCACAGGAAATCACGTGATCACTGCAGCCAATGAGAGGCTGTAGTGTCACATTCTTGAACTCCTAGCATCATGGCATTCAGGATGGGAGCGCTGATGCCAGGAGAACAAGCTGTGACTGCTACAGTCTCTCATTGGCTGCAGCGGTGACCTAATTTCCTATGACATCACTGTCACAGGAATCACCGGAACCACAGCAAGCTGCAGCGCTGGATCCCGGCAGCTACAGAGGGATATATATCTCTTTATTATTTTTATACATGGAAACGGGGTTATCCATTAACCGGAAAACCCTTTAAGTCCCAAAGAACCTTTTAACCCCTTTGGAGTTGTTAATCTATAAACTTTAAGAATCTTTAACAAGTAAAATATATTGTGAAGTATTTTATAAATGGGCACACTGAACAGCATGAAATATTAATATTTGTGTTTACTCCTGGACAGATCCCTGGAACACGTTGTATACTTATTTATTACATTTTTGGTGGTATGCACATTTAACTTATAATCATTTTGCAGAACACATAATATCGGCTCTAAAGCTGTCAACACTGTACAGAGGAATTATTTTACCATCATATAAATGTGACTGAAATATATATAGACTCAATTTATTTCTGTTATTTTTCATACATCCATTTCAATGGCGTGTTAGTAAAGCCGTAGGATTTGTTCTGTCCAGTGTACTGCAGTTTGAATTCCCAAAGGAAAATCTCCATTAGTGCAAAGCTGGATAGCAGACCAAGTGTAAATTATGTGCGTTAACCCTGTGCTAAAATGCCCCCAAAAAATAAAATCTTAACAGAATGGAGAATAACACTATTTTTCTAAGATGGCAAATATATCAGACATCTAAGCATTCTTTGAATGAATTGAAACTGAGAAAATGACACATAAAGGAGTTGTCTAGTTTAGAAAACCATTTTCAAATACCCATTTAGAGAATGCTGAGTTAATAGATGAGAGTCCTTTGTTCAGGACCTGCATTTATTGGCCACAACAGAGAGCTGCCACAACAAGTGTACCTCAAATGTCCAGACATAACATGGGTAGCGCACTAATTGTACTGTGTAGTGCTTTATTATTATCCTTGTGGTGGCACTTTAGGACAATGTTTCTCAACACCGGTCCTCAGGGACCCACAACAGGTCATGTTTTCAGGATATTCTATAGTAAGAACACCTGTGGCAATGTCTGAGGCACTGACAATAATTACATCACTTGTGTAATACTGAGAAATCCTGAAAACATGACCTGTTGGGGGTCCCTGAGGACTGGAGTTGGGGAATATTGCTTTAGGAGAATTTAAAGGGGTATTCCAGTTATGCAAAGTTGCTGCCAAATTTATGCTAATCAAATGCTATAAAAGTTTGCAATGTGGTTCTGCTTTGGATTTTGTTAAAGTTATCACTTAATTTAGGGGATACTCAAAGGGTATCGTAGCCTTATCAATCAGGTATCCCTAATTATTATTCGATGCATCGGAGAAGAAAATGAGAAACACTTGAGTGATGTTTCCAAGCTCTTCTGTTTTATCGTTACAATCAAAGAAGTTATATAGTGTGACAACTCCCCACACCCCCACAAGGTTAAACATTACAAAGTCTACATTACAGGTAATTACAAAGGTTAATTATGACAAAGCTGCATGCTCAGCGTCTGAGACAATGTTAGTAAAACTTCACTACAATGTTTCTTTTGTACACATACTTCTTGCTATGCATACTGTACACATACTATGCACACGACACTACTGCATAAAATGTAATTCAATACTTTCATAATTTTGTGTCTGTAGCTCTAAAAACCATTACCTTCTCCTGGCACTTCAGAAGTGCTTATTCACAGGTTGCCCTGGATACAACCTATAGGCATTCTAACGCTACATGTTGGGTGTGCCCAGTAAGAATGACAACTTTTTTTCTATTCAGCTTTCGGGACCGAGTTGCTGAACAGTAGCAATGTAACACTTAGTGGGGATGCGCACAGGAAGGAAGTACAGAGCAGGGAATTGTGGTAAGTGTTGTTTCAAGCTGCATATCAGCAGGGATGTGGCGGCCATCTTGGAAAATAGTGATGCAGGGGAACATTGGAAACAAATGTAATGGCTGCTCAACTTATACCCATCTGTGCATAAACATGGCACAAACACCTATCATATCTGGAATTTTTCCCAACAGCAATATCCCTTTAACCCTTTCCAATCCACTGTCTGACGTCTAAGGACATTCTGATTGACAGCTGTACAGCTCCAATGTCGGAAGATGTCCGACAGGGTATTCTTACTGTAGATTACTGGCCGCTCTGTTGTCAGGGGCCTCTCCATCATATCTCATACCGCAGTACTGTCTCTAGCCAGCAGATGGCGCCATTGTATAATGGCAGAAAGAGAAAGCCCCTAGGAAACCCTAAATCCAAAATTGGATTGCAAAGGGTTAATATTTGCTGCCAGGTTTCACTATAGATTCCAACTGACTGATGATAGTCTCAGCAGCAGAACAACCAATGATCAGTTTATCATTGGGGGTCCCTTGAAATAAAAGATAATTATGCAAAGAATTCAACCACAGTAAACAACCTTCCTAACTGTCTTTTATAAAGGCAGCAGGCAACCTTTTAACGTATATGCTATATACCTGGCTCTTTCTGATTCCACTGTGCTCAGCTAAGCTTCACACTCCAGCCATAGCTGTACACAGTCTAGCTTTATCTGAGGAAGAGGCATGTTGCCTCGAAATGTGTTATGTATGCTGGTGGTTAAATAAATTGAAGAGTCAGACTCACTTCACGACTCGGACATCATTTTTTTTGTCTAACTAGAGTTGCACTTAGGCTGAGCTTTTTTGGAATCTGGTTCTCAATTGCTTCTACACCCCTATCCACACTGTAGTGTTCATCTCTGCCAGCAGCACTTCAGCCTAGATCATTGGAATAACTTTGCACTGACTATTTGGAGCCTTCCTACTATATCACTACAACTTACTTACAGGACTCTTAAAGTTGTACCAAGTTTGCAAGTTATCCTCTATCCACAGGATAGGGGTTAACTTACTGATTGGTGGGGGTCTCACTGCTGAGCCCCCCACTGATCTTGAAAATAGATGTCCTGTTTCCCCATCCTCCTCAGTGCGGGGTAACTCCCCCCTTTACCGGGGACTGAATGGGGTATTGAGAATGATAAACAACCAGACCATACTCCAAAGAAGAAATAAAATAAACGCGCTAAAAGGAACTGGAAACTGGACTCACCTGGTATGGAAGGTCCGTCAATAGATAGACCCTCACCCCATAGTTCCGAATGTGCCCTCAGTTGGTGTTCTTTGTATGACCAAATTCCTGATTGTGATCCACAGGTGCAGAGAGTGTCAAAGGAGGGCCCAGGGTACCTTGGTCATGAAAATTCAGATAAAACAAAACAAAGTGTAAAAAACTCCTGCGCTGCTGGTGACTACATAGAAGGGTAGGATGATATAGCCAAGGGAGACCTTTCTACTTACTTGGATGAGGAGATTGCTAAGGCCAGCAAATTTCTTCCATATTCAAGTTAATATAAGAAAGAAATCAGTGGCACTTGAAGATGCTTTGGATAACCTTTAATCCATACGAACAGTAGGTACAAACATATACATGGATACTATCTGTGAGAGATACTGTGCTGCAATGCATTTCGGAGGTCTACCTGTACTTCCTTTATCAAGTATGTACATCAGCACACTGACACTCCATTCACTTTCTATGGGACTGTGGAGATAGCTGAGCGGCACCCTTTTGAGTATTTCTGTCAACCCCATAACGTATTTTTTAATACGCTAAACTTATAGACATTAAACTTTAGACATTTGTGTCCTTTATTGCATTAAAAATGATACAGTTTTCACTGTAGTCTTCCTCTGAATAAAGTTTGTAGTTGACCACTTTTTTTTAGGTGTATAAGAGAAAAAAGTGTATACTTTAAACATATAGAAATATACAGCTTTATGTTTCCATGCATCTCCTATTGACTGTAATGTAAAAAGAAAGTATACATCAAGCATCAATCCATTGTCTATTGGCCGGCAAGGGAAAATATCTCCCTGTCAGCCAATCAGTCCATACACCACAGGAGAAGTTGAAGCTGGGAGGAGAAAAAGAGAACATCAAACTCTTAAAGATTCCCAATAGATGACTCTTAACCCTTGGCAAACCAATTTTGGATTCAGGGTTTTTCCTAGGGGGCTTCCTCTTTCTGCAATTATACAATGGCGCCATCTGCTGGCTAGAGCCAGTACTACAGTATGTGACATGCTGGAGAGGCCCCCAACAACAGAGCGGCCAGTAATCTACAGTAAGAATACCCTGCCGGACGTCTTCCCACATCGGAGCTGTACAAGCTTCAATCAGAATGTTGGAAGATGTCAGACAGTGGATTGAAAAGGGTTAAAGGAACTTCTGCAGTGGCGAGAAACAGGCACTTATTGGTGCCCAGAGCTGAAGGCGAGTCACGTGGGCCAGGGCTGACGGTGTGCCGTCACCTCAGCTTCACTTTCTGACTATGGCTGGTACACCACAACAGAAGTCAAATATAGTCAAAAGTATGCCCTTTTGGAGTACGTTGGGCCAGTTATAGTAAATGGATACATCAAACAATACATTTTAATAGTTTTTTGTATAAAAACATATTTGCTTGATAGATGGCTAAATCGTAATGTAAATAGTTCTAACCTTGACCCAACCTGATGATTATCCAGTGTTCGTACTTTTGTATTTGGGCACATGCTGAATTAGAAGGGTCTTTGGACTATCAGCAGGAGGGCTGCTGGAATTTCACAGTTGAATTCAAGCATTGTGCCACTAAAAACATTGTAAGGGCGAGCACCCACTGGCGTTTGCGTTTCCCGCGGGTCCCGCGTTTTTTCCGCGCGTTTTCCGCGGCGTTTTCGCGGCTTTGCCATTAATTTCCATGGAGAAAAATAAGGACACATATGCAACTGACAGTTCCTATGTTAAAAACGCAAACGCAATGCAAAAAAAACGCCAGTGGACAGGAACACATGTTATCTCTATGCCTGTGCAGGAAAAACGCAAAACGCAAAACGCAGGTAAAAAAACGCCAGTGGGTGCTCGCCCTCAGGGTTGAAATTGCAGCAAGCAGACCTGTAGAAGAATGTTTGTTTTCTGTAATATATCAGTAACACGAATGCCGTTCAACAGGGAGACTCTAATGCTTTGGGTAAGGAAAAAAAGCTAAAAGACATTTCAGTTGAAACTGGATTTCTGCAGGTTTCCTTTGCGTCTAATTAGCGATGCAATCCGTGGCCCTGACGGCGGAGGGGTTAATGTATTTTCCCAATCAGGTGAGCACAATGAGCGCTCATCATGTGAAAGCAGATGCACAGTTTTCTGTACAGAACTCAGAATAAAGGGCATCTTTCTTCGTAATTACTACCAGTTCCACACGCTCGGAGAGCACAGACTCATCCCGGTTCTACAAAGGAAAAGCTTCTCCGCAGAACTATTTATAAACATTAAGAATATGGAAAAGGAAACAATATAAGAAGATAATTTCATCTGTGCGCTCGCTTCTCCTGTTGTTCCGCAAACTTTGTGCTATATAAAGCTGGCGGCCCACATTTACTAAACAGTTTATATGCCAGTTTTTGCATAAATGGTGGCAAAAAAGTGCAAACAATGACATACGACAAATGTGTACAAAAATTTGTGATTTTTCTTATTATTTACCAAATTTGAAAAGCAATAAGAAGCAAGGAGTGAGACATAAGCAGAGAAAAGTGTAATTTAAAGATTTCTATCTCTTCCATGTTTCGGAGCCGTTAGTGATTTTGGCTTACATCTACAGTTGCAAAATACGGGCCAAATACTGACATGTGAAACTGGTCCTACAGCGGGTTGAAACAATGCCGAGTCCAAACTGGTGTTTTTCTACGCCATTTTTCTAGGCCGGTCTCGCACGACCGGATTTGAATTGTGAATTGCGCGATCGGCATCCTGGTGGGCATTAAAAGGCATGAATTTTCAATCTTTTCTTCACACTTACAGATATGAAATCGCAGCATGCTCTATTTTACCACAGATTCCACGCAGACGGCCTCCATTGAAGTAATTGGAGGTGTCCGACCCGCAGGCCATACGCAATTAACATTGTGTGTGGGCTGCAGGTATCCACGTCATCGCTTCTTGATGGTGCAGAAAATAGAAACAAAAAAACCTCAAAAAACCCAAGGCTTGCAGGCGGTCATACGTAATACAATTGCCATATGCAGGGTTACCAGCCGGGCTCACAGCCGGAATCCGGGCCTCCCTCATGCGGAATCCGACACGGTCGTGTGACCCCCAGCCAAAGTGGAAAAAATGTTATTAACATATAAAAAAAAAAATGCGTCATTCTTAGTGTGACTGTTTAGTTTTTTCAACACCCCTAGGGCTCAGTCACACGGGCGCATCGGCACCCGTACACTGGCGCCGATGCGCCCGTGTGACTGTCAGTTAGAAGACGGCCGTACCTTATGACGGCCGTCTCTCTCCAGCGCTGCTGAAAGAACACATGACCGGCAATGAAGCCGGTCACATGTTCTTTCCTCCGGCGCTGCAGAGAGACGGCCGTCTTCAGGTACGTACGTCTCCTTCCTGCAGTAACACGGGCGCCGATGCGCCCGTGTGACTGAGGCCTTATGTGATACAGAGGCCTGATAAATACAGTAGGATGTGCAGAACAAATAAGAGGGAACCTTAAAGTTTTTTTGGCTTATTTTTTTCACTGCGTAGTCTACTATGCTTTCCTATGAAAAGGGAAACTGTTCCAAAAATTTTACATTTACAATAAGAGCCCAAATATATCACAGTCTTATGTAGAGCGATATGTTGGGAGGTAATGCTGATGTATGCCTTCGACATAAGCTCAAAACAAGATGCGAACAAAACCCTCGGCTAGGGTCACAATTAGAGATGAGCGAGCACGCTCGGATAAAGCAGTTACTTGAGCGAGCCTCGCTCTTCTCGAGTAACTGCTTACTGGCGGTGATCAGGGTGATCTCTCTCACTCTCCCACCCGCTACCCCGCCGCCCTCCCGCTCACCCCTGCCCCCCCAAACCTGCTCGGACCAGTAAGCAGTTACTCGACAAGAGCGATGCTCGCTCATCTCTAGTCACAATATTAAATCTCCAAAAAGTTGTACAACGAAAAACTTTGTTTGACTTTCTATTGCACAATTGTTAAAAATAACAGCCATATCGGAGACAGGTCGCAGGCAAGTCACAGGGGTACGCAACTTGCATTGCAGTCTGTGATGGCAAAGTCCTGTGCTACTTGCCACCTGCAACCGAAAATCCAACACTTTTTCATTCTCTGTAACTGTGGTGCGGTCACAGGTCACAATCATTCGGTACAGTGTTGCAATGCGATAATGCGATCTTTATATTGCTCAAGCAATTTAGCTGTGTAGCCTTCGCCTCAGGGGCATTTTTATTCCTCAAAACACAGAATGCTCTGTGATTGGCATTCTTTATGACAAGATAGGCCCAAAATTTAACCAAAAACTGTAAATGCCTATGTGATCTGAGTTATGTTTTTGGTAAAAGTTTTTTTGAATTGGAGGCCTAAACTGGTATGTGAGAAGCAAGATAAATTCCTAATTCCACTATCAGTTGTGACTTATTGACTTACCGGATACAAAAACCATTATAGGAATTCTGGAATCTCATCTAAATCTCTTGATTCCTCAGTGTTTTTCTCCTTAATAAATGGTAATTATCCACATCAGGTTTTGCATGGTTGGATTCTAGACTAAAATTGAAGCTGTCCTCACTCGAAATGTTTGTCTTGCTGCCTTATGTTAATTCTGTATATATAGTAAAGACATTATAGCTAGCATCTTCATGTTCTGTGAGGAGCACGTCTAGCCGGACTTTGCCCTTCAAGGCGTTATTACACAGCCACTGATATGAGACAATGCTCTTCGGAATATTATTTATTGTGCTTTAATGATGATGTATTGTTTATCAATAATGCTTATGCCAAAGGTCTTGCTCTGGAAATGATTTCACCTCCCTGAAGCCTTTTCTTGATTGACATCCGCCAAATCCCTTACCTCCCCAGTCTTTGCCTCCCTTCATCAAATGTTAATTTTGTCTTTTCAGTTGTTATGTTGCTCTAATTCCACAGTCCTCTGGGATGCCGAACTTTATAATAACCATCTGTTTACTTCCAATTGACCACAATTTTCCATGTAGCATAGACTACATCAAGAAAGCTCCAGACTGGTTATCAGGACAACAGCCGCCATATGATCACAATGAGAATGAGCACAGCTAAAATCACAAACTGCGTGAACTTGGAAACCAAATAATCAAGGGCATTTAGAAAACTTGCATAAAGCGGAGAGAAAGCTTATCAGAAATATAAAGTTACAGTATAACTGCTATTAGATAAGGCAAAATATGTGCAATTGGAATTTATAAGACGTCACCAACTTTTAAAGAGGCTTTCTGAGATTCATGATTCCTTCTGATTAGTGATGAGCGAGTATACTCGCTAAGGCACTTTACTTGAGCGAGTAGTGCCTTAGCCGAGTATCTCTCCGCTCGCCTCTAAAGATTCGGGGGCCGGCGGGGGGCGGGGAGCGGCGGGGGAGAGCGGGGAGGAACGGAGGGGAGATCACTCTCTCCCTCTCTCCCCCCCCCCGCTCCCCCATGCTCCCTGCCGCAACTTACCTGTCACCCGCGGCGGCCCCCGAATCTTTAGAGACGAGCGGGGAGATACTCGGCTAAGGCACTACTCGCTCGAGTAATGTGCCTTAGCGAGTATACTCGCTCATCTCTACTTCTGATCTCTAGTCCTTTTTGTTTAACCCAAAGGGGCTCTTTGAGAAAGAGGGGAACCAGTCCTGGTTGAGCTAATACCCTCTATTACTGAGTGGCATGAAACTGTGACGGACTACCCTCCATGTAGAAGCTGCAAGAGGGTAAAAAATTAGCCCAAGTGTCATGGAAAAGGGTTGAGCAGGCTAAAAAATACTTGGCCTTCTGTTATCATGCCCAAGCTCGTCATTGGCATTTTGCTATCACTTCTATGTACTGTACACAGCAGATTAGCAGCAACATAATGACATGATGTCTATAAGACACTAGTATGGGTGGAACAACATATCTTGAATTGGCTGCTTCCAGTCACGTGATACAACGCGTTCTCATGGTACTGATCCATGCTGGTCCCCAGCCATTCTTTTTTTATTAAAGATGTTTTCTGGACAAATAGTATTGATGACCTAACCTCAGAATAGGTCATCAATAGTTGATCAGCTAGGGTCTTCTGCTCGGGACCCCAACCAATCAACGGATCGGGCATCCACTGTCAGTGGTATAACACAGGGTATGGAGCAGAAGCAGATTGCTCTATCCCCTGTGTAGTGGCTGGAAATGGTAATTACATGTGCAGTTCTAATTGATTTTAATGGGTGGTGTATCAGCAATTACCAACGCCAGCCATGACACAGAAGTCGAAACAACTTTTTTTGCTCCGTATTCTGTTTTACCAACAACAAGTGGTGCCCGTACAGCTAATTAGACTGAGTCCTGAGCATAAGACCCCAGCTAATCAACTAATGATGACCTATCCTGAAGCTGAGTCATCAATAAAAATTGCCTGGAAAACCCCCTTAATGATGTAAGATTACTGTAATGTGACATCAGATGATCACTGCAGTCGATTACCGTGCGTTAAGTAACATCAGCATGGATGAATCTCTTTTAGCCACCACAATCATGTGATATCCCATAGACTTTAAAGTGACCCAGGTTATCTCAGGACTGGAAGGGGGAAATATTATCTTCTGATCTCTTTTCGGGGTATCATGAACCAACTTTCTAAGGAGCAGATCTCCTCTTACTATCCTGTGCACACTGTGTATTGGTAGTCTAAAGCATTTCACGTGATATTTGGTTTCAGTACCGGTCAGGGGCTAGGTCAACATACCTGGCTGGTGCCTAAGACACCACCAATGTACAATGCGCATCGTGTAGTTAAAGTGCCGGGGTGGCCACCTTGGAAGACCGAATAGAGGACTGGGTGACTGGTAAATCCACAGCAGAACACAGCAAAAAGAGAGTGAAAGGTAATATTACACCTCCCTTCTAGTTTCCCACAACCAGAGGGTTGCTTTATAGTGTACCTGAGTTTTCAATATGTTTCCTAAAATATTCCAGGTTCTCCTTTCCCACTCATTTGTTGTTGCTTGCACCCTGTTTCATGATTTTAAGCTCTGATGTACATGCAGTCTTCCCCATTTTCTGCTGGCCTGATGTTTGCAATCCACTTTTAGGCAAGGGGCATGTAGCAAGCCTACCATTCTGCCAGTAGCTCGCTGTCCTGTACTTCCTTTCTCTCACTTCCGATGCTGCAATGCTCTGTCTCTGGTACAATCAACAGAGAGGCAGTATGTGAATGCTCCCATCTCTGCTGTCCCAGGACGATTCAGGTATTCAATGATATGCCGGTCAAATGGTTAGTAAATCCAATATAATACACACATACAGAGATACAGACACATATGTTGTAGCAGTAGGAAAGGTGAAGATTGCAGGCACTGTGTCTGCAGATCTGTCAGCCCTTGAATAGAGGGAAGCAGCTTGTGAAGACATCTCCTAATTTCCCAGCAACTACAGAAGTTCAATACGAAGCAACAGATAGTGGATTGCAGAGGGGCTGGAAGGGAAACCTCTAGTCAGACTTCAAACTTGATTTACAGTGGTAAAAAAACTAAATTTTTAATGAACGTATATTACAAGATTGATTAGACACACTCAGGCTATTAGTTCAGTATAAGTTATCTGAAAAGTTAGTGACCCTTTAAGGAACTCACATACAGATCATGTAAAGTTTGGGTCCAGCAGTACATGAAAGGCACAGCATGAAAAGGTAAATATACTGAAATTTGTTTTCTGTCCAGTTTTAAGAATAAAAAATGTTCTTTTACATCCGGGAAAGAACAAAAGAAAATAAAATGCAACTTTTTAAAATTGGTTTTCCATTTTTTATAATAACAACCCCCAATAAACTTTGTTTCTTTGATGGATAGTTTGCATGAAGTGTATGTATTTTGGATATCAGCATGGGATCCTCTCGGCACATTGGTTTCTTACTCCCACCTACAGACCTACTGGCAAGTCTATATGTCTGCTACGGTAGGGACTGGATGGGCTGGTGGAAAGGTCTATGGAGGACACAAACCTGAGACCTACTTTTGGGCTGGAGTGTGGCCAACTTTAGCTTACTCTGAGGAAAGTCTGGGGAGCTCCTTGGACCCGTGCTTCCAGCTGTTCATGGGTCGATGCTTAAAACAGCTCATGCCGGTTCCACACGCTTTGCAGTAACTTTATTGAGCCAAGCAAAATAAGTTAAATGTCTTTTTAGCACCTTTCACAGGCATTCTTTTGCTTTTTACCTGGAGGAGTCATGAGAGAGCAGGGAGGCCAGAGTAAGAATACACGGACTGAATGCGATACCTATATCTTCTCTGTACTCCGGTACAATATTTGCTATGCAGTTTGCCAGAACACTTAGGGTTTTTCACAGCTGGATCCCTCTTTTTCTGAAGACAGAATCTGCGTCACCAACTTCTACTCTATATGAGCGCTACTCTCTACTCTATCGCCTCAACTTCAGTCCTACTTTCTCCTCCGTTTCTGTTCTCACACGACCCCTCTAAGGGTTTTTTTTTTCTTAATGGACCAGAACACAATTAAAAATGGTTACAACCTTCTTACCAAAAAACATTTGGGGAGGTGCGCCCCATTACATGTGTAGTATATGCGCTTGTGGGAGGAAATATAGACAGTAAGCTTCTGAGAATATTGTATGTAGGAGACAGTATATTTTCATCTACTCATAAGATTGACCCTATTGGATTCTGCGGTTAGAGATAGTAATGCAGGAAGGGGCCTTCTCACTTCTCTACTGTTACTTGTTGGAAAGTTTACTTAAAAAGTTCTTGTTAAAGTCCAAAAAAAAAAAAAATGGGAGGAAGATCTGGGACCATAAGAGGATGAGAAATGGAATGAGATTGTACAGCAGAGGTCTCCAGCTTTTTATACCTCGTTAGCCACATTCATCTTTCAGTGATGGTCCGAAGCCATATTAAAATAAAAAATGTTAACATATTAAATGGGGTGAAACATAAAATCATGAAATTTTAATTTGCAGACTGACATTTTAATTTGAAGCTTGAAACACTGTTATTATACCATCAAATTACTACTGTTCTGGCTATAGGAGATGTCAGCAATATTGTTAAAGAGACCCTCCAGTCCTGAAGAAACAAAGATGGCTGAACTGCTTCTTTGACTACATTAGTTTAACACACTACATATGCCTGGACAATCAAAGCAGGTGTAGTGTCTTAGACTAATGATGCATAAACTAGTGTGCACCAGGCAGTCAGAGAAGCTAGTGTGACCATCTTTGTTTCTGGTCTGGAGGGTAACTTTAATGTCCCATTGTAGCCTGTAGATATGGTCACACCTCAAGGCAACTATGGTGAGCAGGGGTGGTGAGCCACATTTGGCTCCTGAAACGCTAGTTGAAGATCCCTGACCCGCCAGTAGAGGGTCACTGTTGTATATGGTTTTTCCTGTGTTGGTCATAAGCGAGACACAAGAACTGTGCCAGCAATATTTCTTACACCATGTTCATAAGAGCCCCTTGCTGCTTCATAGAATAGAGCTTATCAATAATTCCTCATGTGACATGTGTAGAGTTATGGGAGTGGCTTTGTTCCACGTTATGTAAAATTGTTTCCAGTTACATTAATATTGGAGACAGGGGACATCTCATTTGATCAAAACCCAACCATTTGGGACAGATTGCAATGCCAGAGATTCATAATGTTGCGATCACCAGGCATTTTTTAACCAAGCTTGCAAAGTTAATTGCTTCCCATCTTCTTCTTGTCTTCACACGAGTTTCCTTCAAGGTTGGACTGGTCCACCAATAGCAGAGAACCCTGCACTGAACCAATGTTCTGAAACATTAATGGGCCCCAAAGCTCCAGCAAATGGTCACTACATTTGAATCTGACTTTGGAGCCAATCATTTTTTATGGGTTGATTCACGAATAGTCTACTATACAGAAGTGTGCCACCTTAAGGGTATATTCACATGGTGGAATCTGATGTAGGTTTTTCCACATAGATTCCACTTCTAAAAACCATGGGGGAGATCTATGGCTTGGCCACAAATTTCTGCTAAGTATTTTGCTGTGGATTCACACATAGATTCAGCCCTGTGAATGGGCAAAATCCACATGTGGAATTTCCAACATAATTCCACATAGATCTGCGTTAAGAAGTGACATGGTTTTTAGAGGTGGAATCCATGCAGAGAAATCTGCGTCGGATTCCCCCATGAGACCATACCATAACTTTTTTAAATGGCATTACAGTTCCACAATTTGTCATGATACCAATCCCATACAATCTTGTGCTGTCCAGTAAAAATAATTGTACAGAGTAAACACATACGAATGTCCTGCAGCTAACATCCAAGGGGGCATCTTTTAAGAGATATCCTTTTTTTTTTTAACATGGACGTCTATGGGCAACAGATGGCTGATTGATGCCTTCCATTAGAAATAACTATCACAGCCGGTAAAAAGAACAGGTTAAATGTACGTTTTTTGTAACATAAAAGTCTATGGACGACAGATGGTTAGCAGATGGCATCTCTCTAAGGTATATATTTTATTTACATGTTAGTTTAACATCTCATGCTATACATCTAGGGATGTGGCAGGTTTAGAGATAAGTTAAAGGGGCTTCTGAGCTTTTTTTAAGGAAAAACTATACTCACCTTTTAAGCTTTGCACCTCCAGTACCACCTCTCTGATCTTCCCTTGTCCAGTTCCAGAAGCTCCTACACCGGCCACATACTATTCATTATTAAAATGAGTCCCGTTTTTTACTACTTGTTATCTGCCCCTTGGATCACTCTGAAAAAATTCCTTTAAGGAAGGACAGATCTGTATTAGACCTTATTGATGATACGTCCTGTGTGTGCAATAATAACAACAAAGTGTTACATTCATTAAGAGCAAACATAGGTGGCCCTCATGGTCATCACCAACACGTCAAACCTTGACATGAAAATGTCCATATTGGACCAACATATATATGTATTTTACCGCCAAAACAAGGAAAACACAAAATACAGAGAGGGTATGCTCTCTCCAACCAACTTTGGCTTGGTAGACACGGCTTAAAAGCAAGCTGATCGTCCCAATAGAGATGGCCCCATTTCTCAAACCTAGGGGGCCTAGCCTGTTTCTAGATGGAAGATAGGAAAGGAAATTTAGCAGATGGTAATGCTAACAGGGCTAGGAAAAGGCACATATCTGACATGAGTCCACTGCCACACCAACCATTCGGGTGGGTGGCACAAGGTGGAACTGACAGGATTAAATTCAGATTAAACATGGATAACACTAGACAACCAGAAAAAGGTGCACACAAATGAATAACCTGCGCCCATGGGATTTCTGAACCAGAATAAATTCACCTCCATTATGGCTGATGGACCAGCTGAGAGAAAAGCCTCGCCGGTCAGCCAATCACTCCACACACCACAGAAGACATTGAAACAGGGAAAGAAGAAGGAAACACCAAGCACTGAGAGAATCCACTAAACACTGAAAAGATGACTCCCAGGAAAACTTATGTAGTGACAGAAAATGCAGAGGGTGTCACGGAACTGGGGTCCGGGTACGGGAAGTCCCTAAAAGCTACCCGCAACCCCTGTCCCTACCTGCTAGGCCCCAGGGCGACAACTGGGCGACGGTCCCTATACTCACTAGGGAAGCGGGGCAGGGGGTCAGACTTACAAACAAATACAGAGACAAATAGACACAGAGGCAAGTCAGGAACTTCGGGTCGGCAACAGGAGAATACGCGGTACCAGGGATTAGGCGAGGTTAAAGACAGGTCCAAAAGCAGAGGGTCACAACAGGAAATCAGATCAGATAAACGCAAGTGTAGCCTGGAGACAAACATACACTGGCAATGCTGGAAGGAAAAAGGCACGTTTAAATACTGTCAGAACTCCCACCCCAGCAGCTGATTGGGGCGGGGAGCCTGCCAGCAGCCAGACCCAGACCTAAGTCAGCAAGTGCAGAGACCCAGACATCCAGCAACGAGTGCAGAACATGCTAATAGAATGTCATGGCAACATCGCCGCATCCCCAGCAACCCGATTACCCAGGTGCTGCCTCCTGACCACAGGAGCGTGCGACCGGAGCCAATGTCCGGGACCCCGGCAGCCAGGGGAGGTCACTAAGACCGGGGCTCCCCTGCGCCGCACTCGATCAGCTCGGGTAATAGGATCAGTGGTGCGGGCACGGAGACCCCAAGAGCAGGCGGTCCCGACAGAGGGATTCTCAAAAGACAACTCCTAAGGAAACTTCTGCAGTGATAGGAAACATAAAATGCCAAGGCTCATGAGCTTAAGATGCAATCCCATGGCGCCATCCTTGCTCCATTTCCTGTTCGGGGCCAGTAAGTCACAACACAAAGTTTATGATTAAAGGGGTTGGTGAGGGTCCCAATGGTCAGAGCCTCACCAATCATAAGGCTATCCTCTATCCAAAGTAACTCCTTTAAATAAAAAATGGGTTCACGTATGTTCTGTATAGGTGAAATATGGATCTGCTAAGTCATTTTCTGAAGTTGGCCCATAGTAATTCTGTCCTTACTCAAGGTACCCTTATTTTCCACGTCCCTGGGAATTAAAAACCTGCTTAGTTGAGCTGGTTCCCTGTGAAACTGTCCTTTGAGTAAATATGCTTGGTGTAGAAAAAAAAAGCCTGTTATGCACCTATATCTGCAGTATATACTGTATGTAGCTCATTGGTGCTCTAGAGATAGCAGGTAAATGAAGGTGATCTTAAGCCCCAAACAGTTGATACAGTCATATAATGGACAATAAGCAAAACTAGGTCATTATGCGATGCGTACTTCTCTGTTTAGTGTCATAATAACAAATCCAATTTAATACAGAAAATAGCGGACATGAAATAAACCGGCGGCTCAGATGCCAAATACAATCAAAATATTTTCCCTAATAAATGTTAGCGAGTGTTTATCAGGAGCGACTTTCTTGTATTCTTGGCAGTTGCGGAGTGATGGCTGCACCACAGTCGAGAAGTGTTACCCTGGAGATGACCTTTCTCTAATGATGCTGTGATAATGATCTCTGGCACACCTTATTCATGACAGAAGCGGATCATCTAATAAAGGGAAGGTTTTATGTATCTGTAAAATGCATCATGAAACTTCAGACTGTTGCGAGTATTGACATAAAGCATTGCAGCAGACGTAGTTACTGATACCATGGATCCCGGTTGGGTGTAATAGCAGGTTTTCTCATGTATCTATTTCTCATTAGATACTTTAATGTTTGTATCCAGCTCTAAAATGAAGATTTGTATCTTTATTGTTTCTAATTGTATCACGAAGGGAAAGTGATTCACTAAGTCATTAGCTTAGCGAGGATGAACTTTTTGTGAGATATGAAGGCCTTCCCTCATCAGTCATAATCACAGATTCCCTTAAATGGATCAGGTTAGAAAATCACTTTTTAAATTTAGACCCACATAACTTACCCTCATTAGCCCTGGCGACCCAGCAATGCAGCCCCATGACTTTCACAGTCCCTGTGAAAAGCAGAAGTCAGGTAACTGCTGCCAGCCAATCAGAGGCTGCAGTGTCACCACCCATTCTCCTGGCATCAGCGCTCACATCCTGGGCGCCATGATGCCAGGGGTTTTTACAGCAGGTGAAGAAGCAGCCGCAGAACAATGGCCAAGGCTCTTCAGAGTATGGGAGAAGAAGTCTCCTTTCCCACAATTCCCTGAAGGCAGAGAAAGAGTGACAGTGGCACACTTTTAGCAGCACCTATATAGAAACAGTGATGCCGCTTCTCTGCCTTTCGCAAAGACCAAGTGTAGTGTCTGTTCTTATTAATGGTCAAATGTTGTGGTATGGAATGGGTCTATATGTGGTATGATCATAGAGATCTTGTCTGTGATGAGAGTTTAATAATGACCCCTGTAGGCAACTGGTCACTACCTGATGTACTGTAGACTTCGAGCTAAGAAATTTAAAAGGCTGAGATGCAGAAGTGGCCTTGGATGGTGCCCTAAATCACCAGGAATGGGATACCGTTGACTGAATACAACTTACATAATTTTTATAAACACATAAACTTCTTTTCTTGTAAAGGTCTCCTAAAATCAGAGAAGATTTTCTAATTTCAGTCAGATTTATGTGGACATGGTGCTGATACAGGATACCTCTCTGAACTATCTAGTGGAGAGATGTATGTGGAATGTAGAACCCCCTTTCTTCCTCCCATTATTCTGGTTAAGCCACCCAGACTTTGAGCCCTGGGGAATGCTTAGCAATATTTTGAGTATGATAAAATAGTAGCAGATATGGTAAATAGAGGGCTCTCTAGCAGTGTTTCGGCAGCAAGAGTATGCCTCCCCTTGGTAATCAGTAGGCAACTGACAGACTTTTGTAAAATGAGCGGGCATGCTACTCGAGGCTGGTGTTTAACCAGGGCAGAGGAGCAGTTTGAGCCGGAGCAGGGAGCTCCTGGGATTCTGCCACCTTGTCTGAGAAGGAAGAGTGATGCCCTATGTACTGCAGGCCAAGAATAAGTAATGGATTGAGTTTTTCTATTGTGAGGAGTTATGGCAGTAATAGAGAAGACCAAAATTGATGCTTAGTAAGTGGCCAGACTGCTAAGGTTTATTATTGTGTACCAGTTAATTACCCAATGTTAAGTACTGTGAGTCATTGTTGAGAACAGTAAAATGGACAGGTGCCAGACTTTAAAGAAGTTCCGGGTGTAAAAGTGTGTTCCTGAGTTTGGTGGTAACCACCTTGAGTGGAGAAGATGGCGGTCCTGAGAAGTTACTAATCCGCTATTGTCATAATAGGGAGATGCTATGGCACAAATAAATTTCCCTAATCTGCAGAGAGAAGGTTGCTGGTCATTGACCCTTGTTGGGCCCTCATCCTTTTTGGAGAGGACAAGTGACATCCTGAACCTCTATGTATGTTTTGCATTTTTCACTCTGCATTTTTTTGCACGCTCTTAGAATTTTGATAAAAAAGGCTTCAGATTGGCGCGGCATGTATATACAAACTATTCTCTTGCCTTTTTGAGCAAAATTTTCTCTTACCGCATGGAAATAATATCACAATATTGGATCCCGTCGTCATAGAGCCAAACACACTTATCCTTTTTGTCAGCATTTGCACTCCTCTCAACTTGTCCATCTGTTTTTGTATGATTCCTGCAGCTACATCTGAATTATTTAATACATTAATTGGCCATTTGACTTGCATGCGGTTAGACATGTGTTTTTCAGTATAACTCAGATTTGAGGCTGTCATTGTAAACCACTAAAAGTTCCTCCAGGTAAGTAATTGCATTAGAAGAGTTGTACAGCAGAAGCCGTGGTTGGAATCACAATTGAGACTTTATGGCTTAGAAGGGGGGCAAATGTCCAATAAAAGGAACATCTGTGTTATAATTGGTCAGTGCGGAGACATGATGAACTATTTCACTTATGTCCTAATAGTGAAATCATTCTAGACTGAGGAGTCTCATTATACATTATATTCATTGTGTCCGCTTTTCATTTATATCTTGTATGTTGAGCTTTTTTTTGCTATGGTGGTGTTGGACTGTGAATTGGTTATATGAAGACCCAGACTGGTAAATCAGGCCATTTGTGGAAAGACCAGTCTGGTGTCTCAAATGTCATCTTCTTGGTTCCACCAATGTCTGGAGTTGCAGTGGGTTCCAACTCTAATGCCAAATAGACTTAGCTCACTGTGAAGAATAAATGAAATACAGAGTTGAATGAGATCTTTTGAAGATTTTACGATGCTACTTTTCATCTCCAACATTGCACTAGCTATTTTCTAGACAATCAACGTTCATTAAGCATCTGTTAGACCAGTGGGTTGTTACCATCGAATCAAAGATTCCATGGTCACAACTTTTGTAAAAGTTTATTACTGAGGTTCCTCGTTGCTGACTTTTGCTGCAGGGTCCTCAGGCATTATATTGAAAGTGGTTCCACTACTGTGGCAGATGACGTTATTTTAGGCCTAGGTGCAGTTCCTGAGGGTGGGAACAGGAGCGTAGTCAGACAGTTCGTGTTAGGCAGGCAACGCATTTCACCACAACAAACAAGCCAGACATAGGGTCATAGAGAACAGGTTTAGCGCAGTAGATCAGGCCAGAGATTAAGGCAGGCAGTGGACAGTAGCTTAGCCGGTATGACAAGCCAAGGTCAGGAGCGTAGACAGGAACGTAGTCAGGGATAGAAAATGTCAGGGAACCAGAGAAGTAACACCTTGAGTGAGACCAGAATGAGCACAAGAGAATGCCTGATATAGGCAGAGCTGATATGGGCGAGACAGAGGAGCATAATGTTTGGTGCTCACTGGCTCTTTAAAAGGATGTCCGGGAGCGAGCCCACATGCCCTTCAGGCTGCTGTCAGAGTGCGCCAGGCATGTATGTGAGCCGCGGCTGCTAAGAGCGGTAAGTTGGCAACTGCAGCTGCAAACTGACATAACATGTCACATAACAATATAAAACCTTGCATAAGTGAAATGAAAGACTGTTTTTGACAGAAGATAATGATAGTCATCAGTTATGTGTCTCATCATCAGCAGTCGTTCTTTATCCTGGGCTGGAAATGAGAACAATCGAAAGTAGGAAATATTCTCCATTTCCATTATAATAAAGTAACATCTGAATGCAGAGATACAACCAATATTCTGACAACTAATTATTGGGGCGTTGACCATATCTAGGGACAACGTTGTCATCAGAAATATCTGGGCTCCATATGGGCAAATCTTTGGAGCCTAACTGAACTTCCAGCTCAGTTTTGTAGTAGACAGAGACCAGTTGACTAGACCGAGGGTCCATAAAACTTCGCATTATTTCATCTAAGGTGTCAGTCATTCTACATTATTTTGTCGCATTTGGTTATTTTTGTTTTTACATGAATGAACTAAAGGTGACATTTTAGAGAGCGCAGTGCCGGCCATGTGGTCATTGCCAACAGAAAATAGTAGTGTGCATGAAAGTTGCTTGAGATTAACTTTTTTTTTCATTTTTATTACATTGTGTTATGAACGATCGCATTTACATTGCTTTTGATCGAGGTAGCTATTCCAGCAAACTCACAGTTAATCTGCCTGCTCACCTGTTCCTCATTTGGTTCCTGTGCACTTCCTTGTTACACTTGCTTGATGGTCAATGTCCCAGTTTTCTTCTGTGTTCCTAGTCCTGTGTACCTGTTCTGCTCCAGTGTTTTCTTTTTGGACCTAAGACATCCTTTCCGCCCGCTTTATTCCTGTTAGGGCTTGTTCCCACGGGTGTATGCAATTTCACTGCATGTCTATGTATGCGCATGTTGTACGGGTTTGTCTTGCTTATATTTGAGTATCATCCGTTTTTTACACACGCCAAAAAAAAAAACACAAGGAGGCCCATCTGATTCTTTTTTTTCACTATCTCCTGGCAACATGCATAAAAAATACAACGCACATGCCGTTTTTTGTACCACTAATAGATTTTTATGGGCAATTTTGGTTTGCTATTTTTTTGGTCCACATAAAAGCGCACATCTAAATGCACCCATTTTCTTTAATGACTCCAAGTACTATCCATATTCAGTCAGTAACAAATACAGACAGCTTGTGGACAGAAAATACGCCCATGTGAATGGGCCCTACGTGTTCTGATCTTGGAGTTTCCTTATTTTAGTTTCCTTGTCTTGTTCCTGATCTTTGATTTATTATAGTCACCATTCTTAATAGTTCTGTCTGTCTTTTTATCTCTGCTGGCCTCCCCCCAAGGTGGACAAAACGTTGCATCGAAAGATCCCAGTTTCCTGACACATCGCTTTAAGACAAACGGTGGCTCAGTGGTTAGCAATGTTGCCTTGCAGTGTGGGGTCCTGGATTCAAGTCTAACCAAGGACAGCATCTGTATGAAATGTGTATGTTCTCCCTGTGACTGTGTGGGTTTCCTTTGGGTACTCTGGTTTCCTCCCACACTCCAAAAGACCCATACTAATAGGTGAATTTAGGTTGTGAGTCCCAATGGGGTTAAACCATATATCTTGATGTATAGCATTGTGGAATATGTATGCACTATACAAAACAGTAAAATAAATAAATGTTGTGGTTGACTTCCATCTTGTACTTCTTACATATATTTGGTCTGTGCCAGAGGAATAGTGATGAGCGAACATTTGAAAAGTTTGGTTTGGCCGGTTTGACGAATATTATCAAAAAGTTTGGTTTGGTCTGAATTAGATGGAATGGAACTTGAACTTTGCCAATACCCTTAAGGCTGGTGTATAACACTGTCTAAGAGTCATAAAAGCCCAGTATAACACTCTTAGGTCTCGTAGGAGTATATCTAAGTACTTCTGAACTGTTTTAAGGCAAAGTTAATGAAGAAAGAGAAGGAAAAGGAAAGAAGAAGATTCAATAGATTTTGTCTTTCTATTTCTTCTTCTACTTCCTTATTTTTCTTTTTCGTTTTGTTTTCCTCTTTTTCCTTTTTTCCCCTTCTTCTTCTTTTAGAAAATTTGACCTGAAAGAGGGTTCTACTGTTACAGTAACGAGGAAGGCTTTTTTACCCGCTATGCATTTTTTTTCCCATTTTATGTGAAATGAAGGGTACCATGTTGGGAGCCAGGTTTGCACATCACTGCTTATTGAAACTGCTTAGCTCCCATGTAGTAAGTACCTGGAGAGTAACAGGTAGGTGGTAGCCCACCGGTGAGTTTGAGGTATCTGCTTGGACTCCTGACAGTAGAAACATCTGTACTGCTTAAATGGCAGCCCTATCTGGGACAAAGTCATCTTGTGGAATTGAGCCTTAGTTTATACAAATAGGTTTATAATCAGTTCTCTATAGTTTATAGATTTCCTGTTTCTGTATACACCCAACTGCCTGCAATCATAAAAGCCAAGAACATGCGGCATCCTCTCATGACACTGGATGCTATTGTTCTGTATTCATTTGCTTAATGATAGGGAAACACTTCATGATGATCTATTGTTCACACAACAAGCTATAAGAATTGTAAAGAACTTGGATGGATTCAAGGATCATATAATTTTTCTGCTGGATATTGTCCTAGCTATACAAACACTTTTTATTATCAGTGGCAGATGAGGCCGATGTTCTCTTGTGGTGTTACTTAAATTACAATGAGCAGAAAGCAACAGCCTTTCGCACACCCATTATATCCTGTATTATGCACTGCTTTAGGGTGGGTTCACACAAGCGTGTTTTTGTGCATGCCGCTGTCCCCGTCTCTGCACTGCTGTTTTAAGCTATCAGCAGCCGGTGATTTAAAATCCCCACCTGCTGGTAGCTCTGTTTGTGATTGGCTGAAGTGCTTAGAGCTATTAAATGACAGCTGAGAGCTGCCTCTGATTCGTCCCTGCGCTCAGCCAATCAGAGGCAGCACTCACTCACCCATTCATGAATTCATGAATGGGTGAGTGAGAGCTGCCTCTGATTGGTGAGGGCTGTGACCAATCAGAGGCAGCCCATTCAGCAGGCGGGGATTTTAAGTCCCTGCCTGCTGAATACTACACAGAGCAGTTCAGGAGAACTGCCCGCCGGACGCGGCTGAACTCCGGCTGCAGGAAAAAGGTGAGTATACTTTTTTTTTTTTTTTACACATTTTCAGGATGGTTTTCGGGGAAGGGCTTATATTTTAAGCCCTTCCCCGAAAATTCATCCAGCCCTTGCCGGCAGCCCATTGCTGTATTGCTGACTCCATTGAATTCAATGGGCGAACATCGTTCTCCTCTGCCACAGCTGTGGCAGAGGATAGCGGGCCGTTTCGCTGAAAACGCTGCTAGGTGCAGATTTTGCAGTGAATCATCGGCCCCAGTCACGCGATTTGCGGATGCGCATCAGTTATGCGATCCGCAAATCGCGCGAAAAAATGTGACTGAGGCCTAAGTATACATATTCATAAAATCTCTTAACTATGAGTCATCTTTTATAGATTCTGTGGGAAGATTTGTTTGTCTTAAATGTATTAATTGGACATTTTCCAGACTAATATTGGCTCTTCCTAAGTCTCTGTGATGTGGGATGCTATGAAGGCATTTATATGTGGTCATTATATACAAAAGATTAGCTTACATAAGTATAAATCTTTGGATGTTATTAGGGCCCTTCAGCGATGAGCTTTAGATGCAGAGTATATTCTCCCAATAATCAGGTGAAAATTAATTGGAAAGAAGCACAGACTCACCTTGTGGATCATCTGAGAGGTATTGCAAAAAATAAGCATTGCTTTATGAAGCGAAAAATCTTTGAGGAAGGGGAAGCAGGGGATTGTCTTCTGGCTTCTATAATTAACTCCTTTAAAGGTGTATTCTGGGACTTAACTGCAGTGCTCACCCATCCTGAGGATAGGTCATCAATGATTAATAGATCGACAGGGGTCCACCACTAACAATCCCCACCAATCAGCTGATTGTTTGGCCCGATGTCAGTGCAACGGGCTGGACCTTGTTATTGGCGGTCAGTGCCAGAAGTGTAATAGCCAGCTTTATTAGACATTTGGATCCACATTGGGATTGGAGCCAAAAGAAGAATAGGCAGCTTTGCTTCAATTGATTTTAATCGAAGTGAAGCAAGCTATTAAACTTCCGGCACAGACCAGCAATGACAATGTATAGTTCGCTGCACTGACAGCAGGCTGGACAATCAGCCGATTGGTAGGGATCCCGATTGGCAGACCCCCGTCGATCAACTATGGATGATCTATCCTGAGGATAGCCCATCAATAGTTAAATTCCTGGAATAGCCATTTACGTTCCACCCAGAAACTCCCTGCGCAGACGAATGAATGGGAATGCCTATCTAAAACTGGGTCAGATGGCTAATATGCATAGAGGCCACCTCTGCACTTCCTACGGGGATCATCAAGGAGGCTTCTTCTCAAAAGACACCATAAACAAAAGGGGTCATTTTAGTAGTAAATATCTCCTATTTATCAGCATGTATAGAACACAGTGACATGAATCCAGACAAAGAAGGGTCCCCTTTCCTCAATATACATCTCTTTAGTCTTCATCTTTAAGAGCAAGTCATTATTTTCTATCCTTCTAGGTGAGGTTCTAGAGCACAATTGATGAAGGTGATGGAGATGACTGTATACCATAGGGTGGGCATGGCAAGTACATATTCCAACCATGGTTACATGAACGTCAACTGCCAGCTCTTCTTCTATCATTAAACACACAGCTGAACAATCACAACAAAAGATGAGAGAAAATCATGTGCAAATTGTACATTAATCCCTTCGTATTCATCAATAGGGACGAATGAATACATGAATTAGTGGCATTAGACACCCTCTTTTTAAATAATATTTTTAATTAGTATTACCAATACACAATCCACTTATTGTGCCGATGTTTTCATCGCTGTTTGCAGCATTGAAACAAGGATGTAATCTTAAATATGCAATTTATCCAACTTTTGCCTACAGTATAATTAAATCCTAATGGAAGAGAGGTGCAATTACCTATAAATACTATGCTAATGTGTGTGAAATATGTGCATCTACTGTATTTTATTTAGTGTTTGCAAGCCCCGGCATTTTGTGCTATGCTTGTAATTTGCTGGAATAGGTCAATGGATTGAACTGCTGTCGTTTTCTGTAATAAGCAAACAGATTTTTAGACCATAAAGAACCAGACATTGTTTGGCTACGTCATTATGGGGAAAGAAAAGGGCATCTGTTCTTTGCTGAGCCTGAAACATGCTACTGATTTAATGACCTAAAGCAAAATACATTATTTCCAAGAGCAGTCTACAGTAATGTAACCTTTGATGTACCTAGATTGGTGTGTGTTTATTTACAGCTCTCTGGCTTTATAAAGGTATGTAGGGCCTTGTCCATCAGCATGCTAACGGGAGCTGTTATTAGAATTCTTCGTAAATCTTCAAACAATATGTTATACATCGACGCCAATTAAAAATGCATAGGCCTCCAACTGTCAATGGTCATGGCTATAGTCATTAAAATATGATCCGTCTTGATCATTACTGGCCAATTATTGGAATCGGTTTCTTAAAAAATGGGGCCTGGGGCAAAATCGGTCCCCACATTCTATATTTAGACAGTTTTTCTCGTGAGGTCAACCCACATTATACGGTTATATGGTACCAGTTTGTGAGGCTGAAAAAGACATCCAAGTTTAGCATATTCTTCAGCAATCTTGATCCAGAGGAAGGCAAAAACCGCCATGTGGTAGGTAGCAATTTTCCTCATCTCAGGGAAAAAAATTCCTTCTCAACTCCAAATCTGGTAATCCTGATAAATCCCTCGATCACTGACCCACCTTCAGTAACATAGTAACATAGTAACATAGTTCGTTAGGCTGAATGAAGACAATGTCCATCTAGTCCAGCCTGTCTATCCTCCTGTGTTGATCCAGAGGAAGGCAAAAAACCCCAAGAGCAGAAGCCAGATAGCCCTTTTGGGGAAAAAATTCCTTCCCGACTCCCTAATGGCAATCAGACTAATCCCTGGATCAACCACTAATAGTTCCTACCTGACTTTATACCCAGATTAACAATTAACCTAAGATTTATAACCTATAATGTCCTTCCTCTCCAGAAAGACATCAAGTCCCCTTTTAAACTCCTCTATGGATTTTGCCATCACCACTTCCTCCGGCAGAGAGTTCCACAGTCTCACTGCTCTTACAGTAAAGAACCCCCTTCTGTGTTGGTGATGAAACCTGCTTTCTTCTAGACGTAGCAGATGCCCTCTTGCTACCGTCGCAGTCCTGGGTATAAACAGATCATGGGAGAGATCCTTGTATTGTCCCCTCATGTATTTATACATACCGTAGTTATTTGGTCGCCCCTTAGCCATCTTTTTTCTAGAGTAAATAATTCCAATTTTGATGCCTCTCTGGGTATTCCAGTCCCGTCATTCCATGTATTAGTTTAGTTGCCCTTCTTTGAACCCCCTCCAGTACTGTAACATCTTTCCTGAGCACCGGTGACCAGAACTGTACGCAGTATTCCATGTGAGGCCTGACTAGTGCCTTATATAATGGAAGGATAATATTCTCATCCTTCGCCCCTATACCTCTTTTAATGCACCCCAGTACCAGTAATCTAATGAATATAATATGTAATATCAGTACACTCAAAAATAGCATCCAAGCCCGTCTTAAACTCTTTTATTTAGTTTGCCATCACCACGTCCTCAGGCAGAGAGTTCCATACTCTCACTGCTCTTACAGTAAAGAACTCCCTTCTGAGTTGGTGTAGAAATTTTCTTCCCTCTAGATGTAGAGGATGCCCCTTGGAATAAATAAATGATAGGTAAGAGCTCTGTATTGTCTCCTGTTATATTTTTTACATAATTGTTGAGTCGTCTCTTGGCCATCTTTTTTCTAAACAGAATAACCCCAGCTTTGATAACCTCTCTGGTTATTGTAGTCCACCTATTCATTTCATTAATTTTGTTGCTTGTCTTTGAGCCTGCTCAAGCCCTTATATGTCTTTCTTGAGTACCGGTGCTCAAAACTGTGCTCAGTGAGGCACATTTACTAACTGTTTTACACTAGGATTTGGTGTAAAAATGTCACACAATTTTGTGCAAATGAGGATTTGTGCAAAATTTTCCAACTTTTCTTCAGTCTGTGGCAACCTCGTCACTTTTTTGAAAAGTGGTCGGGGCTTTCAGGAGGGGGCATGGCCGTCCCAGACCAATTGATTTGTATATAATTTACCCCAAAGGCTGGGGTTAGTTATGCCAGAAATGTACACATTATTGGAACCAGGCATACATTTCTCAGAAGGCACATCGACCTGTCAAGAATGCCCTGAATACATGAAGAGGCATGCGGCTCTTCATGTATTTAGTGCACTCTACACTGGGGGAAATCATACTAAGGGTGGCGTCACATGAGCGTGTTTTTGTGCGTGCATACGCGTGCACAAAAACACTCGTCTATTACAACCAATGCATTCCCTATGGTGTGTCCCCCGCGTGGATGAAGAACACATCTGCCACATGCGGCACATGTTTTCTTCATCCCTGCGGGGAATAAAGAATTCCTTAACGCAGCTGTCACAGATGACAGCTGCGCTAGAGGATCGAACTTCTGGTACCCCTTAATTGTTTTTCAGGGAAGGGCTTTAAATATAAGCCCTTCCCTGAAAAACAAGGCAAACTAGTGTAAAAAAAACCCACATACTCACCTTTCTTCGGCTCTGCACTGAAGTTCTTTGAGCAGGCGGGAAATTAAAATCTCCCCCTGCTGAAACAGCTGGTTTGGATTGGCTGAGGCACTCAGCCAATCACAGGCATCTCTTGCTGAATGAATGACAGGCGAGAGCTGCCTGTGATTGTGTTAGGGTTGTTGGCTATCGGGGGCGCCATGCCCGCAGTGCTGGCACTGTCGCTCCTGCAGCTGGTGTGTGGTGCAGGGGAACTCCGGCGCTGGTTACCACTCCTAATCAGCTTCCGGGGCGGGAGCTCTGACAGCATTTAAACCCCTCAGTTGCTTCCTGACACTGCCAGTGTTTGATTAGGCTTCCTGTCACTCACCAGTTACTCTGCAATTCCTGATTGATAGTGGTATTTGACCTCGGCTTTTCCCCTGACCTGATTCTGTCTTCCCTTGCCTGTACTGTGCTTTCCAGACTGCTTTTTAGTGCTTGGACCTTTGGCTTGCTCCTGGACTGGTTTTGTTTGTTTCCCTTGGTGCTGCGCTCTGGTTGTTTGTCTGTCTGTCTGTTCGTTCTCTGTTTCCAGGGATTGTGGTTTTTTACGTTGTTTCCTAGCCAGTGTAGGAACGGTCACCCAGTTGCCGCCCTGGGGCTTAGCCCAGGGGGACAAGTAGACAGGGACAGAGGTTGTGGGCTATGTTGCAGGAACCCCCCCACTTCTGCCTTCCCTGGTTTTCCTGACAGATTGGCTGAGGTGCTCAGCCAATCAAAAGTAGCTCCTTCAGCAGGTGGGGATTTTAATTATCCGCCTGCTCAAACAACTTCATTGCAGAGCTGGGGACAGTGCGGAGAGGACGCAGCTGAGGCCCGGAAGCTGAAGAAAAGTGAGTATGTGTTGTTTTTTATTTTTTACACTACTTTGACTTTTTTTTTCAGGGAAGGGTTTATATTTAAAGCAATTGATGGATGCCGGCAGCTGGATCCTCTAGCACAGCTGTCATCTGTGAAAGGGTGTGCTAGGAAAAGCTGTGCTAGGGAATTCTTTATTCCCCGTGGGGATGAAGAATTCCTTTGCTGCATCTGTCACATCTGTGGCAGATGTGTTCTTCATGCCCTTGGGGGACACAGCAACGGCAGACAGGTAAGTATATATATATTTTTTTTTTTAACACCAAAATGGTTGTTTTTAAAGCTCTCATCTGAAAAACAATAAAGGGGTGCCGACAGACTATTGCCTTCAATGGAGCCGCCTGCATACACACGTGGTTTTGCGTGTACAGGGGTGTGCACTGTGCACATGTGTACGCACCTATGTATGCACAAACACACGCTCCTGTGAAGCCACCCTTAGCCCGATGTCAAAGATGCTGAGCTTTGTAAATTTCCCTCAATATTCCATGTGTGGTCTGACTAGTAATTTGTAAAAAGGAAGAACCATGTTCTCGTCATGTGCCCCTAGACCTCTTATGATATACCCCAAGATCCTTTTTGCCTTTACTGCAGCCGCCTGACACTGGTTGTTTCAGTTAAGTTTAGACTGCATCCAACGGGCAGTAATCAGCTTCAGTGCCTGATACAATGCTCTCTGAATTCCCAAAAGAGCATGCTTATCAAACCCATCAACAATACCCAAGATACAAGTTCTGAGATTAAGACCAATATTGACAAGATATATATTTTTAATTATCTCTAGTACCCTATTCCAGAATTCACACAATTTTGTTCACAATCCCAGACCATATGCAATAAATCTGCACCATCCATGTAACATTTTGGACAATCTGAGATTAATCTAATACCAATATTAAACAACTTTAATAGACTATGATAAACTCTATGCACTTAATACAATTACGGTTCTCATTAACGTTTAGATGGAGATATCATTGTAATCATACACAACACTGCGGCTCTTTTGTCTCCACTAATATGGAAAATCGACACCCCCAGGAAGCGCTGCCTCTGATTGGCTGAGCACCGTGGCTGTGATTGGTTCATTGAGTGCTGGCTCTGATTGGCTGAGCACCGTGGCAGTCCTTCCTTCAGGTGGGGATTTTCCCATCCCTGACCAGAAGAGATGCCTGAAGACGACTGCCAGAGACTGGGGAGAAGATGCGGCGGAGCTGACAGAGCTTCTTAGGTGGGGTATGTGTTTTTTGATGCAGCTAGGGTTTATTTTAGGGCTTTTACAATAGGATTTCCTACTGTAAAAGTTGCATTGCAGAGCATGCCATGATTTTGTATTCTCACAATTTTGCAGGCTACAAAACATCACTCATGTGGAAGAACCCATACGAAAGCATGGGCTCTACATACATGCGACTTGTCGCACTGTCGCATTGCGACAAAATCATGCAAGAAAATTGCCCATGTGAAAGCGGCCTTAAACTGTATAAGCTAATCTTCTGTATATAGTGACCACTAATGAATGCCTTGATAGTGTCACACATTGCAGACACTGAGGAAGAACCAATATTAATCTGAAAAAATTCCAATAGCGCTTTCTCCATTCTAGCATTACCATCAAGTAGGTTAAACCAAAAGGGATTTTACCTCAAAATTCTGTCCAAACCAAATCACCCAAAATTTATAGTCAACAACAAGGACAATTAAGAACTATCAAACACAGTTTATGGTAGCTATTCCACTCTATGAACACAAGGAAGCATAAGAGGCAGTACCTTTCAGGAGATCTATTCTAGAAAGTGTATTATGTGAACTAGAATAATAAGAGTATTATTGAACTCCTCCACAACCTCCACAGATCACATAAACCTAAGTCTATGAATAAGCCACTATTGTGCATTTTTCAAATCTATCCAAACAGAGATCCAAGGAATTATTAAATTTGCTCACAATTAACGTAGGAACAGCAGGAGATAAAAGACATAAATTCCATCAGGATCTTAATACATTTTTGGCATATGGAGGGAGGACATATATTGCAGCTAAAAAATATTTCGCTCATGCAATAATACATTTCAGACAAACAAATCTCCTCATGGAGATGACTCACATTTGAAAGAGATATCTTTATGAATCAGTACATACTCCACACGAATAATGCAAGTACTCAGAATGAGTAGAATGTGCCCATAAAGCATAGTGAAGCAAGTGTACAGTATCTTCTGTTAGATGTGTTTCTAATAGACAAACAATAGCTGGTTGAAATTGTTGAATTGATGAAAAAACAGCATTTCTTTTAGTTTTATCATGCACATTTTACAAAATTATATTAACTTCTTGGTATGCATTATTTATGTTTCACACATAGAATTTAAAATGCTGGCTGCCTTACATGGTAGTGATAGAGAAGCAGAGATAAGAAGGAAAATAGAAACACACCCAACCCATAGACCCATATCTTCTAGGGTTCCAATCACCTAGGTGTAGTGATAATGCTAAAAAAAATAAGATCACTAATAACAAGGACCAATACCCAGAAACCTTTTGCCTATCTAACAAATAATCTAACTTCAAGCGTTCAAATACTCTAATAATCCACCAATAAAACATCTGCTTATTAGTGTTATATAAATATTATTCATGTTTATCAGTCCAGGAGGCAGAATTTCTAGAATTGTCAAGGAGAAAAAGTCTCTGGCATCACAACTCTCAGCCTTGCTGGATGCAAAGCAGCAGCTGTAAACCCCGTAACCTTCTCTTAACATCATGAAACTGCATCCGTTTTTTGGTATATCCACTGAATAATCTGGAAAGAGAACTATATGATGACTTTCCACAGTTATCTCTTTCATTTCTCTTGCTCTCTTTAAAATAATGTCCTGATCTTTATAATGCGGCAGTTTTATCAAAACAGTTCTCGCCGTGGCACCAGACGAAGGCGGGGTAGCAGGAACTCTTTGAGCCCTTTCCAGAGCAAAGAAAATTGGCAAAGTATCTTCCCTAATAGTTGATTTTAGCCATCCCTCAAAAAACTCCCTTAGATCTAATCCTTCCACCTTCTCTGGAAACCCCACCAATCACAAATTATTTCTCCTAGTCTATTTTACAGATCTTCTGTTTTATAGTGCAAAGTACAGATAGACTGCTCAAATTTACGAATTGTATCCTGCAAAGGAACACTTTTTTTCTTCCATTTCATTAATACCCCTCTTTCCCCCGAAAATAAGACAGTGTCTTAAATTAATTTTTGTTCAAAAAGGTTTAACTTTTTTACATGTATAGCTGCGTGGACACTATTTAATTTGACTTTTTAAATTAACTGTTAGCAGGGCTTAATTTTGGAGTAGGGCTTATATTTCAAGCATCCTTGAAAAGCCTGAAAAATCATTTTGCATCCTCAAAAATTCTGGAAAATCATGCTATGTCTTATTTTCAGAGTATGTCTTATTTTCAGTGGAACAGGGTACATGTCTCTGCTTTAGACAATCTTTCTGTAACTTTCTACAAATCCCGTCTTATAAATCCAACATCTTTCAGGCTATCGACCTTAACAGAAAGGAAAGCCAAAATAGTATTGCTTTAGTCACAGTTAGAAAAATATAATGTACATCAGGTTCATTTTGTGTATCATCTTGCATATCCATAACACTAGTTTGTGCTAATAAGGAAGACGGAACAATACCTCTACAGCACCACCTATTGGATGGCAGCATTCCTTCAAATCAATGTCTGATCCTTTATAGAGATGAGCGAGCGTACTCGGAAAAGCACTACTCGCTCGAGTAATTTGCTTTATCCGAGTATCGCTGTGCTCGTCCCTGAAGATTCGGGTGCCGCTGCGGCTGACAGGTGAGTCGCAGCGGGGAGCAGGGGAGAGCGGGCGGGAGAGAGGGAGAGAAAGATCTCCCCTCCGTTCCTCCCCGCTCTCCCCTGCAGCTCCCCGCTCTGTGCCGGCACCCGAATCTTCAGGGACGAGCACAGCGATACTCGGATAAAGCAAATTACTCGAGCGAGTAGTGCTTTTCCGAGTACGCTCGCTCATCCCTAATCCTTTATACAAGTTTTTATAATAATGATTGGGAACTAAAAACCAAGCAGCATCCATACACAGACAGCTATTTCAGGGTTTTTGCCTATCATCAGTGTGCAGCAGGTTTCTGACTTGGCTAGTGAGAGACCTATGACGTGGATCAGGAGAGTTATCTTCTCACCTTAAGAAGAGCACCTAAAAGTTGAGTGAGGAGACTTTTAAGGCCATGCATGCTCTTCTGGGAAATATATGAAAATAAGGAGATGGAGCAATACATCTACAGCACCACCTATTGGATGACAACCTTCCTTCAAATCAATATCCAACCCTATAGGTTGTGCTCTAAAGGATTTGTTCTATCTTCCTTATTGGCATATAGTTCCCATAGAACCATGCATGGCCTTATAAGTCTCCTCATTCTCCTTCTAGTTGCTCTCCTTAAGGAGAGATGATACCCCTCCCAAGTGGTTTGTGCTGAAATGGCCTGCATAATAGTATTCGCAGAGGCAGATAGAGCATATAAAACAGGACAATGTTTACCCTTCTCAATTACAGAATGAGATAATGTATTAGGAGTCCCATCAGAGGAGGCAAATACAATTGTAAATGTTTTTTGAGCATTTCTTACCAGGGTTTCAGGAGAAGTTGAACAAGGAAATTCCTCCTCCTTGTTTGCCACATCACAACATTTCTCGTAAAGTGATCAGAACAATCACTCTTCTCAATAGTCAATATTGTCTCCAATGTTGCATGGGCAGGCTTACAGTACAAAATATTCACAGTAGTGTTCTCAGATGTCTGCACCTGAGCGTCATCATGAAGAGCATGTGTGCCGCCAACTTTTTTCTTCCTCTTCATCACATCTCTGGTTAAACAACAGGCAGGCTTCACAACAAACCAGCCTCAGTTATTACTGCTCCTCCGCTTCTCCACTCTTCTCCTCCCACACAACAGGAACCATGGTCCAGCACAAGCAAAGGCCCAGGGATAAGCGAAGGCACAGTAGAGTTAGAAACACCACCTCAGAAAGAAATTCAAGCTAGCATGACTGGTGAGAGCTCTCCTGGTGTGTCTCCACTGCTCACATCATGCTCTAGGCCATAACTGCTAGAACCTTCCATTGCCATTTTTATTTTTCTTCTAGACACCCCTCATTTACCATACAGAGCCTACTGCCAACTGGGTGGTCTCCATTGATTGCCAAATGTCAATATATTCTGACATCAGCCATTACCTCTGGGCAGTGGAAATTGCCCACTTGAGTGTAGATTAGTATCTAGTGTAACAATAGCCATTGTAGGCAAACAGGGAGGGGAACAGGAGGAAATAAAAACAGTGATGGAGTCATTGGGGACATGGCTGTAAAGGTATGCAGTCTCTTCCACTTGTCAGGGGACCTAACAGGTCCTCTTTTAGATCCTAAAATCCAGGACTGAGTGATGAATATTTTGGTGTTGTTTCTCAATAGTCTATTTGCAAAATGTGTGATGCTACGTAGCTCCTACAATAGTACTGCCTTAAGTGGCGCCAGGCATTGTTGATGAAGAATGGGGGTAGAGGGTTGCACGACTCAAGACTTGCTGTTAGTGGCTCCCAAATCTTGTTTATATCGAACTGTAATTTTAGCTAATCCAAAAATGCTTGGCAAATGTTTTATTAGCACCTACATCATGCAGTTTTGGGCCAAAAATGCGATAAGAGTGTTTCTAACATATTTTATTGGACTGAGGAAGGTGCCTGCGTGCACAGAAATGCGTTGCCAATTGTACTATTATTCGGAATAAAGAACACGGTGAATTTACCCTGTACCCGAGACATGGCTACTGCTTGGAAGATTTAAGGAGTCGACACTTCAAGGAGGGGGCTTTTTGTGCTGATCATGCCCCCCTCCTCCAGAGTAAGTGCCGTCCCTGTTTCTTTCATAAGATTGACAAGGATTTGGGTCTATGCTTTACATATTCTAAAGAGCGCAGACATTTTTCTTCTATTTACAGTCTGTTGTATATTACATATTTTATGGATCCCTCATAGTAATAAGGTTGGGAATTATTATTCTAGAGTCCTTTTAACTCCTTCTTGACATACACCATACATGTACGGTACCAGGTAAAGTCTGAACGGGCCCAGAAGCTGAGGTCACTCCATAGTCCATATGCAGTGGTAACCAGCTCTGTTACACACCTGACACTTGCCTGCAGTAGCCAGGATTGGATCTTTCTGTGACATCTGCTGTCTAACCCCTTAGATGCTGCGGTCAATAATTTTTAGGATGCTGCAATACAGCTTACCTTTACTAGAGCATTATTTATTCAGATGGTGACTACGTTTTAGGATGCGGCAATACCACTTAGCTTATTATAGTTCTGAGATGCAAGATATTCGGCACACCGCTTTCTCATTCAGATGGGGTGCACGTGGAGAGCTTATCATAAATCCAAGATAAATCCACAACACTCTTCTTCTGGTGATGCAAATTATGAAATCTTTTATTGATTCTCCGTTGTATATATCCAGACTCAGTATTAATTAATGAAAGTGTAGAATTGACATGTGCATTGAACCATTTTGGTCACGCAGGACCTTCCTCAACTACATGTCTGTTGAGTTGCTGGACAGGCTCAGTCTTTCTTTGTTTAGTAATTGAACAGACAATATCACTAAGAAAGATCCTACGTGAGCGAAATGTTTGATATACATGTCAATTCCACATCTCTATTCATTTTAATAGTGAGTCTGGATGTATATACTGGAGAATCAATGAAAAGATTCATAATTTGCAGCACTAAGGAGAGTGCTGTGGGTCTCTCTTGGATGTATGTTTATTATGAGGTTACTGATTCTGCGCGGTGAACACAGCTCTTCCTCTAAAAAAACTTAAACCCTGACAAAAGTTATGAATCTGTGAATTTGGTGTCACAAAACTACTTAAAGTTTTATATTTTATAAAAGCAATAAAACATACAAAAAATCTTAATTTGTTATCACTCTAATAATAATGACCTGCAAGATAGAGTTAACATGTCATCTGTACCACCCAATGTGCGCAGTCGAAATTAAACCCCCCAAACAATGACAGAATTGTAGTTTTCTTTTTTCTTCCATTTCACTTCACTTAAAACCTTTTTAAAATCTTTAATTTTGGTACATTAAATGGCACCATTAAAATCTAACTTGCAAAAACAAGCACTCAAACAACTATGCCGAGTGACAACTAAAAAAGTGGAAGGTGGGGATGAAAAAATAACAGCAAAATAAAAAAGGAAAGAGGTTAAGCACATTGATTATCTCACAACTCACATCCCCTTCCAAATGGGAGCCAGTGCAGTGATCACCTGATTAGTGTTGAGAAAACTGAACCAGCCGAAACCTGTTTTGAGTAAAACTTTACTAAAAGTATAGTTTAGAGGGAACCAAAACCAGGGGTTGTTTGTCCTGGCCAAACCCACTAAAAGAAGGCGTTGGTCATGTGGCTCATTGATTAGCACTGTTGCTTTGCAGCATCGGGGCCCTAGATTTAAAGGGGTTGTCCCGCGCCGAAAAGGTTTTTTTTTTTTTCAATAGGCCCCCCGTTCGGCGCGAGACAAACCCAATGCATGTGTTAAAAAAAAAACGTTTAGTACTTACCCGAATCCCCGCGCTGCGGCGACTTCTTCCTTACCTTAGCAAGATGGCCGCCGGGATCTTCACCCACGATGCACCGCGGGTCTTCTCCCATGGTGCACCGTGGGCTCTGTGCGGTCCATTGCCAATTCCAGCCTCCTGATTGGCTGGAATCGGCACACGTGACGGGGCGGAGCTACGAGGACCAGCTCTCTGGCACGAGCGGCCCCATTTACCAGGGAGAAGACGGGACTGCGCAAGCACGTCTAATCGGGCGATTAGACGCTGAAATTAGACGGCACCATGGAGACGGGGACGCTAGCAGCGGAACAGGTAAGTGAATAACTTCTGTATGGCTCATAATTAATGCACGATGTACATTACAAAGTGCATTAATATGGCCATACAGAAGTGTATAACCCCACTTTCTTTCGCGGGACAATCCCTTTAAATCTGATCAAGAGCACCATTTGCATAGCGTTTGTATGTTCATGGTGTGTTTCACAATAATCACCTTTATTTATACAGCACATACATATTACATAGTGCTTTACGTCACTTGATATTTATTGTCCTCATTGGGGCTCACAATCTCAAGAAACCCACACAAACACATGGAGAACATACAAACTCCATGCAATTGTTGTTCTTGGTTAGATTTAAACCTAAGACCCCAAGACTACAAAGCAATAGTGCTAATCACTGAGCCACCAAGCTTCTTCTTGCTCCTTCTTCATCCTTCTAAGTTGACTATTATGAAATACTGGGACAACACACAAACTCCATGCAGATGGTGTTCTTGGTTAGATTAAGACCCCAAGACTACAAGGCAACAGTGCTAACCGCTGAGCCTCAAAGCTTCTTTTTCCTCCTTCTTCCTCCTCCTAAGTTGACTATTATGAAATACTGGGACAACATACAAACTCCCTGCAGATGTTGCCCTTGGTCAGATTTGACCTAGGACCCCAGCACTGCAAAGCTAACCACTGAGCTACAGGACCACACCTATCTTATACACCATTTTTTATGGACATTAGTTACAATTCAGTTTGAACTAATTTCGTCCAAACTCAATTTTGCCAAAATTCGGCACACCGGCCAAACCAAACTTCTCAAAAGTTCACTCAACATCATCCTTGACAAAAAGATCATTCTGTTCTGTCTCATAGAAGGGGGTTCAAACAGCGGGACCCGTTCTCTGAAGCCCATGTCAAAATAGCGCGTATAGACAAGCACTGTCTTCGTGAGATAACCCTTTTTATCCATATCTTTGTATTTAGCTAGAACCACAATTTACTATAATGGTCACAGACCTTTGGGTGGGTCAACTCTCGCTCTTTGCATCAAAACAGTTAATTGTGGTTCTTAAGTCAATTCAATTGAGCATTTACATTTCTCTAAGCTCTATAAAAAGCTATGGAATTAGCCGCAGAATTTCAATAGTGTATTAGATTTCCCATTAGACTCTGCTGTACAAATGTTTACCATAAATCAGGGTGAAATATCCATCGGAAAAAAACAGGCGCATATAGAGCGGGAAAATAGCATTAATTGTTTCCACCGCCAACCACCAGCGTTGACCTCTACGACTCGATATTTAATCTACAGAAATAAGCAATTGCACTTGTTCATTTCATATATCCTTTGCACACGCTCATAAGATATATCAGCAGGCTTTTAATTATCCTGCAAATGATTCCATTAAGCATTCTCCTTGCATATTAAGTGGAGGAGACATTGTTTGCCGTTTCCCTTACTGCCTGCAAGTGGAATGTGGGCAGACATCGAAAAATCAAATTATTTTCCTAAGTGAAAACAACCTGTACAGAAGCAGCTATTTGGAATAATGACAGCCAGGCTGACAGGCTGACCCGTTACCTCATATCCCACCATTACTTGGAAGCTTGAAATGTGACAAAAATGTGTCATGTACAAACAAGCCGAGACACTATTAGAGTAAATATAAGATATCGGAAGATATTTTTATATGGAACAGAAAGTGTGCTTTTATAATGGTTATCACAGCCAGAGTAATTCTGTTAAAGCTCATACACTCTCCGAGCAGCAGACATTATAACGAAGTCTGTCGGAATGGAGTGACTGGCTGTCTAGCCGGGAAAACAGCTTATTAAAACCCTACTCAACCAGCGGGCCAGTAATAAATTAGAGGGCTTTGTCGCAGGAAATGCTGGTGGTGAGCCAAGTACTGTTCAAATGAAAGAGGCGCAAAATAAAATTGAGTATGATCCGATTCCTGTTTAAGTAACGGCGTACTGTTTTCTTAGATATGATAATTCATATAATATTTTTTTTTTTGGGGGGGGAGGGGGTAGTACTAGCTAAGCTTCTCAACAATTTTAGAAGTGGTATTAGATACTGGCTTGTATTACATGTGCCTAAGCTCTTAACGACCATACATACGCCTTTTTACAGCGGCCATTAATAGGCTTTTCTCTGATGCATCTACCTTTCTATGACACTGCATCAAAAGACTACCAGGAGGAGTAGGGCAACTGGCTTCAGCCATATCAGTGGGGATCGGTGAAACCACCGATCCCAGCCGTTTGAACTTTTACATTAGTGACCACAGCATGTGAAGGACTGATAGATGAAGGGGGCTTCATCTGTCATCCATTGGACTCCCATAATGTGATTGTAGTGTCCTGATGGGTTACTATGGCACCTGGAGGCTGGAAGATGGCCTCTGGGTCTGCCAGCTATAGTAGCCTATAAGGATCAACCTTTGGCTGAGCTTAATAGGGAATATAATACACTGCTATACTGAAGTACTGTAGTGTATTATGTGCAAAGAAAGAGTCCAAAAATGGCTAGTAGGATGGCGCAACCCTTTTTTTAGAAAAAATGTGCACATACTTGAATTAAAAAGAAAGTGGTTTTACCACCTTCTTTTATATTCGAGTATGTGCACATTTTTCTAAAAAGGGTTGCGCCTTCCTACTAGCTATTTTTGGACTCTCTCTTTCCACATTTTCACTGGTCAACCATTTAGGTTGTACAATCCTTGGTCTGACAGCACCTGAAATTTGATGCACATCTCCTTTCTCATCACATACTAAACAACTCATCTGGAAAAACACCCTGCCACTCCATCACTGAATCCTCATTGGAATAGCTCCAGTTCCCTTCTTTTTTCTCACAATTGTAGTGTATTATAAAAATGATCAAAAGTGGTCAAGGCCTCAAGTGGGATAAAAGAAAAAAAATTGTAAAAAAAAATACAAATAAAATTATAAATAAAAAAGTCAAAACGCCACCTTTATCCCCTCAGCAAAATGCATCCATAAAACCTTCCACAAATTTGGAATCGCCACATTTTAATGACCCATGCCACCAAATTAGTACCATTATTTAACCTGCATGGTGAATGCGGTGAAAAAAACCCCCATGAAATTAGATAATTTTGCATATCTCCCCTCACAAAAAACAGAATAGAAAGCAAGCAAAAAGTCATATGGATCACCAAATGGTACCATTAAAAAGTACAACCAGTCCCACAAAAAAAAACCCTCACGCACCATTGAAAGGAAAAACTGTTAGAGGTCTTTGAATGCAGTGATAGAAAAAAATATGTGAAAACAAAAAGTGTGAAAAAAAACTATATAAATTTGGTATCAACATAAATGTATTGATCTGCAGAATGAATTTAATATATCATGTATACAATTTGGTTAAAGCTGTTAAAAAAATTAGAAACCGTGCCAAAATTGCAGATTTTGTTAATCTTGTCTCTAGAAAAAATAGAATAAAGAGTGATCAAAATGCTATATATTCCCAAAAATGGGATACATTGAGAATAGAACCGATCACACAAGAAGCAAGCCCTAAAATGTTATAGATTTTGGAATACAGCACCACAAATTCAAATGAAAATATTTTAGAAAAGGATGTTAATGGTGCACAGAAATAACAAAACCTATAAAACTGTGTAAACTTGGTATCGCTGGAATTGTGCTGGCCCAGAGAGTAATGTAATCACATTATTTATTCTGCATGATGAACGCTGTGAATGAAATTGGAAAACCAATGGCACAATTTCATTTCCAAATCCACCTAGAAAAGTTATTAAAAGTTCTAACATACATGATATGTGCCCAAAAATGACAATATTCAAAAATAAAACTTGTCCTGCAAAAAACAAACCCTCAAACGCCCCAGGAATGTGACTATGAAAAATGTGTAAAATTAAGTTGGTCATTAAGGTGCAAACCGGCTTTGGTAGTAAGGGATTAAAGGAGTTAGCCCATGAAAAACATGTATCACTTACCTAAAGGGTAGGTGATAAAGGTATGATCATTGGGGGTCCCACTGCTGGAGCCCCGACTGATCACAAGAACGTGGGTCCAGAGTTCCCCACTTGATTAACCCTTTGCAATCCAATTTTGGATTTAGGGTTTCCTAAGGGGCTTTCTCTTTCTGCCATTATACAATGGCGCCATCTGCTGGCTAGAGCCAGTACTGCCATATGGGACATGCTGGAGAGGCCCCCGACAACAGAGCGGCCAGTAATCTACAAAAGGAATACCCTGCCGGACGTCTTCCAACATCGAAGCTGTATAGCCTTCAATCGGAATGTCTTTAGACGTCAGACAGTGGATTGGAAAAGGTTAAAATTATGAGAAATGGTTCAGAAATGTGCCTTGTATAACAACGTGCTGGAAAATAAAAGCAAGATGAAGGGTAATTCACCTGGTGCGCGGTGGGTAACTCCCTGGTTATGGAATCCCATTGGCCCCCTGTGTCCGAGTTGGCGTGTAGAAAAACCCCTTGTCCACAATCATGTTGGTCTGGAGAGACGTCTGGGGCAGGGAAAAGCTGCCTGGTGACCAGAAGCTTTATATCGAAGAACCAAGAAAATGTAAAAATAGCCCCCCACTCAATAGGGACAAAGGAGCACTCTTTCCGTGAGTGAAGAAGTTAGTGTAGATCCCCGGGGTGGGTGAAATCCACAGGTTTTGTTCCAATGCGTTTCGGCGCTGAAACAACCATACCTTTTTCAAGCATTCTAGAAGTGGGGCTACTTTTAAATTTTCTTGGTTCTTGCACTTGATTGAAGCAGTGGTTACACATGCACATTATTATTCCATTTACTGTCTATGGGAAATAAGGAAGATGGAGCAGTACCTCTGCAGCAGCACCTATTGGATGGCAACATTCCTGCAAATCAATGTCTGGCTCTTTATACAGGTCTTTATAACAATAATTGGGAATTAAAAACCATACCAGAATCCATACATATACAACGGTTTTGGGGAGGGGGGGTTGCCCCTCATCAGTGTGCAGTAGGATTCTGGCTTGGCTAGTAAGAGGCCTATAGATGTGGGTCAGGAAGGGTATCATCTAGAAGAGCACCTGGAAGGTGAGTGAGGAGACCTATAAGGCCATGCATGCTCCTCTGGGAAATGTATGCAAATAAGAAAGTTGAAACAATACATCTGCAGCACCACCTATTGGATGACAACATTCCTACAAATCAATGTCTGACCCTTTATACAAGTCTTTTATAACAATGATTGGGAAATGAAAACCAAGCCAGAATCTATACACAACACAGACAGCTGTTTCGGGGGTTTTGCCCCTCATCAGTGTGCAGTAGGATCCTGGCTTGGCTAGTGAGAGGCCTGTGACATGAGTCTATGGGACTGATGGAGTTAGCCAAGCACAATGCTCATCTATCTTTCAGGGATTATTTATTTATCGCCTATCCTGTAGATAGGCGATAAATATTGTTTGTGGGCTAACCCTTTTAAAGGGGTTTTCTCATGAAGAGATCCTGTCACATTGAAAATGAAGTCCTCTCTGTGAGCACTAGGTTATAGAGCAGGAGGAGATAAGATTTGTGGGAAAATATTCAGTATAAATTATAATTTCTGATCATTTCATACTTAGGATTCCAGGGGGTCGTTCTGCCAAGGATTATTAGCTAGCTCTATACCAGGGTTGCCAAACTCATTTTCACCGAGGGCCACATCAGCCTTATGGTTGCCTTCAAAGGGCCGATTCTAATTGTTAATTGTAAGACAGTATAGTAAAAGTTAACCGCACAGTGGCTCGATTGGTAATAAGATCCTCCATAGTGCCAGTGATGCACAACATGCTGCGCATACACACACACAGACGCACACCATTCTGCGCATACACACGCACAGACGTACACCATTCTGCGCATACACAGGCACACTATTAGACATATATATGTACAGACACACACACATATGCACACAAGGACACTTCTGCATTTTGATACACATATTTATACTTGCCTGCATCCAATGTGGTCCCACTGGCAGGTATACTGGGTGCTCTCAGTCCTTCTTGGGGCGGTGAGAGGAGGTCAGTGCTCACTGCCTCCCACCCTGCAGCTGCTCCTCCTCAGCGTCGCTCTCCTTGCTGCAGAGATCATGTTCTCTGCAGTCTTCTTCCCTGCTATGTTGTCTTCTTCCCTGTTGTCAGTCTGCTATCGGCACTCCTCTATTACTGTCTGCTCTAGACAGAACTAGCCGATAGAAGATTGCATACTGATAGCAGCACGGAGGTGAGGAAACTTACTGCACAGCCGGCGGGCCACAGAAAATGAGGTGGTGGGCCGGATTCGGCCCGCGGGCCTTGTGCTTGACACCTGTGCTCTATGCGCACACTCATACAAGGAAGGCTGTCAATCATGGAGTAGGACCGCCCACTGGACTGCTAAGCTTAGAAAGAGACTCTATATTCAGACAAACTTTTCCACATGAATTGCACGTCTAAATTCAGCATTAAAGGAGTTGTCCCGCGAAAGCAAGTGGGGTTATACACTTCTGTATGGCCATATTAATGCACTTTGTAATATACATCGTGCATTAATTATGAGCCATACAGAAGTTATTCACTTACCTGCTCCGTTGCTAGCGTCCCCATCTCCATGGTGCCGTCTAATTTCAGCGTCTAATCTCCCGATTAGACGCGCTTGCGCAGTCCGGTCTTCTCCCTTCTAAATGGGGCCGCTCGTGCTGGAGAGCTGCTCCTCGTAGCTCCGCCCCGTCACGTGTGCCGATTCCAGCCAATCAGGAGGCTGAAATCGGCAATGGAACGCACAGAGCCCACGGTGCACCATGGGAGAAGACCTGCGGTCCACCGTGGGTGAAGATCCCGGCGGCCATCTTCGCAAGGTAAGTAAGAAGTCACCGGAGCGCGGGGATTCGGGTAAGTACTATGCAGTTTTTTTTTTAAACCCCTGCATCGGGTTTGTCTCGCGCCGAACGGGGGGGCTATTAAAAAAAACAAAACCCGTTTCGGCGCGGGACAACCCCTTTAAAATCAACGTCTTTTTGACAAAGTGCCAGATTTAACCTGTCGATGAAGAAAATTCGTGGGCGGGATTCCGACACGGAAGTGAGTTCTTCCATGTGAAGAAGTGAAACATTCATTCTTGACTTGGGAACTTAAAGAGACATGAGTTTCCATGTCGGAATTCCATACTTGGATTTTGCCTATTGATATGGCTAAATAAACTGTAGCAGTATGCCGCGGATCTTGACATGTTTTTAGAGGTGGAACTCATGTGGAAAATTAGGCAGTGAATTCCGCTGTCTGAACATACCCTTAATGCTGTGGATTTTCTCATGGAAAGTCCACAGCACTTGCGCTACATGTGGATGTACTCTTAGGGTGCATTTACACAGAGATGATTTTCTGAGGAATTTATTGTGGATTTTGGTCTAGATCTGCAGCAGGTTTCACCCCTTCATAGACGTGAAACCTCCTTCAGATGTGCACCAAAATCTATGACAAAATCAGGATGCACCTTTAAAGGGGTTTACCAGAATTTCAAATTTTTCCCTATCAACAGAATAGTGGATAACTTGCTGTTTGGTGTGGATCTCACAGCTGAGACCCCTGCTGATCTCAAGAATAGGGGCCCCCTATCCTCCCTACTGAGGGATTACTGCACCCCCGACAGTAAGGAGGAGACTTAAAGGGGTTGTCCCGCGCCGAAACGGGTTTTTTTTTTTTTTAACCCCCCCCCCCCCCCCCCGTTCGGCGCGAGACAACCCCGCTGCAGGGGTTAAAAAAACAACCCGCACAGCGCTTACCTGAATCCCGGCGGTCCGGCGTCTTCATACTCACCTGCTGAAGATGGCCGCCGGGATCCTCTGTCTCCATGGACCGCAGGGCTTCTGTGCGGTCCATTGCCGATTCCAGCCTCCTGATTGGCTGGAATCGGCACGTGACGGGGCGGAGCTACACGGAGCCCCATTCAGAAAAGAAGAAGACCCGGACTGCGCAAGCGCGGCTAATTTGGCCATCGGAGGGCGAAAATTAGTCGGCACCATGGAGACGAGGACGCCAGCAACGGAGCAGGTAAGTATAAAACTTTTTATAACTTCTGTATGGCTCATAATTAATGCACAATGTACATTACAAAGTGCATTATTATGGCCATGCAGAAGTGTATAGACCCACTTGCTGCCTCGGGACAACCCCTTTAATGAATCACTGGTCACACAACCAGATTCACCTTCATTGGGACTTCTGAGATATCTCCATCAGCCCCACTGAAATGAATGGAGTGCTGACCGCACATGTGCATCCAGCTCTTCAATCAGTGTGACGTCACTGCGAGGATAGAAGCAACCCTACAGTGATAGGAGATGGGCGGTGGTCTCAGCGGTGGGACCCCCATCGATCAGCAAGTTATCTACTATCCTGTGGATAGGGGATAACTTGAAATTCTGGAACATCCCCTTTAAAGAGATTTATGCCTCATACAGACAATAATGTACATTGTAGTATGTTGTCTTCATGCAAAAGGGAGGGCATTCCGACGTTTGGTGTAGGGCCCAGGCTTTCTTTGTTATGCCTTTGGATAGAGGATGGGCTTTAGGATCACTTCCTTTGGTGGATCCACTGGATCCTTTTTGAGTAAGAAATAGTAAATCCAATGCATATAGAGATTATATGTTAGAACTAAAAGCAGGAGAGTTCTCTTTGAAAATTAACCTTTGATAGCATTGGCTTTGCACACATTTTCCTTTGTACGTGCTCCGAGTTTCTAAAGAGTTTTCCTTCTGACATGGCCATTGTGCATTTTCCTGCTGATGGACCATATTCCAATCACTCAGAAATGATTGTTTTGTTACCATAGACACACAGATTATAGGTATGAGTGCTTGGTATTGTACCTGAGGTTCAGTGAGAGCGCTCCGTAGGTTTGCAGTCCTGCAGCTTCAGAAATGTAAATCAGGTACTAGTGACCAGCGCTGCTTGGTTACAACATCTGAAGCAGTTTAAAGGTTTATAGCTATATGTATATGTTTGTACATATAAGGTGCATGTTGTAAAGGAGTTAATTGAATCAAAAAGTTTTTATCGTTGTACATGTAGGGTCTAAAAGTTTAGATGTGTGTTGGAAGAAATTGGATCAAAAGTCTTCTATAGACGTTTCTTCTACTGGAACTTTGAGATCTTGTTGTATTAATGACCTTTTATTGCATTACAGACTGATCCCATTAGAGTATCTTCCAATAACCTGACATTAGAGCAATTGGCCTACCTGTGCCCCTACCTTATGGGGTATCATATACTGCTTAAACAATGCAATCCTTTAATAGGCAAATACCATTGTTGTACGATGTTCAACTACAACTCCTGAATTCATTTATGGGGAAGACCTTGGTGCAAAGGCCATCAGAACCAGTGCCACGCCTTCGATAGTGACAGGACATGGACCTAGTTGCACACACCTAAGGCCTGCCATAGTGCTAGTCCATCTGGTGTAAAGACTACACATTCTTTAATATAACTACTAGAAAACTATTGGATTATTATAGCATAGTAGGCCGTAGATGACACAACTCTACTTGCAGAAATAGAAGCTGGTATGAAGCAGCTGATATGTAAGATTAAAACTGAAAGTGAAAACATGGGCCTCTACTTGAATTTAAAGAAGCCGACTGCAAAAAATGGTCAAACTCAAATCAAAATTGACAATGAGGTCACAGAATGCGTGCAAGACGTCTTCTTCCTTGGTTCAAAAATTTGCCAGGATGGAGAATCCATGCCAGAGATAAAACGTAAGATGGCATTGGGGCGAAGCTAAACATGGACAACATTTGGAAAAGTAGGGATATCGGTATAGCAACTAAACACAGGATAGTGCAAACCATCGTTTGCCCATAGCCATGTATGGATGTGAAAGCTGATAGAAGGATGATTGATGCGTTCGAGCTACGTTGCTGGCGAAAACCGCTGCACATGCCCTGGACGGCGAGAGGAACAGAGAGGTCCTGAATCGTATAAGACCTGATATATCACTGGAGGGCAAGATGATCGGGCTCAGGCTCACAGAGGACAAGATGATCGGGCTCAGGCTCATGGAGGACAAGATGATCGGGCACAGGCTCACGGAGGACAAGATGACCGGGCTCAAGCTCACAGAAGGCGAGCTGACCGGGCTCAGGCTCACAGAAGACAAGACGACGGGGCTCAGGCTCATGAAGGACAAGATAACAGGGCTCAAGCTCACAGAGGGCAAGATGACCGGGCTCAGGCTCACGAAGGACAAGATGACCAGGCTCAGACCAACGTATTTTGGCCACGTAATGTGAGCAGAGTCACTAGAAAAATATTAAAAAATGCTTGGACAGATCAGTTGCATAAGAAGACCTGGCCGCCAAAGAACATGATGGTTAATACTGTCAAAGCTGATATTGGCAGGGATATCAAATAACTGAAAGAAACAGTGCAAAACTGAAAAACATGGAGGGAGCTCGCCTTTAGGGTCACGAATGACTGAACGGCAAATAACAACAACAGGATGTAGAATTTTGGATGCAGCTGTGGTTGTGAATAGATAATAATACAGCATTAATGTATAATAAGTAATGCAATGTATTTTTTACAGTTATCCAACTCTTTCTATATTACATCAGCTGTGGATTGGTGTGCATTTCGCTGTATGTGGTAGGCGACACAGAGTTCAGAAAATGAGGCGAACAATGGACATACAAAAATATAGATTTTTATTGCAACTATCAATGATAGAAATATATATTTAGGCAAGGATGGTAAACAGGGGTAAATGTGGCATAACTTTAACATTTTGTTCTACAGTCCTGACTATCGCTAGCTAACTATCATAAGACTTAGTGTACACATTAAGCAATTTATGGTTAGCGAACACAATTACAATAACGGTCTCCATGTAATGAGCTCTATCACATTTCTGCAAAGGGTATGAACTGAAAGGCGTCAGTTTGCGGCAGACAATCTCCGTCTGACAAAGGAATTGTTTGAGGACTTTCTCCACAGAAGGCAAACAGATATGCGTTTGATACAAAGTTCTAGCAGAGCTCTGTTTTATCTCTGGCAATGTACAATTACCTATGCATGTGTGTCTCTGTCTGTCTCTATTTTCTCATGTGCACGCACTTGCTTTTTAATGAGGACTGTCCTCACTTACAAATCTGAAGTAAAAGATTTCTAACAGACATTCCTGGTTCTGATTCAACACTGTCGCAGCACAACACAGCACTCTCTCAATTATGCTCCAATCGTGACTCCACTGTAGACCTCCAGGGTCCACACTCAATTTAGCAGCAGCAGCTTCCTTGACGCAGTGACAACTTATGCAGCTGCACAATGTTCTCTGTTGTTCATTTGGCCTCTCTCTGCTGGCACTCAGCAACACTTTTCCAACAGTTTCTTCTCCCTGCCATTGCATCTCAGGCCTCAGTGTTTAGCTCTCTTCACTTCTCTCCACTTCCTCTACCCCAGACCCAGAGACCCATGTGATCCCTGCTGCCTATCACAAAATAAGTAATAAAAGCCACTACCACTACTAAGCCTGCATCTCTCAATATTGGTCAATAAATGGCACCACAGGATTACATATATGAACCATATATTTGTTAGATTGCTTAATTATTGCATGAACCAATTTCTTACAGAATTAATAAAGCTGGAATAACCACAGAATGTTCAGAACAGTCTGCTGCCTCTCAACATACACTTGGATCTTTAGCGATGCTTTTCTAGCCTTTTACGGTTTCATGCATTTCTAAAACACATATTGTGAGATCTGCTAAAAGTTGTTTGCATTGAGGCATGGTTGACAGTAACCAAGTTTTCTTGAGAAGAATAGACTTGTCAGTCTTTGTGTGCATTTATTTAATGGGCAAAGCACCTGTGAATCCCACACTTCCAATCCTGTCTTCTTTATTAAAACACATTTTTCAATGAACTCTTGGAGAAATTATTAACACATAGGTTCACTTACCTTTTCTCCCTGCACTGTGCACATTGTTCAATGTGCACAATAAAATGGTGTAGCAACACTGACATAAAGGGGAAGGTTCTTTACTGTAAGAGCAGTGAGACTATGGAACTTTTTGCCTGATGACATGGTGATGGAAAATTCGATAAAGGAGTACAAGAGGGCCCTGGACACTTTTCTTGAGCAATACAATATTATATGTTATAACTAGATGATATACCTGGCTTCGCCTGAGTTAATTTGGTATAGGTGTTTTCCCGTTGTTCGCATAGAAAATTTTATGAAGTCATGGTTACTTCAGAGGAACCGAGGAATAAAATATGTATACACATAGAGGAGCATTTGATTCTCCTCAGACTGCATGTACTGATGTCCCTCTGCAGATTGTGCCCTCCCAATCTCCTCATGTTTTACTCTTAAAGGTAATGCCCCTTTTTATTCAAATTTAATCCCAGACGAGAGGTTGCAGCCCCTTCTTAGGCTTAAAGGCATGCTCCATCCCTGCAGTCCATGGCCACTTCCTTATGTATTTTACAGCCTTTCAGTATATAAACACAGAGGTTAGATATATTCTCCTCAGTATATACACATAGAGCTGAGGTAGATTCTCTTCAGTATATACACACAGAGGTGAGGTAGATTCTCCTCAATATATACACATAGAGGTGAGGTAGATTTTCCTCAACATATACACACAGAGGTCAGTTATAGTCTCCTCAGTATATACACACATAGGTGAGGTAGATTCTCCTCAGTTTATACACATAGAGGTGAGGTAGGTTCTCCTCAGCATATACACAAAGAAATGAGGTAGATTCTCCTCAGTATATACACACAGAGCTCAGTCATATTTTCCTCGGTATCCACACATAGAGGTGAGGCAGATTCTCTTCAGTATATACACACAGTGGTCAGTTATAGTCTCCTCAGTATATATACAAAGAGGTGAGGTAGATTCTCCTCAGTATATACACATAAAGGTGAGGTAGATTCTTTTCAGTATATACACACAGAGGTGAGGTAGATTCTCTTCAGTATATACACATAGAGATGAGGTAGACTCTCCTCAGTAGATACACATAGAGGTTAAGTAGATTCTCCTCAGTATATACACACACAGGTGATGTAGATTCTCCTGAACATATACACATAGAGGTGAGGTAGATTCTCCTCAGTATATACACATGGAGGTGAGGTAGATTCTCCTCAGTATATACACATGGAGGTGAGGTAGATTCTCCTCAGTATATACACATAGAGGTGAGGTGGATTCTCCTCAGTATACAAATAATTTCCTTAGGCTTTATGGTTTCTGAGAAAAGAACTAACTCCTGTATTGCAGATTTTCGCACAGTTTTACATGCTCAATATTGAATATTGAAGTTGCAGCCCCTTTACTTTTCCTGTTTAGGACCTAAAGAATGGTTGTGCCAAATTTCAAGTTTGTGCGGTACAGATGTGTGTTATTAGTTTCATTACATAAGGGGTCACTTACATTTGCACTTAAAATTGACTAATTAAGTTTTGACCCCTTTACATTTCCTATTTAGGACCTAAAGAATGGTCATGCTAAATTTCATATTTGTACGACCCCGGGAAGTTAGAGAATTAGATTTTAAACATTACATAGGGGGTCATTTACTTTTGCACTTATCATTGAGTAATCAAGTTGCGACCCCTTTACTTTTCCTTTTTACGACCTAAAGAATGTTCCTGCCAAATTTCAAGTTTGTACAATTGCGGGAAGTTAGAGAATTAAATGTGGTAATTACATAGGGTGTCACTTACTTTTGCACTTAACATTGAAAGTTGTGACCCCTTTACTTTTCCTGTTTTGGACCTAAAGAATACTTGTGCCAAATTTCACGTTTGTACGACTCTGGGAAGTTAGAGAATTAGTGGCGAGTCAGTCAGTCAGTGAGGACCTTCGCCTATATATATATATGTAATTATTAATAACTTCAAGTGTTGTTGATGGGGGGATTACTCCAATGCCTGATTGAACTCAGGAAGGATTTTTTTCCTCCTAAATAGGGAAAATTGGCTTGTACCTCAATAGGTTTTTTTTTGCCTTCCTCTGGATCAACATTACGGGGTAATAGGCTAAACTAGATGGACATATCTCTTTTTTTAGCCTTACATACTACCGTGTTTCCCCCGAAATAAGACAGTGTCTTATATTAATTTTTGTTCAAAAAGGTTTAACTTTTTTACATGTATAGCTGCCTGGACACTATTTAAGGCCTTAGTCACACGGGCGTTTTTTCCCGCGATTTGCGGATCGCATGACGGATGCGCATCCGCAAATCGCGTGACCAGGGCCGAAAAGTCGCCTGAAAATACTGCTCCTAGCCGCGTTTCAATGGAAGCGGGCCGGAGCTGTCCAGCGCATTGAATTCAATGGAGCCGGCAATACAGCCGACTCCATTGAAAGCAATGCGCTGCGGGCAATCGCGGGATGAATCTTCGGGAAGGGCTTAAATATATAAGCCCTTCCCTGAAATTCATCCAGAAATGTGTAAAACAAAAAAAATATATATACTCACCTTGTCCCGGCAGACGGAGTTCAGCCGCGGCCGGTGGCAGTTCTCCTGAACTGCTCAGAGAATGAATGGGTGAGTGAGTGCTGCCTCTGATTGGTCCCTGCGCTGAGCCAATCAGAGGCAGCACTCACTCACCCATTCATGAATTCATGAATGGGTGTGAGTGAGAGCTGCCTCTGATTGGTCAGGCTGTGACCAATCAGAGACAGCTCATTCAGCAGGCGGGGATTTAAATCCCCGGCTGCTGAATACTACTCTGAGCAGTTCAGGAGAACTGCCGCTGGCCGCGGCTGAACTCCGTCTGCCGGGACAAGGTGAGTATATATATTTTTTTGTTTTTACACATTTCTGGATGAATTTCAGGGAAGGGCTTATATATTTAAGCCCTTCCCAAAAATTCATCCCGCGATCGCCGGCAGCCCATTGCTTTCAATGGAGCCGGCTATATTGCCGGCTCCATTGAATTCAATGGGCAAACATCGTTCTTCTCTGCCACAGCTGTTACAGCTGTGGCAGAGGAGAATGATTTGTCTACTATATGTTCTCAATGGGGTCGGCGCTACTGCCGCCGGCCCCATTGAGCGCATATAGAGAAGAGAACAGGAATCGCAGATCGCAGATAGGTGCGATCTGCGATTTCTGTTCTATAATTTATCGGACGAGCGCATAAAAAGCGCTCATGTGTCCGATACCATTGCAAAGCAATGGTTTTATAAAATCGCCGGACGCATGCGCATGCGCAAATCGCGCGAAAAAACGCCCGTCTGACTAAGCCCTAAATTGACTTTTTTAATTAACTGTTAGCAGGGCTTAATTTTGGAGTAGGGCTTATAGTTCAAGCATCCTCAAAAAGTCTGAAAAATCATTTTGCATCCTCAAAAATTCTGGAAAATCATACTATGTCTTATTTTTAGGGAAACCGGGTATGTTACTATGTAACTTTTTCTGTGTTATTAAATTAGTTACACTGTGTCTGTCTATAATTGTGATTTAGGAAACAGTCAAAACACATTTTATTAGTACTCAATGCAGAAATTCAGGTCATTCAAGAGGGTTCACTTAGTTTTTCCTGCAACTTTATATCTAGATTTAACCTGTTAAATGTCAGGCACAAAAAGGCACGACTAAATGCAAGCTGAAGGCCAGTCCATTAGACCTGATAATCCCCTCCACAACATCGTATGTTCCTGAGTTATCTCAGGGTGGAGCGCTTTCCTCTCTACCTGTTTTTTATTTTCTATTGAGTGTTTTCTATAAATGACAAGAGAAGCGTCACGAAAAGACGGAGCATTCATAAACAACAGGGGATGGAGAACATCGGGGGCCTCGCTGCAGCAGCAACAGCATTTTCTAAGTACAGATTATAGCAATTTACTTTCAAACAACTCATTTTCACTATTTGACATGTTCATTAACCCAAGGTAGAAAAATTATTTTGCTGCATGGATTTTTCACCAATCAATATATTAGTCACTTGGGCACGTATCATTAGTGCTGGCCACGCAGGTCTATCTCTCTTCGACTGGCTCATATGGTAGAATGTCAAGTACGGCCTGCCAAGTTCTCCAGGTCGCCAACCTTTTCAGACTTGTCCCTTTTGCTTTTTAATTAGTTTGCACTTAATGACTTGCCTAAATGATGTGTTCTAGATTGGAGATTGTATTTTAGAGATGCAGTCCAGCTCTGCAATTATGACAAACACCGACATATACTCATTAAATGTGGTGTCGCTTGTTTAATATCTACCAATTTAGTTTTCGGAAAGGGATATGTCATGATGTCCTAGCCACAACTTAGGAACATGACTGAGGGGACATCACACTGTCGGTCCTGGCCCCCATGACCCGCTCGTCAGTGTATGCTCACTGTCATTTTGATGTTAGACACTGATAGAAGCACTGCTCTGTATGTTTATGGGCAGATTAGTTGGCTGGGAGACGGGGGGGGGGGGTAGGGTGGGATAGCCCATCCACCCAATTGCCATTAGTTTGAGTACATTTAGTCCGGATCCTCGTCACGTTGGTTGCCGGTTATTCACGTGTACATTTAGTTTGGCTCCGCCTCAAAAAATACACCAGTTATTCACTTGGTCTGGTCTGATTGCTTGTCTGATCACACCATTTAAGGTCTAGTTTGGTCTGCGACTTTCTGTCAGATTGACTCCTGTACAACTTAGTATGTTAGGCTGAATTAAGACAATATCCATTTAGTTCTAGGGAAAGTCAAGGTCACTCTAGGTTCCTGACATGGGGATGCCATCATCAGGAAAACTGACCCATTAGGTAAGGTATTTCCATATCTGAGTGGTCAGGGTCTGTTTCCCTTTACTTCCCAATTTTATGTACCTTATATATGCTTTTTGTCTTTTCTGTCTTTCTAGAAGGTATATACTTTCATACATATAGGATGCCACCAACACGTCCTGCACGGATGTAACAGGGTTAAGCTCTACTTTTGGAGCCACTTAAAATAATGTGCTATCCCCTGTTCACAAGTAGTGAAACCTCTGCGGCATCTGCAGCACTTTATAGTATATCAGTGTCATAACTATAGGGGATGCGGTTACTCTTGGGCCCAGGAGCCTTAGGGGGTCTATAAGGCCTATCTTCTACATATAGTAAACCTAGTAGTATGAATAAAGCATTATAGGTGGGGGTCCTGCTACAGATTTTGCATTGGGGCCCAGAAGCTTCACATTACGCCTCTGTAGTACAGTACATGCAGATGCTGTTTCAAACCCAATTTACCTGTATAGGCACATTTTGTAGCATAAAAAAGATACAATTTTAAGCTTTCTGTGCCGACCTTGCCATTTCTTTTTTTTAAAGTGGGTGGGGTTTGTTGGAAAGTGGGTGGGGTCGCCCCGGATTGACCGATTTATATATAAAGTACTCCAGAAATGTGCATAAATTATACCAGGAATGTACTCCAGGTTGGACACGGCATGAGAAGGTACACGGACCTGCCATAATGCGCTAAATACATGAAAGGCTTGCACATCTTCATGTATTCAGCGCACCGTGCACCGGAGGAAATTATACTAATCGCAGCATTAAAAATGCTGGACTTAGCAACTTTTCCCCTTAGTGAGAAAGAAACTCGCAGCAAAATGAGCATGCTGAGGATTTTCAAATCTGAAGCATGCTCATTATCCTGCCTCTCAATGTGCACTGAATGATGGACACTTCATTGGAGACCCCTATATTGTAACATGTTGGACCTCCTCTGGTCTTCAAAGCCGCAGCAATTCATCATGGCTTAGATTTCTCTATGTGTTAAAATCATTTGGCAGGAAGCTCCTTACAGTTGTTGGAAATTAGATAGAGCTGCTGACATGTTCTGACCAGCTGACAGGAAGGGGTCATCAATTCATGCTGCTTGTGCCAAATTCTGACCTCCCATCAGCAACAGAAATCAGGACTCATCTAACCAGGTGATCTTTTTCACTCCTTAGTGATACAATGTTTGCGCTCTTTTGCCCCCCAGAGTCTCCCCTTTCGATTTCCCTTAGACACAATGGTGCTGGAACTGGTTGTCTACTGTTATAGCCCATCCGTGCTAAGGAGCAACAGGTTGTGTATTCGGACTTGTTAGTTGGAGCACCGGTGTTGTACTTGACTGCAATTTGTTTGCTGTTTACCACCTGTCCATCAGAACGATTCCCGATATCCTCCTTTGACCTCTTCGTTGAGGAGTTGTTTCAGTCAACAGGCTCCACGTTCGCTGGATGCTTTTCCTTGATGAACCCTCCTGTTACACTGGAAAACCCTACAAGGTTGGCAGTGTATGAAATACGTGTGTGTACTGTCATATCATGTATGAAAGCCAAAGCATCGCCCTGTATGAAGCAGCAGAGGAGCGGTTAATCCTGTGAAGAAGCTACAACAAATTCCACCCCTCCTCCGTCCACTTCCGATGCTCTATCAGAGAAAGTGATAACTCACCTGCTTCCTGCTACCGTCTACTATTTAAGCACTTTTCTTCTTGATGGAAATCGCTTTAGTATGAGAAAATGCACCACTCTGACCATGATGAAGGCCACAGTTCAGGTGGTAACGCTGGATGCTGACAGCCCTATTTCCAGCCTGTCAGAATGAAATACTAATAGTGGGTCCTATCACTTGTGACATTGCCTTCTTCTGCTCTGCCTTTCAAGGTTACTGTGAGCCATGCAGGCGCTTCCTATGCAGATGGCAGTGGACACAGTTCTTTGCATCAGCATATGAATTGTGCTCGCTTTTATTAAGTGTGGCTCTCTGACGGCGATCCTTCAGAAGAGGTTATGGTCCAAAAAATAAGTTGTCTTTAATTATCTTCAGCCTGTGTGTATGTTCTTCGGCCGCTGAACTAATTGCATATGTGCTTTTGTTTACCCCTTTACTTATTAGGAAAGTCACCACAATATTACTTTGGGGAATGGCAGTATTGCTTAATTACAAACCTTAATTAAGGTAGCTTGTTATTTTGTGAAACATGGCCAGACATCGAGTCCCTGACACTGAATACAGGGAAACATATTTTCTACTCCTCTCCTTCCTTACTTGCTTGTTAGTAAAGTAATTGCTGGGCTTTTCTTGACCCCTGGGCAAAATGTTGCCACCCTAAGTTTGACTCTAAATTCCCTGGCCCAGGCAGAGTGGCTTGTTGGCACCTAATCCCTTGGCTTCCAGCAATAGGGGCATGCAGTGCTGGTTTAACCCTTTCCAATCCAATTTGTATCCTGGTTTTCCTAGGGGGGCTTACTCTTTTTCTGCTGTTATACAACAGCGCTATATGCTGGGTAAAGCCAGTACTGCATGAGGTGACCCAATGGATAGGTCCGACAGCAGAGAGGCTGGTAATATACAGTAAGATAACCCAGATGGGCGTCTTCCAACATTGGAGCTGTACAGTCTTAAATCATAATGTCTTTAGACGTCAGATAGTGGATTGGAAAGGGTTAATTACCCCATTATTCCCTAATGTCAAGGAAAACAGGGGAGACAAAAGGGGTTCGGAAAACATAGATGCCTGCATACAACATTCAAAATTTCACCAATGGTACCTGAAAACACAAAACTATTTCCCAAAGATATGTTTGGTATATTGAATTGATGACACTATAGTGTATAATTCTTTTTATCCTATCCAATGCGTTCCACCCTACCAAGAGCTCAGGTTAGGTCATCAATAGTACATCATTGGAGGTCCATCACCTGGGAACCTCGCTGATTAGTTGTTTGTTGGGCCATTGCCCTCATGCACTGAGCTGATTTCAATAGGAAGCAGACAGCTCCATTTCCATTGCATTGGCCAGACTCGGTATTGCAGGCCAAGCTCCCATTCATTTCAGTGGGAACAATGTCTTTAATACCAAGCCAGGCCACTGCAGTGGCAACGGAGCTGTCTGCTTTCTGCAGAAATTAGCTCAGTGCACGATCAGCTATTTGCAATGGCCTGACAAACAACGGATCAGCAGGGGTCTTGGGTGACAGACCCCTGCAGATCTGAGTCGGGAAGGAATTTTTTTCCCTAAAAATGAGAATATTGGCTTTTACCTTACTCTAAATCAACATTGAGGGGAGGGTGGAATAGGCTGAACTGGATGGATCTATATCTTGTTTTTCAGCCTATGTTACCTAAGGATAAACCATCAATCGTTTACATGTAGTCAATCACTTTAATCTTGCTGAGAGCTTTTCTCCTTCTTCCCCTTTAAGAGTAATAATATGACATCATGTATCCGTCTCCGACAATGTATCCTGTGAAATCAAGATTGTAAATGCTACGAAAAGAATAGGCGCTACTTTGAAAAGGTTTCATTTCCCACGAACACAGCGTGAGAAGATGCCTCAATTCCCTATCTCTATTTTCTCCGAATGTTTTCTCTTTAATCATATTTTTTCATTATTACCAGTTGGACATCATACACTACATTGCTTTCATATAATGCAAAATGGAATAAACCTATTGTACTCGTGAAATCTGCAGAAGTGTCACAGCGGGACACCAATGTCCTGTCTTTATCTAGCATGGCAGGTGCAGGCTGGAGATGTAACAAGCTTCCCGCTGCACCTCAGATCTTTAGTGACCTCATCTATGACATGAAAGAGCCGCCGCTACCGGACGGAAAGTCTTTTTTTTTTTTTGCTCACCCACAGACTTAACTACCTTGTACATGTAGGTTACCATTAGCTCTTCTCAGGTCAAAGGGCCCATGAAACAGCAAGAAGGGTAATTATGAAATCTTTGTTGCCGAGTCGGCCTCTGACACTTGAACACACACAGTAGATTGGACAAGCATGACCTAATAAAGCGGAAGAGGAGGCAAAGCAGGCAATAGCGCTGACATGTTGCTTTGGCATGCATCGTTAATGGTTCAGTAGACTTGTTTAGGCTGATAACGATATTGCTGAAAGTCTCCTGGGGCTTTCCCATTCTTGGAGACGTCTGATGGAAAGTTCTGCGCTGACAATACTTCAGTGTCTGAGAAAGGTCAGACTGAAACTTCAAAATATTCTGCGATCAGCAGTCTCGCAACTTATCAGACAGACGGACTTCATATAAGGACGGTTAGGGCTCAATCATTGCAATTCCGGTCCTTAAAAAAGCAGATAGTTTTGTTGCGTGTCTATGTGTGTGTTATGTGCCTTTTCTGTTGTATATGTGCAGTTATTTACATCCATGTTGCATCTGTTGTGTGTCAACTGGTTTTTATGGGTCTTTTTTTCCTTAGGGAGAGACGGTGAGTGAGGAGACTTACAAGGCTATTCATGCTCCTCTGGGTAATATGCAAATAAGGGAGATGGAACAATACCTCTGCAGCGCCACCTATTGGAAGGCAGCTTTTCTGCAAGTCAATGGTAGACTGTTTATACAAGCCTTGTAACAATGACTAGGAATTGAAAGCCAAGTCAGAATCCATGCACAGACAGCTGTTTCGGGGTCTTTGCAGAGGTATCGTAACAGGCTTCTTACTAGCCAAGCCAGAAACCTACTGCTCACTGATGAGGGGCAAACACCCCGAAACAGCTGTCTGTATATGGATTCTGGCTTGGCTTTCAATTCCCAATCATTGTTACAAGGCTTGTATAAAGAGTCTAATATTGACTTGCAGGAAAGCTGCCTTCCAATAGGTGGCGCTGCAGAGGTATTGTTTTATCTCCCTTAACTGTTTTTTACGCACGCAAAAAACACAAGCAGGCCTAAATGATCTCAGTTTTGTCACAATCTAAAAAAAAACAGGGTGCGCAAAAAAAAGTGAACACTGATGCTAATGCATGTTCGCTGCATTTTTTTTTTTTTTTTACACTTCATAGGCTTTAGGGTGCATTCACACGAACGTATATCGGCTCGGTTTTCATGCCGAGCCGATATACGTTGTCCTCATGTGCAGGGGGGGAGGCTGGAAGAGCCCAGGAGCAGGAACTGAGCTCCCGCCCCCTCTCTGCCTCCTCTCCGCCCCTCTGCACTATTTGCAATGAGAGGAGGCAGAACGGGGCGGGGCTAAGTTCCGGGAATTAGCCCCGCCCCCGTTCCACCTCTCCCCATTGCAAATAGTGCAGAGGGGTGGAGAGGAGGCAGAGAGGGGGCGGGAGCTGAGTTTCTGCTCCTGGGCTCTTCCAGCCTCCCCCCCGTGCACATGAGGACAACGTATATCGGCTCGGCATGAAAACCGAGCCGATATACGTTCGTGTGAACGCACCCTTAGGGCGCCTACCCACTGGCGTTGCCAATTTTCGTGCGTGAAAAACGCAGCGTTTTTCGCGCCTTTTTCGTTAATTTCCATTGACAATCATGGGTGCATTAAGAGAAAAATAAGGAGACATATGCAACTGACAGTTCCTATGTGAAAAATTGCAACGAAACGAAAAAAAAAACCCAAATGGACAAGAACACATTCTATGCTAATTGCTCTTCAGAAAAAACGCAAAACGCAATTTAGCATCGCAGGAAAAAAAATCGCCAGTGGGTAGGCACCCTTAATAGGCAATTTTAGTCCAGGAATAGGGACCAAAATAGGACACGCTGAGAGTTTTGCACATCTGAATACATTCATGGGGTTCATGTGCTGTCTGTATTCAGTCAGTACCTTCGACAGGCGAACACATGTGCAAATACGTTTGCCACTATGGATTGTATTTGCATTAACAAGTCCCATGTCTTTTTTTTGGCACTTCAAACCTTGCGCTATTGCACGCACAAAAAAGAAAAAAAAAACCCGAGAGATAGATCAGGGTCTACCTTTTTGTTGCATGTAGGAATATAGAGCGAGAAATGCTGAGAACGAAACCATTAAAATCAATCACCTCCCTTTGTCAAACATCATTTTTACTGCACTGTGAATGCTAAACCCCCTAAAAATGGCGCAATTGTATTTTTTTTTCATTTCTTCCCACTTATATATTTTAAACAGTTTTTCCATGCATTATACAGTACATTAAATGGTACCATTAAGAAATACAACTCGTATGGCTCGTCAATGGGAATATAAAAAGTTTATGATACTTGGACGGCGGAGACATGAAAACTAAAAGAAGGAAAAATTAAACATTTCTGGTCTTAAAGGGGTTGTCCCGCGCCGAAACGGTTTTTTTTTTTTTTTTAACCCCCCCCCCCGTTCGGCGCGAGACAACCCCGATGCAGGGGTTAAAAAAACAAACCGCTCAGCGCTTACCTGAATCCCGGCGGTCCGGCGTCTTCATACTTACCTGCTGAAGATGGCCGCCGGGGTCTGCTCCCTCCGTGGACCGCAGCTCTTCTGTGCGGTCCATTGCCGATTCCAGCCTCCTGATTGGCTGGAATCGGCACGTGACGGGGCGGAGCTACACGGAGACGGCATTCTGCACGAGCGGCTCCATTGAAGAGAGCAGAAGACCCGGACTGCGCAAGCGCGGCTAATTTGGCCATCGGAGGGCGAAAATTAGTTGGCACCATGGAGACGAGGACGCCAGCAACGGAGCAGGTAAGTAAAAAACTTTTTATAACTTCTGTATGGCTCATAATTAATGCACAATGTACATTACAAAGTGCATTAATATGGCCATACAGAAGTTTATAGACCCACTTGCTGCCACGGGACAACCCCTTTAAGAGGGTTAAAGAGTAACTGCACCTTTAAAAAGCTTTTGCTATGTCAGAGTAGCAGGTCAAAAGATTTGTTCAGTGGTGTCTGGGTGCTGCGACCCCCGCTGATTGCCGAAATGAAGGGGCTGCAGCGTTCACCCAAGTGCTGTTATCATTGCCTGCCAGCTCCTCTCCACAGCGAAAGACGAATGCGTGAATGTCTGTAGAAGTCTATGTGTCAGTCTTCAGTTGCCAACAAGCAACGTTGCCAGCTGAAGGGGCACAGCGCTAAGTTGACCTCTGCAGCCTCTTCAAATCAATGGCTTCTATTTTCTGTGTTTTGCACATGCAATTCTTGTATGCACAAAAACGCCTCCATACGGAAGAGCGCCACGGGCTGACTGCGAATCTCCTAACCCAAACTCTGAGCAATATAGGAAGTCAAGACACCCCCAGTCATTCCCTTCCGGATTACAGACACAAACAGGGACCCAAACTGTGCAAGTGTGTTCCCGGCTTTAGGCAATGTTATACACCGGTTTTAGGGGTTTTGGTGAACTTCCAGCTCAGTTCAAACTAATTCGGATTGACTCAAACTTTTTACAAAAGTTCAATGAACGGACCAAACTGTTCTTTTCAAAAGTTTGCTCATCACTAAATGCAAAGTTTAGGAAATTTTCATTGCTTCCTATTTTGACATCACGCTTCATTATTTTGTCTGGTATTCTAAAAAGCAAACAAAAAACTGAAGGAAGTCACAAGAGTCGGAAATAGACTGTGTGGGAGACGGAGGCCTGAACGTCTGACTTCTGTCCTATTTTAGAATAGGTATGCTATAGAAACATGTGAGATAAAATGGTCTGTGCAGGCAGATATGACAGCCTCCAACACCTGCAAGGAACGTGTTAATTGGCAGGATGGAAATAAAACTGAAAACATCTAATTCTGTATATCGGAAGATTAGAGAGTCACAACTGATAACACATCTTTTATTTAGAACATGCTTCCCATCATGCCTCGGAGCGGAGTTGTTGTACGGTCTGGGCTAATGCGCTGATTGTTGCAATGGGTGTGATCTACTAAGAAAAGCAGGGGAATAGAACTATTAAAATGGAAAATGAAACAACCATACAAATAGTCTTAAACATCTCCGACCGTTTTGTGTTCACAGCTCCTATACAGATCAATGTGTCCTCGTGGTTACAGACTACAAACAAACCCTGTGTAGTCTGATCTTGCAGTTATGTGTTATTTCCTTCTATCTGTTCCCTCTCTTGCTGTCTGTAGGTTGGCAAGAAGCATGGTTATAGAAAGAGCAGAGTAGCACATAAATCCAATATCAGGCAACACGTGAGGTTTGTATTATAGTCTGATTATATCTGTCTGCATACGAGCAAAGGAAGAAGCAATCAATATGAATTGTGGAGGTTCCATCTCCCTTAACTGCATCTCCACTTCACAAATAAAGTGGCTGAAGGCATTCCAGCAACCACCAGATGCCTTCCTTCTAGGCACAGCGCTGTACATACAGTTGTGGTTGTGCCTGGTATTGCAGCTCAGTGCCATTCACTGGAATGTAAAAAACTTTCTCACATTGACTTGACAAAGTTAGATGACTATCTTTAGGACACAAGCACATAATATTGTAATAATACCCCTCTTTATGAACAAAATTATAGACCTAACTGGAATTGTCTCAAAATAGCTTTTATGTACCCTGTAACCTTTTAAAGGAGTTGTATAGAATTAGAAAAAACATGGCTGCTTTCTCCAAAAGCAGTTCTACATCTGCCCTCAGGTTGCACTTGGTATTTAAGCTCTCTTTACATAGGATATCACATGTGGTACGACTAGTTAGCACGAGTGGAGTCAACAAGTTCTGTGTCCAAAGACTGAGTCAGTTCAGAAGCAGATAATCCAGGTCTTTCTGGACTATCTAGACTAAGAATACTATAACTAAGTGCAGCAAGGAATGGAGAAATATGCAAACTAGTTTACCAAACCATTACCTCAAGCAGAGCACCCACCCCGAAAAAGGTGACCCTACTGTGGGAGAGAGTCCGAAAATCAGTCAAAGAAAAGTTTATGAAAAACCTCCACGCCCCTGACGTCCACTGGAATAATGGTGCTTTTTATTTTTCAAGAAGTACAAATAAACAGGAATATGCAAAGCATTTCTGTGAACTCAGACCAGAGTGTGCAGAAACGCGTTGCATATTCCTTTTTATTTGTACTTCTTCAAAAATAAAAAAACACCATTATTCCAGTGGATGTCAGGAGCGCAGAGGTATTTTATATACTTTTCTCTGATACAGTGTTACTTGGCGTTACCCATTCCATTTACGTGGACTGCGTCTCCCTTCATGCTGCTCTCTATATCCCTAGATTCTCGTGGAGTCGGAACAATCCACCAACTTTAAAACAAGCCAGGACTTCAGTTGCCAGCGGGTATGTTCCTTCTAACAGGGACCCCTGCTTGGCGTCAGATAAGTCCTATTTTTCGTAAGAAGGAGCTTCTATATCTTTTATTTTTAACATTGTTCCCTAGGCGCTGTTCCGCTCATTATGTGAAAATTAGTCTGAGGCGCACTGGCAACATCTGACACTAAACCATTGAGACTAAGAAACCTTAGGTATGAAACTAACTATAACAGAAACTCTGAGCACAGGATCTCTGGGCTCTAAAACAGAGGGCACACTAGCACAGTGAGATGGCCAGTACACTGGACATAAAATTTGCAACTCTTGTACCAAGGAACCAGTTTAAATACCATTACATGGAGAATGATAGGATAACTGCTACATTCATCCTGGACTGCCAACAGGACTCTGGAAACACATGATACAGGAGCAGTCGGGGCGGACGACAAGCTTGCTATACGGGTGGCAAGGCGCCAGGCGAACAGAATAGTGAGGGAATGAACAGAGTGGTGCACTCTGAGCCCCTCAAACTGAACCCACCTTGCAGCGGAGCAACTGTCCCGAAAGGGACGACCCCACTTTCTGCCACGAGGACTGTATGGATGTCTGATGGGAAGCAGAGTACTGACAATTAAGTAACAAACAGAGACTAACAATAACTCAAAGACAAAAATAACAGAATGCCAGGCAAATGGATACAAACAGAGAACAAACCCGAACACACACGCCAGACACACAGGAACACTGAGCAAGCTGACTGCACAGGAAACACTGAAAAATCATCAGCAACTCCCAACCAGGAAGAGCTGGATTATATAGGGAAGAGGGAGAAGCCGATTGGCTGACAGAACTGTTAATCACCAGCCACACCTCGATGACAGCTGCAGGACTAATTAACCTGAACCAGCAAACCCTAACTAGTCAGGATAGAACCCACAGAAACAAAGATGTGCTAGCGAAGACTTGACCGTGTGCTGACTGTAACTTGACAATAACTGGGCTGAAAGGCAACCCAGCCAGCCTCTCAGCACTGGCATCAGAAGAAAGATCTCGCACCCGGACACTTCACATGTTTTTGGGGTGCCATGCTAACACTACCCCAGACCCATCCGTGAAACCTGGAAGTCACTGTGCTGTTGGTTCCGTGACACAGGATTGTAATAAACATTATAACAAGATATTGTTCAGATTCTCAAGATCTATATGTTTTAAAGATATAAGGGTCTCTAGAGCCAAAATGGTCGGGGTCTCCATCAGCATTCCCAGCAGACTTAGAATTAAAGATAGCGCATGCGGCACTGTTATTCCCATCAAAATCAATGAAACCTTGACAGAGCCTGATGGACCCTAAGTTCCTAGGCATGCAGGGAAGTATTGTTTACAGTTACCTGCTTCCTGGTGTCCACACTGCCAGCCCAAAATTCAACACATACTGTGTTTTCAGCCTTCAGTCCATGCACGGAATTTCAGGACAGCTTGGGCAGTGAGAGGCAGGTAACTCTAAAAAATACCTACCTTCACTTCTGGGAACCTACCTTATGACTACCATAACTTAGTGACAGTTACTATAGCTGGTGACAGGTTCCCTTTAATAACCTTCAGTTATTTCCATGGGAAGTGAAACCACATGGCCAGCCACCTCTTCCTTGGCAAAGTAGGAGAGGACTTAATCATTTTTAAGTCTACTTGGAGTTTCTAAGCCCCAGTCACCAGAATATAGCATCATGGGAAACAAAAAAATAAAATAAAAACATAGTAAAGATCACAGCATCACGAGAAGGGCATCCAATTCGAAAATTGCTGCTTTATTCGAGAAATTCCAGCGAGTTTGTTCGGCAATGTGTTTCTGACCCGGAATGTCGGCTTTCCCAAGCTAGTCTTGCTTTGAGAAAGGAGCCTTTCCGACTCAGAAACAAACGTGTTGCCAAATAAAAACCTTCACACCTATTGGCCAGCATTCGTACTTCTTCAGCTGTGTCAATCTTCTCTCTTTGCATTCCCCTACTTCTACTAGGATTGGACAGTGGCATGAACCAACACCGGGGTAGGCAGATATTGTATTTCAGCCGCACTTCAGTAGCGGTGAGCGATTCCAGTGACCTGATTCGTTGTTGGGTACACACCCCCCTTTGGAGATGTGCACGAGTGCTACTTCAGGAGACCAGCGGGGGGTTAGGGTTTAGGGTTTTAGGGTTAGGTTTAGGGTTTATGGTTAGGTTTAGGGTTAGGGTTTAGGGTTAGGTTTAGGGTTAGGGTTTAGGGTTAGGGTTTAGGGTTAGGTTTAGGGTTAGGTTTAGGGTTTAGGGTTAGGGTTTAGGGTTAGGTTTAGGGTTAGGTTTAGGGTTTGGGTTAGGGTTTGGGTTTAGGGTTTAGGATTAGGGTTTAGGGTTGGGGTCTAGGGTTGGGGTTAGTTGCCGACCCTCCTACGGCCCTGCTGCTTATTTAACAGGCCGGCCACTCGTGCACATCTCCAAAGGGGGGGTGTACCCAACAACCAATCAGGTCGCTGGAATCGCTCACCGCTACTGACGTGCGGCTGAAATACCAAATATTCCCGGGGTAGGTGGGCCATTTTGCTTTTGCTATGAAGCCCACTCTCTTCTAACTGCATCCCTTTAATATTCTAGTGTCTGCACTGCACCCCCCATCCTTAATGCACCCTTATCTCTGCATGTGTAACTGTATTAGCCAAGTCTTGTATCTTATTTCATCGTAACTCGCCCTTAATTAGGATTCTTTTGTTATTTCTTTGTACTGTTATAAACCGATAAGGTCTAAAAAGGCGACTGCAAGAAAACAAGACCATTAATAAAAAGATTTCAGTAAATTCCAGGTCATGTATTATTCTCCACAACCTTTTAGGAGGTTAAAGAATGATGCTAGTTGTGCGGAATTGAAGCCGGTGTAGGTTAGGTTTCTAATACAATAAGAGAGTTTTATATTACCAGGGTGAAGGCGCTAGCCTTGATTTACAGCGCTCCGGGCTGTTTGTTTATGCTTTTTAATGGGTTTAGAGCAATTTAAAGTCTACTGAAGCTGTCAGACAGCCTCACATTTTAAGAAACTGTCTAACTGTAAGAACATGAAGCGAAGCCAAAGACTTTCAGCACGCAGTAATCTCGACAAAAGTTTTCTGTTTAAATTGATTTTCTGCTGAGATTACTTGGGTTTTTCGCTTTGAGTCTCTGTGCTGATCCTCATTTTTAAGATACCAACAAAGCGTTCATCGTTTGCTCTACTTAACCAGCAGATTGTGTGTCCTAAATACACTTTCTGTTTACAAGCTATGTGGAAAACTTTTAACACAAAGCTTAAAGGACAGCTAAACTCGAAAATGATATTTTTAGATGTTACCCATATCAGGAAAATACATTAGGGAGAGGAAGAATTGCTACATGTGTCCAGTAGTGTAATGCAAAAAGGGAGACCGTGTGCTGCTGTAAGAGACGTCATAGAGAAGGCTAGATGGAAATTAATTTATTAACGGCCAGCTTAAACAAGGTTATGTGTTTCGATACCGATTAGTATGGTATCTTTGTCTGGCCATCCAACCTTCTCCAATGTGTGTGTGTCAGCAGCACCCAATCTGCATAAACCCACCTTAGTAGATACACTATCAGAACCAAGCTCATAACAAAACTACAGCACAAGCCAAAATTGGTACATAAATACAATACCAGCATCTAGCTCAAAACATAAATACAACACCAGAACCAATATCAATACATCAATACAAAAGCAGAACCAAGCTCATAACAAAACTACAGCACAAGCCAAACTCGGTACATAAATACAATACCAGCATCTAGCTCAAAACATAAATACAACACCAGAACCAATATCAGTGCATCAATACAAAAGCAGAACCAAGCTCATAACAAAACTACAGCACAAGCCAAACTTGGTACATAAATACAATACCAGCATCTAGCTCAAAACATAAATACAACACCAGAACCAATATCAGTACATCAATACAAAAGCAGAACCAAGCTCATAACAAAACTACAGCACAAGCCAAACTCGGTACATAAATACAATACCAGCAGCTAGCTCATAACATAAATACAACACCCGAACCAATATCAGTACATCAATACAAAAGCAGAACCAAGCTCATAGCATAAATCCAGTACCGGTACATAAATGCAGCACCAAAACCAAGCTCATAACAAATACAGCATGAACCAACCTCAGTACATAAATACAATACCAGAAGAAAGCTCATAAATATACCAGGCAAACTAAGTTATTGCATTGCTCGGGCGCTGATGGGCTGATAGCAGTGCCTTAGAACATCAGAGGGGAGGAGTCACAGCCAGGAGGAGGACAATTCATGGAGCTCCACAAGTTGTTGCCATACGGAGGCAGACGATAATTTAGTCAGTGAGACCTAAGAGAGAAGATAACCTCAGCCTGCATTCACCTGGTGCCCCCCATGCAAGCTAGTGGCTGGCACCCTGTGTAACAGCACAGGTCACAGGTAGCTAAGGCCGACCATGTCAGTGCCATATATTACTGAGTACAATAAGAATTATGCCCCCTATAGTGGTAAAATAAACCAATAAAATAATAAATTCTGCAGCGCTTTCACTTAATTTTTTTTTTATGCATTGCCCCCACCGAGCTGGGTACTCATTTTACTGACCTCGGAAGGATGGAAGGCTGAGTCAACCTTGAGCTGGCTACCTGAACCATGCAGGGGTTGAACTCACAACCTTCGGGTCATGAGTGATAGTTTAGGACAGCATTTCTGCTGCCTTAACTTTACATTCCAGCAGTTAAAAAAAAACACTGGTCAATTATGGGTCCCCCAAAGTAGCTCTTCATTCTGCCTCATAGTGGGGGACATCCCTAATAGGGCATATGGATGGGTGTTGTCTTTATGAGGCGACTCCTTTAATGGCTAAATACAACATTTCTTTGGAAGGCTTTTTCTCTCTGTTTTTCTCCCTCTCTGATCCTGAAAACAAGGCTCGGATGTTTGTGACATTGAAAATGATTGTTAAAATCAGGCTGCCAATGTGAAGGGGGATGTCTTGATTTGAAATTCTGTTAGAGCAGGTGACAGATCACATCAAGGAGTTATCTTCCCAACAGAATGCCCGTTTAATCAAGCTAAAACCTCTTAGCTCACTTACTCCGCTGCCTGCACTGAACAGCAGAAAAGGCAATCAAGAAATCTCTCCAGAACTGTTCCAGCGTGCTAATTGAACCTCAAATGGCCATTATCACATCCATATTCAGCGATCATATGTAGTCTGTGCTAAGATTGCTGGCTGCAGTACATGGAAGGGAGATTGTAAAGCTTCATAAAACGGGGCCCATTTTATTAAACTTCAGTCTTTTTTATTAATATTGTATTCTGGGAGTTTTACATAAAAAGATTAGATACTGTGAGATGGTTATAATGTATCTGTACGGGTCCTCCTGGAATATACCACTTACCGCGTTGCTATTTCTTTCTGGCTTTGCTGAGTAGCAATGAAGAAGGTATAGTAATACATTTAGCAAACATTGCATGAGGGAAGCTGCAGGCTGGAGTCAATATCAAAGTCAAACATTGTTAAAAAACTATTTTACGATCATTTTTTTTGCAGTTTTTTATATTCCAAGTCTATCACAGTGTAAAGATGTCGCCATCGCTGCAAACGTAGCAGATGGGTTGTTTGGCAGGAAAAGGCGCTTATATGTCCCATGCATAGGCCTTAAATTAGAGAGCCTGCTATGCAATTTTTTTTGCCACCCCAAACAATTGTCAGAAGTAAAGAATCATATATTGAGTGGTACAGCTCAATAAATAAATACAGTACCAGTACCAAGCTAAATGAATAAATATGGTATCAGAAACAATCAGTGAATACAGCATCAGAACCAAAATGAATACATAAATACAATACCAGAACCATGCTCATAATATAAACACAGCACCGGAACCAAGGTTATAACAAATACAGCACCAGAGCCAAGCTCGGCACACGCAGTATGTGAACCAAGCTCAGTACATAAATACAGCACCAGAACCAAGAGTATAGCATAAATACGGCACCTGAACCACAGTCATAACATAAGTACAGCAGCAGAACCGAGCTCATAACATATATACGGTACTAGAATTAGCTTGCTGGCTTGCAGTCTAGCTGGCATGCTTCAGCACTAGGGACTGGAGAGTGGAGGGCCACCTTAGCTGCCAGTCATTTGATCATCATATGTGAAGTGACACACACAGGTTCACACAGCACAGCAAAGATTGACATTGCAGCAACAGGAGGCATAATTGCTGTATGATCAGCTTGGCAGCTAGCACTGTCTGTATTGGTTGATTCAGTACACTGTTGCCCACCTATCAGCTGGCGGATGATGCCATGAACATCTACACAGGTCACACGTACCTTATGCCAGCCATGTATAGGATGTAACCCAGCCCTGAAAGCCCCCATTGATGAAGCAAGGCTCTCTTTTACAAAGGGCAAAGATGCAGTTTGGTGCCTTCACCCACTTATTATCCTGCTCTGCCATGGCTCTGCAGTTGCTTGATAGCACCCCCGACCCCCACTTCCACACACACTTTCCATACAAAATCAATTCACTGCCAAAATAATATCCCTGATACTACTAAGATTGTATTTTTAGCCCCTGCTGCTCATGAATGTGGTAGTAGTCTCCTACTCCCAGCCACACTAGCGAAGCCATAGCCAAGTTGTTGCTTGGGAAATGTAGTATTAATCCAATCAAATGTGATGGTCAACAAAGCCGTAGCCAGCCCAAGTATTTGATGTATTTCATCTCAAGCACACCGGATGCAACTAATGCTGCCCCTGATTTGTTATATCAGGTGTCCTTGAGTCAACAATTGATTTGAAAATGTTTGCTCTTAGGGTGACTACCCACTAGCGTTTTTTTTCTGCTGAGAATTCGCTGTGTTTTTTTTTTCAATTGTCAATGGGACTTTCTAATGTTAAAAACGCAACACAACGCAACGCAACTTGCGCTTTTGGTGTGTTGCGTTTTTAACATTAGAAAGTCCCATTGATAATTGGGCTCTCTCACACAATCAGTCTCCACGGGTGCATCTCCCGCACGGGGAGCACTCAGCAGTATGCACTGCATTTCATACTGCTGTGTGCCAACACTTCCCCATACACTATCTTGGCATGTATGCGTGCGTAATATGCACCAAGATAGAGCATGTTGCATTCTTTTTTGCGCATGCATTTCATGCTCTGTGTGTGAAAGGCACAGTTGAAAGTAATATAAAGTTTATTAGTGTTTATTAGGTATGTAAAACCCATGAGTGTAATACCTGGTAAAAACCACTCCTGTGAGAGAGCCCTTATATTAGGCCTCATGTTCACTGGTGGATCAGATTCTGCATGCATGAGCCTGACCCTGCCCACGACTGAAGATACAGCGGTTACCTGTCCAGGTCTTTTGCATGCTGTTCGGGTCTTCTATTTGTGGGTCTGTGGATGCATGCAAAGGATTCTGTTAATCCCCGTGGGAAGTCACCAGCAGTAATAGTGACACTGCACAGTGGCCCCAGTGGTAATAGGGACATCCCACAGTGGCCCCAGTAGTAATAGTGACATCCCACAGTGGCCCCAGTAGTAATAGTGCCATCCAACATTGGCCCCCAGTAGAAATAGTGACATTCCACAGCGGCCCCCAGTAGTAGTAGTGATATCCCACAGTGGCCCCCAGTGTAATGGTGACATCCCACAGTGGGCCCCAGTAGTAATAGTGACAGCGCTGATCCTGGGTGCACACTGTGACATCAGTGTGCTGCCGGATGCCTCCTCCCCCTGCTCTCGCGAAACCAAGTAGGACACGTCAGGGGAGGTGGGAGGAGGAAGACGTAACAGTGTGCACCGGGATCATTCAGTAACGCGGTGAGTGGCTGAATGACACACGTGCCATAGGTTTGCCACTACTGCTATATACTTACCTTTCCCCGCCATTCTCCCGGTGTCAACGCTTTGAATGGGAGGACTACTTAGTGCGCCACTCAATGCACTACAGCAGCCGTGGGGGAACAATGGGGAAGGTAAGTATAAGACCTATATGCCCGGGCTGAGCGGGTCACCTACTTTGTGCTCATAAACTTAGTTTATAGAGCTCAAGGTAGCCAACAGATTCCCTTTCATCTCAGTGACGGACATTGCCTGAGACCCTAATCCATAATGAATATTGCATAAATATTTAGCATTTATTTCCTAACTAACTCTATGGGTATTGATACACTCGCTTCCAAACGGATGCTTGTTAGTTTTGGAAGCAGACAGCTGTTTATCATGTGCTGAACTCTGGACATAGGAAATCAGCAGAACTCTGGATTGAGGGATGACTAATAACTCGGTGGATACAGAATATAGTTTTTTGGTTTTATTAACAACATCAAGTATAGAGTATAGCAGAGTCATAAATCATTCTTCACGGAGAGCACCATTTTGGGCACATTTCCATTCATTACCATAAGCAGGGGCAGAATTACTGGTTCCTTGGCTCAGGTAGTAAAATGAGAAATTGTTAATAAATTATTCATCTACTTTCCCCATGTACCTACATACTCCATATAATGTAATCACGGGGCTCAGCCTTATATATCTATTTTAGTTGTCATTATGTAGCTTACAGAGTAACCACACTTCAATTATTTTATTCCTAAAATATACAGAATAGACGATTAGAAACATTTTTGCAAATGCGCTATTTCAGCCTATTCTGTATTTTTTTTCGTAGAAAACCCCTCTTCAGCTATATAGTTAGGAGAAAACAGTGCTGGGCCATACGTCTTCAGCTAACGAACTGTTCTGTCTGCGCTGCGCCTGCACTGTTCTCTGTACTGCGGGCGCAGCAGCTGACATAGAACAGTCATGTTATTTGCACCGAATTAACAATTTACCGTAATTGTGATATATTTAAATATGATTTACGCTAAAAAGTATCAAAATTTAAGAATGACTCTTCCAGTCTTACAAATGTGGGCGTGGCCTCTGTATGTTTCTGACACATTTACGAAGCTCAATATCAGAAAACAGGCGTGAAAAGTAAATGTAGAGTAAAACAAGTAAAACTTGGTCTAAGAAGCATAGGTAACGATTCGGTGCATTTTATGGTGCATCTAAGCAATATTGGTGCATCTCAAAGTTTTTGACCCTCGTTTACTTGCATAAACTCCTCACACATTATTATTATTTTAGTGGGATAACGTTCTTTGTATGCCTCTGAATCCAAACAAATAACAAAAACCAAAAACAAGGTCAAACAAATTCTAATCTTGGCGCATCTATGTGGTTTTGGCACATCTAGCCTAAATTGGGGCACATCTCACCAATTGACTATTTCCTGGCCTGCATGCGTCTCTTTTGTAAATTTCATCAATTTTTGACAAATGTTGTACATTTTTGACACACCTACTAGTTTTCCAGCGCTTATAATTATTTTCCATATTATTTACGGAAAAAAAATGCTAAGTGCGGCAACAAATATTGTACTGTTTTGTGTCTACAGCCCCAATGCAGACCAGTGGATTTCTAGCAAGCTATGTAGTCTTTTTTCAGCTGCATTACGCATCTTCTTGCGCACATTTGTGCACACTCCGCTGACTTCTTCAATGGCTTCCATTATCTGTGTATTCTGTGCACAACTATGCACCAAAATACGTCTGTGTGAAACCGGCCTGAAAACACATCAAACTCCCTGAAAAATGGCAAATTTAAGAGCGCAATATTTGTGCGAGTTTCTTAGACCAATATCGCACTCCCCTGTGTGAATGCACTCTAAAGCCGGCTTCACACTGGCGACGGCGATATTGCAATCCATGTGATATCCCTGGATGCGAGGTGTTTTCATGTGAAAACAGCCTCGCATCACTGCGGGGAATCCCTTCAGCTGCGGCTGAAAGGGATTTCCCTGCTGAGGCTGAAAGGATTTCCCTGCTGCATCTGAAGGGATTTCCCTGCTGAGGCTGAAGGGATTTCCCTGCCGAGGCTGAATGGATTTCCCTGCTGAGGCTGAAGGGATTTCCCTGCCAAGGCTGAAGGGATTTCCCTGCCATGGCTGAAGGGATTTCCCTGCTGAGGCTGAATGGATTTCCCTGCCGAGGCTGAAGGGATTTCCCTGCCAAGGCTGAAGGGATTTCCCTGCCATGGCTGAAGGGATTTCCCTGCCGAGGCTGAAGGGATTTCCCTGCCGAGGCTGAAGGGATTTCCCTGCCGAGGCTGAAGGGATTTCCCTGCCGAGGCTGAAGGGATTTCCCTGCCGAGGCTGAAGGGATTTCCCTGCCATGGCTGAAGGGATTCCTCCTGTCACAGCCGAGGCAGAGGATTGTAGCGGTGCTGCTACCGCCGGCCCATTGAAGACAATGGACAATATTGCAGGAAGATAGGACATGCTGCAATTTTTTCTTCACGCAACATCGCATGAGTGAAAACATCGCAGATGGGAATGAAACCATTGAAAATCATTGATTTCACAATTCTGCGTTTCCACTCACTCTCACAACGCGTGAAAATCACGCAATTTTCTCACCAGTGTGAAGCCGCCCTTACAAAAGTAAATGAAACCTTCACTTATCAATTCAATTATATGTTCCCAGGAGGAATAACAGAGGAATAGCAGGACACAGCATTGGTATTTTATGGGATATGAAAGTATTTTCTAAAACACTTCTGTCTGTAGAACTGGCAGTCTTTTTTATGTAAACACACTAAAACGCACCCGAATTCCAATATAATAAATTGCATAAAATATTTAAACTTGGCTGCAGCGGTCAACTAGTAGCAGTTCGGAAACAAAGAACACGAGAATTACAATATATGTATCAATCAATCTGACAGGGCTGTGCTGCCTTCTTCCAGAAACAGTGCCTCCCCTGTTCACAGGTTGTGTCTGGTATTGCAGCTCAATTGAAGTGCCCACCAGTGGAGAACAGCGGTGCTGTTTTTGCAGCCAAGTTTTTCTGAACTTGTAGAACCCCTTTACTCCATCCTATATAGTTGGAAACCCTAGAAGGTCTAGACATATTTACGAAATTTTCAGCAGAGTATCAAATAGCGCAGAAATTCATTTTATACCTTCATCATTTATTATTATGAGAAATAATCACAGAGTCACACAAGATTAATTTGGCAGAGAAAAACTGAAAATCACAACACATCTCCTCTTAACACCCCAGTGGGTGCAATAATATTAATATTTGTTACACCTGTAGAAAGCGTAGAACCGGCGCAGCCCATGCAACGGCGTTTAAAAGAGCTATTAATAAAGCCGGAATGATTCCCGCAAGGTTAAACCTATCAGTAATAATAACATACTTAATGTTACAGATTCTGTACATTACTGGAGGAACCACTTGTTAACAGCTTGATACAAGCGGTAATTAATTTACAGCTCTCCTTTTTGGGGATTTGCAGTCAAGTTGCCTTTCTAAAAGGTGCAGTTTTTATTTTGTTTGATAACTATATCCCTTCAGAACACTGTTGTCAGTCATTTCTTTCATTTTTCACGAAGCGTTAAAATGTAAAATGCGTAAGTATTTGCAGGATGATCATTCTTTCAGGGTCGGAGGAGGTTTTTATACTTTTTTTTTAGTTTTCTATGATTTTATAGTTTTTTGTTTAAGGGCGGCTTCTCATGAGCGCATTTGTGGCTGCAAAATCTGCACCCACAATGGGCAGCAAAAATAACCCATTGGTTCCTTCACATGTGATTTCCTGCGCATTTCGAATGCAGGGAAAAAAATGTGCCATGCTCTATTTTTGGGCGCTCCAAAGGCTCTGGTCTGTCCGAAATCGCACATGGAACAGCGCCATTTCACGGGGCTAAACAATTCCACATGGGCCTACTAGATCAGCTCACCTGCCTACCGAATCAGCTGACCCACCTTACATCCACAGGAATATTGCACGATCCCGAGTACGATATCCGGCCAAGTGAAATTAGCCTAATGCTGATTGGCTGGGTGGGTCACACACCTCCCAGCCAACCAATCTATCCACTTATCAGCAAATAAATCTGCCATGGGGGGGCACAAGTCTGGTGAAATCTACGTCTGGTTCATTTTTATAAATGTCAGGTGATCCACATTGTCTGTGGACAGGCGGATACATCTGTCAGTTATCACACCCCCAGCTGTTCTGAACACCCTTTCTGATAGCACACTGGCAGCGGAGCAGACAAGCACCTCTAAAGCATATTGTGTAAGCTCTGGCCATTCATCCAGCTTAGACACCCAGAAAGCAAAGGGGCCAGCACCATGTCTGGGTACATGTACGCAGGAGCTGACATACTCTTGAACAATCATGGATAAGTGCTGCCTGTTACTTTGAGTCCTACCCTGTGCTGTTGCTGCAGGCTGCAACAGGCTCAAAAAACTATACCACACCTCTGTTAGACTTGCTCTGCCATCGGCGGTGGTGCTGCTGTGGTGGCTTTCTGCTTGTCTTCCATGAGTCACAGGAGCCGCAGAACTGTGATTCATTGCGGATGTATCCTCACAGCCATGGGGAAAGGCTGTGCTCAAGTCCTTCTAAACTGCCGGAATGAGATTTTTCATTTTGTGATTGTAGCAGGGATCAAGGAGTGTGGCCACCCAGTAATGATCTGATGTTTTGATGTGGGCTAGGCGATGGTCCTTCTGCAAGCACTGCAGCATAAAAACGTTCATATGACTAGAAGTGCCTAAGGGTGATGGCCCACATTCCTTATGGTCAGGCCTAAGAGTGACATTCGGCTGGTTTCACCATCCATGTAGGATAACTGGGGGTAGTGATGGATGGAAGATATGTTGCATAGACCCCTCCCCTATCTCTGGACCTATATACCCCCCCCCCCCCTCTTCTTCCCTCTAATGCTCTTTCTCCTCTATACTTATTCCATTCCCCCATGGGTGAAAAAACGTGTTGGAAAAGATGCCCCTTTCTTGCCCAAAGCTACCCTCCCTGTGAGGTTGAGTAATGGCGGAGTGGCCAAACAGTTGGGAGATTGGTATCCATTACTACACCTATGACCACAACACATCATTGTCCCAGCAGGCAGAAAATAAGGGTGGTCATACTGATCAGTGTGTCATGACTAACCATGTAGTAATTTTCTCAAGGCGGGTTAAAACGGCGACACACATCTTTGATCTGCAGCTACTCCAGAGGCGTCAAGTGACCGATCTCCATACAGCGCCTGCTAATGGCAAACACCATCTGATACTCTATGATCAATCTCTGCTGCTGGTTTAGCCTCTGCATCATATGCAATGTGAAATTCAACAGCTCTTTTGGCCATGTGGCTGCACTCCCCTAGACATATGAGTTTTAGGACAGCATTTTTGCGTTTACCACGTACACCACTGTATGGAGGCCAGATTTCGTCATATACAGATATCTGTGTCGATGTGGAAGGTGTTGAACATTGGTATGAAGAGATGGAGGAAGAGAAGGAGGAGAGGGGTGAGGAAGGAACAGACAATGATGAATGTCCCATAACTGTTTCACACACTGGATGGGTAAAAACTGATAGATTGTTGGTAGTTGGACCGCTGGGACCCCCATCGATACCGAGAATGGGGATCCATGTCACTCCATTAATTTCTATGAGGCAGACAGAGATAGCCATGTGCAATGCTTGGCTATGTGTCTGTGTCATTATGTAGAATGAAGCTTCTGCTGCACATGCCTGACCAGCAGCTACATTCCTACTACACTACGGAAATGGGAGTCTGCATCTTGAACTGTAAAATAGGGGGACATGGGTCCTCAATTTTCAGGATCAGTGGAGGTCCCAGTGGTCAGATCACCACTGATCTATCAGTTTTCACTTATCCAGTGAACTCACACCTCTTGACTGTTGAAGTCCCTTGGCCTATACTCCAGAAGGGGTCGGGTCCGATAGACTATAGAGCTGTTACAAAAAAGTCGTCAGTTATCTTGAGCGGAACCTGACCAAAGGGTACTTACTGATAGACTGTTTAAGTTTCTTGTAACTGTTTTCCTGTTTAAGAGACTGTGTTGGCCAAGTGTGAGAGACACCATCAAGCTTTTGTACCTCTGCTAGAGACTGTAACCATTAACTACACTTATACAATACTACATAAAGTGACAGTAACCGCCAAGAGTATTGTGACTCAATGAAACATTAAATATCTTTGTTTGCATTGAAAAGTGTTTGTGACCTTTCAGCTGGGTTTAGTACCCCTTCATATTCTTCTGTACAGTCTTTGCTATTGTAGACTAAACATTTTCCATAATTTTATAGAAGACCTTGGTCTTCAACCTGAGATTTTGGGGCTCAGGGGGGTACCTGGCATGCATGACTATAGTGCATGCAGCACACTGCATGATCACACCGTGGCTTTTTAAGTGCTTTATGTGACCAGGGGGTACTTAGCTTGGCAAAGTTGAGAAACACTGATCTAAAAGACTGATCCGGTTCCATCTCTGGCTTTGGGATAAATGATTTTACGGAGAACGAAGGACAGTCCCGACAATGAATAAGCTAATTAGAAAACTCTATCATGCTTAGTGACTTGACAGCCATTTTCCCTCCATTATCTTTCTGGCTATGTCAGCTCTTTTCATATCAGTTTTCTCTAGCCAGCTCTGGAGACTATGCAGACACATTATACTTTGTTGGATTAGGTCAAATAAAATGACTTGCTCCAGAACTAGAGGAAATTGGTGTTTTATGTCCCTTTATATCCACCCAAATTATTTTCTTAAAGCTCCGAGCGGTTTTGGCCTAATTATGGAAGATAAATGATTTCTTTCTAACAAGTGTAAGGAGGGCTAAACAGAGACTGTGGAGAAACCCGGCCATTATTTGCTGCGTGGCACAGCTAATAGACATTCCTACAAGCCGCTACGGGTTGCTCAGTCCAGATACTCTCCCCTGCAGGGCATTGGCTTCCATTCTCTCTTACTGTAATATGTTGGTGAAGTATTGTCTTCATGTATTCAATTTTGCCTGGAAATAAAGAGGCCTACTGCATATTGGGGTTTCTCATACATCGGTTAATCCGTCACATTGGAAAAGTTTTTTACATTAGGTTTAAAATATTTATTTACCTTGGCTATTTAGGAACATTCTGACAAGGGGGTGTAACTATAGGGCGTCCAGAAGTTGCAGTCATACCTGAGACCTGAGGAGCCCAGTTTTGTTCTGTTGCCAAATTATATTTATCACCCCTATTCTGTGACATCATTATGCAGATTATTCCCGTACTGTGACATCAGTGTATGTAATAACCCCTTCCTACGACTTCCCTGGGTTTGTCATTCTTTTTTGTGACCGTGATCCCTGTACAGCATGCCCGCAAAGTGATGTCATTGCGGCAGTTATTTCTGTGTTGTTTCTTCACCGTAATCATTTTCCATGTCCTGTGACATCATCATGTTTATTATCAGACCAATCTCACATGAACGGATTTCAATTGCGGATTCTGCGATCACCATCCACACGTATGATACGCGGGCATTGAAATGCATTGACTTTCGCTGGTTCGCTCACACTTGCAAGTAGGAATTGCGGATTCCACGAGTAGTAAAAAAATTGCGGTATGCTCTATTTATACCGTGGATTCTGCGCATATGAGCTGCATAGATCTCTATGGATGCGTTCGATCCACAGTGCTTACACAATTATATTTCATATGGATGCAAATTCGTTTGCCAGTTGCTAGGAGACCAGATACAAATGGTATAAAGATAGCAGGAATTTGTGGCCAGATAATACAGGACAGTCTGGGGAGCAACACAACCATACAGACTGTATGCAACCTCCGCTTATTCTTCTGGGCTCTTTCTCCACAAGAATAACGTTTTTGGTTTTTTTAAATGGTTTATACTACTTTTTAAGAAAGTAGTATAAACCAGTCAAGCCAAGAGAACAGTATCCTGTTCTGAATGCTCTCAGAGCAGCACTCACCATGACAGCACAGGAGCATATTACTTGGGCACAGAGACATAACTTGAAGCTCCCGGGCCCCGATGCAAATCTTGTAACAGGGACCCCAACTATAATGCTTTATTCATAGCACTGGGTTCCCTATACGGAGAAGAGGCCTTATGGGCCCCCTAAGGCTCCTGGGCCCGGGTGCAACCGCATCCCCTGCATCCTCTATAGTTACGCCCCTGCTTGGGCGGTAGAATAGTGTTTCCAGGGGTCGGGCTACTTTCTGATATCATTTCTTGCCTGCGTTCATTCTTTTGCATGGATGATATGCTGACCTCAAATGTACATCCACACAGAAAGCCTCATGCATACGTGACCATAGGCAATGCGCTTCCATGATAATTCACAGGTTTTCTACTGCGGATATCCGCATGTGGAATTCATCTCGTTTGTGTGAGCCCGGCCCTATTATTGCTGTCACATCGCTGTGTTTTTGTATTGTGACATCAGTGTGTTTTTGCTGCATGTACTTCTACATCGTTGGGTTTATTATTCTTGGATTGGGACTTTGCTGTGTTCATTGTTCTTCTATTGTGCCATCACTGTGTCACATTCTTATACTGTGGCATCACTGTTTATTTTTTATCCCTACACTCTTACTGTTCTTGTACTACAACATTATTTGGCTTTTTATTCTTGGATTGGGATATCACTGTTTATTATTCTTGCACGGTGACATCACTGTGTATATTCTGCTTGTACGGTGACATCACTGTGATTATTAGTCTTGTACTGTGACATTGCTGTATTTATTAGTCTTGTATTATGACTAGAGATGCGTGAATCTACTCGTTTCGAGTAATTACTCGATCGAGCGCCGCGATTTTCGAGTACTTCAGTACTCGAGTGCAAAGATTCGGGGGGCGCCGGGGGGTGGGGGGAGGCGTGGCGGCGTGGGGGGTAGCAGCGGGAACAAGGGGGAGCCCTCTCTCTCTCTCCCTCTCCCCCTTACTCCCCGCTGCAACCCACGGCGCCCCCCGAATCTTTTCGCCCGAGTACGGAAGTACTCGAAAACCGCGGTGCTCGGGCAAAAAGGGATGTGGCCGAGTAGGCTCGCTCATCTCTAATTATGACGTCACTGTGTTTATTACTATTGTACTGTGACATCACTGTGTTTATTAGTCTTGTACTGTGACATTGCTGTGTTTATTAGTCTTGTAATATGACATCACTGTGTTTATTAGTCTTGTATTGTGACATCACTGTATTTATTAGTCTTGTATTGTGACATCACTGTGTTTATTAGTCTTGTATTGTGACATCACCGTATTTATTAGTCTTGTATTGTGACATCAGTGTATTTATTAGTCTTGTATTATGACATCACTGTGTTTATTAGTCTTGTATTGTGACATCACTGTGTTTATTAGTCTTGTATTGTGACATCACTGTGTTTATTAGTCTTGTATTGTGACATCAGTGTATTTATTAGTCTTGTATTGTGACATCACTGTGTTTATTAGTCTTGTATTGTGACATCACTGTGTTTATTAGTCTTGTATTGTGAAATCGCTCTGTTTATTCAGCTTGTGGTCTGATCATTGTGTTGATTATACAGGTTTTATATCATAGCTGGCATAATGAAGAATTAGTTCTGTTAAGTGACATCACAGTGTGCAGCGCAGGTACAGGAGGTGCAGAAGCTACCTGAAGTGGCACAGTGGTTTATAAGAGGATGTTTGTACTATTACGGTACTATAAATTGCATGCCATGTTCTGGAGCTCTCTTACAGACTGTGCATCAGAGACTAGAAACTTCAAGCTATACCTCTGCCGTTCGGACAAAACTGATAATACTGAGATTTCTCTAGTCAAGACATAAGGATGCTACCTGATAACATACTGTGTATCACTCCAAATTGTGCCACATGTCAAATCCAGCTCAGCTAAACCTGCACAGAACAGTCATCAGCATATGGCATCTTACAGGTTACATGTAGCCTTCGCTTGCTGTGTAGCATTTGGCTTTCCTCCTCAATCACAGTACTTCTAGGGAGACTGTAGCAGGCACAGCGAAGCACACAAGGGTAGCAGTTCTGTATATGTGCAGCGGGGGCAGCAGAGTGCACCACACAAGGATTCTCTGCACTGGTCCTGTGGTGGGTTTGCTGTGTCTGTGCAGAGAAGTGGAGACCCCTCTGAGGATAGGAGAGGCAGACGTCAGGGTACCGCTTCTTCATGTAGGTGACAGAAAAGCAGGGGTGCGTGAGAACATTGTACTAACAGGGGGATATAAAATGATGCTTTTGTTAGTATACACAGTATATTTGGCTGCTTTCCAAGTGGTTATTGGGGTTAACATTTGAAAAGGGGCTAACACTTAAAAGGGGCATCCATCCTCATGAGAGCACTCTTGCATCCCTTTGAGGAGTCACGTGACCATCTATCATCATGGCTGTCATTTTTATGGCATCTCTGCAGATTGGCCTCAGTCAAGGACTTGGGGTAGGCATGCTGCCATATTGGTGACTATGTAATATATTATGCCAAATGCTCAGGGCTGGATTTAGGATTAATGTATGATTGATTCTCGGGGAGACACCAGTTATAGAATTCACAAAGATAGTTGAAGCTGATGTGCTGCAACTGGTTTGGCGCCAACTAACCAAGATGCACAGTCCAAGGAACACTCCTGTTTATCACCTCTAACCCATTCAAGATCCCCAGGGCATGGCTGATGGTGTAGGCACCAGATGACAACAATTTCACTGCTGAGCATGTGAGGTAGGGATCTAATGATATATAGATATGCATAATGAGGGTCATTATAGCCAATGGTCAGTATTGGAAAGATTAGAAGTGCAAAAGGGTGATCTGAATCATAGATAGGAGGAGGAGACAAGGATAACTACAGAAAGTTGAAATGGAAGGCAGCAAGCGTACAGGCAGGCAACAAGGCAGGCACAAAGTACAGGGCACAGTAAGGTAACAATGGAAACAGTAGGGCATCCAGCTATGGCTACTCAACTTAACATTTAGGTAAGGGATTAAGGGACAATTTTTCTTTAAATGTACCACCTTTGATGATGCCGATTGCCATGATTAGAGATGAGTACACTTTTGAAAAGTTTGGTTTGCCAAATTTCGGAAAAAAGTTTGGTTTGGTCTGAAGTTGTTAAAACTGAACCAGAACTTCACCAATACCCCTAATAATAGTAATGATCCTGGTCAAACAGTGGTGGTTTTCCTGCTGTGTCTCAGCAGTTAGCACTGTTGCCTTTCATTGCTAGGATACTTGGTTCTGGCAATATCTGCATGGAGTTTGTGTGTTCTCCCTGTGTTTAATAATAATCACTTTTATGTATAGCACATACATATTACATAGCACTCTATGTCATTTGAAATTTTCTGTTCCCATTGGGGTTCGCTATCTATATTAACCTACTATTATGTTTTTGGAGTGTGGGAGGAAACACATAGAGGGCATACAAACTCCATGCAGATGTTATCCTTAGTCATATTTGAACCTAGGACTCCAGCACTTCAAAAGCAACAGTACTAGCCAATCAGCCACTATGCTCCTCCTCTTCCTCCTCTGTTTTGAAAAAGAAACCCACACAAACATGAGGAAATATACAAACTCCATGCAGATGTTATCCTTAGTCAGATTTGTACCTAGAATTCCAACACTGCAAAGCAACAGTGCTAACCACTGACCATCATCTTCTTCCTTTTCTTCGTGTTCGGCTGGGACAAACCACCTTTAGCAAAGTTCTACCCACAACAGGGTTCGACTGCTTCGGTTCGCCCAACACTAGCCATAGTAGCTGAACACGGCCAAGAAGAGGCAGGAGAACATTCCTGGGCTGTGGAAGAGAGGTAATAGCACCATAGAAGAGTGTCTGCAGGTCCATATTACTGCCTTAAAGGGGTTGTCCTGCACCAAAACGTTTTTTTTTTCTTTTTCAATAGCCCCCCCGTTCGGGCGAGACAAACCCGATGCAGGGGTTTAAAAAAAAAAAAACCGGATAGTACTTACCCGAATCCCCGCGCTCCGGTGACTTCTTACTTACCTTGCGAAGATGGCCGCCGGGATCTTCACCCTCGGTGGACCGCAGGTCTTCTGTGCGGTCCATTGCCGATTCCAGCCTCCTGATTGGCTGGAATCGGCACACGTGACGGGGCGGAGCTACGAGGAGCAGCTCTCTGGCACGAGCGGCCCCATTCAGAAGGGAGAAGACTGGACTGCGCAAGCGCGTCTAATCGGGCGATTAGACGCTGAAGATTAGACGGCACCATGGAGACGAGGACGCTAGCAACGGAACAGGTAAGTGAATAACTTCTGTATGGCTCATAATTAATGCACAATGTACATTACAAAGTGCATTAATATGGCCATACAGAAGTGTATAACCCCACTTTGTTTCGCGGGACAACCCCTTTAAAGTTTGTGTATATAAAGGCTTTTGCATGAGGCCTAAGTGTAATTATATTTGGGCCTCACTGTGTAGGAAGGCAAAAATTATCTAGACAGACCAATGGGAGCGATTGTTCTATCTCAGGAGACATGAAAATATAGGTCATATTATCAAACCGGCAGATAAATAGTAAATAATGTCCGCCTTTACTGCCGCTGAAGACGAGAGCACTTGACAATAAAGAATGGATATAACAGAAGTTAATGAGTTTATTGTGGGAAGTGTAGTGATTATAGCAATGGATTTAAATGAACAATTTTAATCAATACACCTTAATAATGATGCTGCTTAATGAACTAGTCAATGAATAGGCAGTTATTCCTGACAGCAATGTTTTCAAGGAAATATGCTTTATCTCATAAAAGTTAATAGTAATAGCGTAGTACAGTAAAATGACTTCACACCATGTTATATAGGCAACGCTTCCCGGGGAGAATAAACTCGTAATATGTCATATGAGGAATAATGTATGCCTCTGTATGAGATAAGAGATACCGTATATGGAGGTACAGTAGTGCTCCATGGACTTCTATGGGTGCCATATCATAGCACTGTACAGCTTGGAGTTGTATGGGGAAATAGTGTGAACTTGTGTATAAGCCCTAAATTGATTTATGGAAGATTCATCAAAATGGAAGTTTGATAACATTTTTTATCTTGGCTGCTATTTAAAGGATAGAGGCTAAAGGTCTGACCTCTTGGACAGTGTTGAGCGAACCAAATGGTTCGAACCCTATTTTGGGTCAAAATTTGCTAACCGTTCAGTTTGGCACAAACCTTCGCCTCAGCCAAACTCACTAAAAAAATAATCTTCTTGTTCCACTTCTTCTCTTCTTCCTCTTTGTTTTCTTCTTCCTTTACAATCTCTTCTTTTCTCTCCTTCTTTTTCATTAACTTTGCCTTCAAAACAGCTAAAAAGTGATTGGATACAATCTTAGATGGCCTTATGGTTCTTAGACAGTGTTATACAACAGTAGGAGTATTGGCAAAGTTCTGATTCGATTCCAACTAATTTGGACTACACCAAACTTTTTGTCGAATTTTAGCGAACTGGCCCAATCGAAGTTTTTAAAAATTCACTCATCACCACTCTTGCATCTCCACCAATCACAAGAATGGGGTTCCTATGTCCCCTTGTAAAAATAGAGCAACAGTTGAGCAAGCCCACTGCCACTCTGTTCATCTCTACAGAATGCTGAGTGTTGTACTTGGCTTCTCCCGTGGAGATGAATGGAGAGGCAGTTTGCATTCTCAGATGCTTCTCCATTCATATGGGAGGACATGAGATTTCTTTTATTGTTTTTGTTAACAGGACAACTTTCATAATCTTCTACATTATGCAGTGATATAAGGGCAGAAGCTTCATTTTTGCATGATAAGGTACATTTACCATTTAGGAAACCTCTGTTGGAGTTTTAGATGTAGCCATAGTGATTATTTTGTGGAAAGAAGTGTGAATTTCCTAGTACGACTTATGGTTTGCATTTACGCTGCCTGAAATGAGGCAGTCCAATGGAAGTTTTCATCAGGGACCTTTGCAAGAAAATGTTGACTTTGTTGTGAAGGTTCTTGGAAGGCCTCTGAAGGTAGTTTGTGGTATTCATCAGACAAGCTGAGTCAAGAGTCAGAGGACGACATATACAGTACTGGAATGGAAGATGTAGACCAGTGTTTCCCAACTACAGTCCCCAAGGCACCCTAACAAGTCATGTTTTGAGGATATCCTATAGTAAGAACTATATGATGCTTGATGCTGTCAAAGCTAATACTAGCATAGATATCAGACAACTGAAAGAAGCAGTGCAAAACTAAAAAACATGGAGGGAGCTCGCTTTTAAGGTCCCCGAGGATCGTGAACGACTAAACGGCTAACAACATAGTAAGAACACCTGTGACAATGTCTGGGGCACTGAAAATAATTACATCACCTGTGAATACCGAGGAAATCCTGAAAACATGACCTGTTGGGGTGCCTTGAGGACTGGAGTTGGGAAACACTGTATAGACAGTCATAAGATGGTTCAACTCAAAACTGGTCAAACAGTGAAGTAAATCTGATCAAAATTGATAGAATGTTATCAAACTTGGATAACAAGAATGCTAGATAAAATAGAGGACCATGAGCATAAGATCACCTAATGACATCATTCACCATGATTATTATGTCTTCGAACGGCTGGCGATGGTAAAGGATGGTGAGTGCATCTAGGATAAGGGTCAGACATGGTGGACACTACTGGAGACACCACTGGAGCTCAGGACAATGAGTACAGCTAGGGCCAACCTTAGGGGTTGTAGGCACATTAAATCTTAACATGAATTGTATAGCAGTACTATTTAGATGTCGTAATGCACTAGATCATCATATTACATTAAGTATGGAACTGTTATTTGTTAACTGTATGTTGGTATTATTTGAGCACTGCATGGTGGCATTTACTTTGGCATTATGTGGCACTATATTGCTTTTTAGGTAGCTGTATGAAAGCATATGTTTTGGTGATTGTACGATCACTGTGTGATATAGTCGATTAAAGAGCCACTCTGGTGAATTTTTTTATTCATTATGTAGCTATTCCCCTGTATATATACTGCAAGTTGGCTAGTATTACCTTGGTTGGTTTTTCAATCTGAAAATTCCTGGAGTCCTTCCCTTTAGATGTAACTTCACTCTGACCATCTGAGAATTACTTGGCTTTATGTTCTTTCAAGAAGTCACGTTTTTCAGATGCCAGAATTCCTGTTTGATATTACATGGACTGTATCCCACATGCTCTTCAAAGGAGGGGGAGGGAGCAGAAACGCCTGTCACAGTTACTGCTAATGATTAGAGTCTCCTGTCACACAGTTATAATGAAGAAGATGACATCTCATTTTTCTGACTTTATATTTGTAGTCTTGTAGGTTATTTAGGAAAATATAGAAGGTAATGATAATTATAGTGTCCTCCTAGCAGACAGAGATGGTACAGGCTCTAGCTGGTCATGTGATACTGTGCTGATGCACAGGAAGAGGAAAAAGCAGGGAGAAATCTGAGCATCAATCGAATTCTTACCTGATAATGCACTGCATGGAAGTTACTGCAGAATATATATATATATATATATATATATATATATATATATATATATATATATATATATATATATATATATATATATATGTATATATATATATATATATATATATATATATACATCAGCTATATAAACTAGCCTCTTGACATCATAGCCATGTCACGGGCTATCAGAAATTCTCTGCCAGGCCGCATGTTTTGCAGGCTTGATCAACTGTATATATAGTATAGTATAAGTACAATATGCATTACCCAAAGGACAGTGAAGGACAACATATCATAGCACACAAGTTTAATCCTGTCTCTAGCTTTACTTACATGTTTGTGATTTATGTTTTGCCTATGTGATGTTTGCTAAAAATCTTCCTTTGTAATTGGAGGCAGCCTGCATCGTGCCAGACCAGACAGCTGCCGCACTCCATAAGGGTCTGTTTAAAGGGAGCATTCTTTTATAAATACCCTACTGATATCTGTATGAATATCACACAGGTCCAGCAGTAAGTGATTATGATTGACTGCATTATCCGAGCCTGCACCTGTTCTGCTTGAAGTTACTGGGATATGTTAAACTTCTGAGGAGTAGATATGACAAGTCCATTACCCAACCATGATGCACGTGTTTGCAGTAAAGTCACAATACATTTTGCTGCGGTAGAATTAAACATACAAGAGAATATAAGCACGTATGAAATACATCAACCAATATAACAATTATAACTGCCAAAAAACAGTAAAATTCTATTAAAAACCATATAAAATTGATGACCAGGATGGGCCATCAATATCAGATTGGTGGGGGTCCAGCGCTCGAGATCCCCGACGATCAGCTGACTGAGGGGGTCGCAGCCTCATACAATGCCAAAGACTCTTTATTGTTTGCACCTGAGTATGATCCTTTTCATACTCAGACCTCCATATCATTTAGAGCAGCTGTTCTGAGTACTATCAGCTTGTCCCAATAACCTCAATGGAACAACCTGTATCACTTAGAATGGCGAATAATATGGCGTTCTGCAGTATGTGTAAACATTGAAGAGGCTGCAGCACTCCTACAAGCACAGTGGACTCTTCAATAAGCGGATTGGCAGGGATCCTGAGCAGCCAACCCCACCGATCATATATTGATTGCCTATCCTAAGGATAGGTCATCAATTTTACAAGTTTGGATAACCCCTTTAAAGGCTATCGATACCTTCGGTAAGGCAAATGTTTTTCATTTAAATGCATGCATTTTGAGCTGACAATCACTTTTGCAATAGGGTTTAGTTACAGATTTTGCACTGTTTGTCTTCTGCAGATCCTACATATTGTATATAGAAATTGCACTATAAGTCTTAATAGAAGATCTGTCAGTGAGGTTTGTATAAGTGCAGTACACAAAGTGGCCTTTAGGGGTGCTTGATGGTGTGCTAATCAGCTGGGACAACTGCATAGGCATGTCTGAAGGAGTTAAAACTCCCAGGTGCATTGAGTTGCCAGCTGAAGGCTGGAGGCCAGAGCTAGGCAAGGCTCTGAATAGGCTGCTGAGGCAGGTACAAGAGCTGCAAGCTTGAGGTCCGGTGCAGACAAGACTGTGTCTGTCGCGAGTCTGACAGGGGAGGACGCCTCCTGCACACTCTAGTTGGGTTTAGTGACAAAGACACTGCAGGTTGTAAACTCAGAAGTTATGTTGTGCATCGGTATATATGCAGTGTGTTGATGCTGTAAAACTTTGCTCTGTGCAATAAAACTTGCAGATGCCTGAGTTTTACAGACATCCGGTAGCCCAGAGTCTCTCTGAGAGTGGTGCCAACCATATTAGGTGAAGAAGATGGTGGTCCACATGAGTGAGTAACCCCCAAGTAACCAAAGGCTGCATTGATAGATTAGTTTTCAGCTCTTATCTCTCCTCTCCTGCACATTCTTATCAGTTAATTTGGCTTAACAGGAGAGAGCAGAAGCAAACTTAGTGGGCATTTACACGCAAAGATAATTGTTCAAAAGATTATTTTGCATAAAATGCTAATGGACTCTAATGTCCATTAGCAGCTTCCCACCTTCATTTGCATGTAAATGAGCCTCCAGGACCTGTATGCAGAGAACAGCAGGTGGTCTTTTCTTTGTATTCAGCTCCTTTGTTCTGCCAGGGGCTGCTACAGGCTTTCTGCTGAATACAATTTAATTAGCAGCTCCCATGGAGAATACAGCACCATGGCCAGCAAACACAGCATATGGTCTGTGTTATCTTCTCTCTGGCTGAAGGATGGATTTTATGCTCCCCTAAAAATCAGCATTCAGCCAAAGAGTGAAAGATGGGAGCATTTACACATAACGATTATCGCTCAAACGATGGCCTTTGAGCGAATTTTGAGCCATAATCATTTTGCATAAATAGGCCTTAAGCCTATTGACACTTAAACGGCAGTTTCTATATACAGTGATATGCAGAAGCTGCAGAAGAAAAACTGTGCAACTTTTTAAATCAAACCCTAATGCAAAAATGATTGTCAGCCCAAAGTACATGCATTTAGGTGAAAAAAATTGGACCCCAGAATTGTCCATAGCTTTTAATCTTGCATTAAAGACAACCTGTTGGCTCTTCTGACATGTCTGTTTTAGTTAATACTGATATTCACTCTCTTGGAGCATCATTTTTTAGAGCTCTGGATTATGTGTTCCTTTGTTATTCCTCCTGAAAATGCATAAAAAATGCTATCTGGAGATTACCATTCCCTTTTTCAATGGGGTATATCCCTACACAGGCTTACCCGGTCAGCAGTAATTGAATGTTACCTGAGTTGTGTTACTGTGCAGAAAAATGGTTACTCTACTCTACCTTGCCTTCTGATTCAAAGACGTAATCACTCAACTGATTAAGATTTCATTAGATAGCTGTCTCCCGAACATTCATTTGGCCAACAACTATCTCTTTTGACAAATCCCCTCCACCAGCCAAGAGTGTATGTGTTATGATTGTAGAAAGGGGAAAAGACATCACCAAACACCTTTGGCAACGGCTTAACTGTCATAAACAAAAATATCGGGCAGTTGAAACCAAACAGCCCTATCTTTATCCCCCCCAACATCTGAAAGCGAAGACAAGTCGGAAGAACCGCCCCCCATGCACATTAGATAATTGTCCATACTCATTGAAATCATCATGTATGGTTGATATACATGTGTATGGTATATATATAATGTGTATGCTCAGCATAGTTTTGTTGCAGAAGCCATTGAAAACAGGAAGTTCAGCCATATTGAATTACAGAAGCTGACCACTAACTATCATTTTATCTCTGTGGTTTAATAGACCCCACCGATTCTTTATTTGCAGTGAACTGGGCTGATTGGATTGCAAAAAATTAGGAAATCATGACTGCTTTCCTCAAGAAACGGCACCAGTCTTGCCAGAGTTGCAATAGCAGACACAACCCATAAACGGGAGTGGTTCTATTCATTAAAGGGGTTGTCCTCCTGGTCTTAGGAACAGCTACCACATGACTGCTGCAACCAATCAGAGGCTACAGTGCCTAAGTGCCCTTCTCCTGGCATCATGCCTCAGATGCTGGGATCCATGACATCTGGAAAATGGTACCTTTCTCACCTGGACAACCCCTTTAACGAAATTATTCATATTAGCTAATCTCATACAACCCCTTTAAAGAGTTTGTGCATAGTTAGAAAAACATTGTTTCTTTTTTTTTTTCCAAAAACAGTACTACACCTGTCCACAGGTTGTATGTGGTGGTATTGGATCTCAGATTATTTCACTATAACGCATCTGAGCTGCAATAGCAGACATCACCCATAAACAGCTGTGATGCTATTTCCTAATGAAAGCAGTCATTGTATCTAATCTCATAAACCCCTTTAAAAGGCTTGTCCAGAATTAGAAAACCATGGCTTGTTTTTTCAAAAAACACTGCCACACCTGCCCACAGGCCACATGTGGTATTGCACCTCAAACCAATTCACTACAATGAATCTGAGCTGCAATACCAAACACAACCCTTGCACAAGAGCGGCGCTGTTTTTTTTTTGTTTTTTTTTGTAAGAAAGCAGCCAAGTATCTCTATTCCCGAACAACCTCTTTAACAATTCATACAAATGGTATACCCAACTACAGGATTTTTTTTTAGAGTTGTTAGAATTATTTTCTTTCTCCGATTTGACTGTGCTCATTATTTTTATTTTGGCGAAGACGGAGAAGTACAATCATTATATATAAAATTACATAGTTGGCTATGTTCTCCTGAGAAGCCCCCGGGAGAGGCACATGAAGAATAATTACACCTCTAAATTCTAACTGTGACGTGTCCTTTAAAATGCACTCAAATACTCTTCTCGTAAATCCCTACAGAAGCCCAGATGAAGAGCATTTCAAAAAGGCGGCATCAACAGAAATATATGCAGCTTAAAATGAATCATTACATTTGTGTTTGTATGTAATGTACCAGTATGTGCTTGGTTAGCTTGTCTCATGCATTCCCCAGCTACTTGAGTTAATAAATAAGGAGAACAGAACAGGGAGGGTAAGAACTGCCGAGAAAAAGTCAACACATTTTAATGGAAATGAGGATCTGCGGTAATGCAATAGGCGGTTTGTATCCCCTCTCCCTCTCTGATCTGTGTACATACTTTCAAGTGAGAAAAATATCAAAACAAAGCAAATCAAATCCACTCCGAGTCTATAATGCTGGGGTACTCGTGCTTTTCTTCGGTGGCACACTGATAATTAAGAAAAGACGTTTGAAACACCCACTTCAAACAACCTACCATCGTTAATAAGGGGTAGGATAGCACAGAACTTGCTGAAGATGTCAGCTCAGCCTTAAGTCATAATTACTGTCTCATACATGCTTATGAAGAGGTTTCTTTTCTGAAAAATACAAAAAAGATATCTCGTTCTCCATGGGATTCTTGAGTAGCACAGCCTTACACACCTTGGGAATAAGAAGTGACTTACTTGTCAGTCATGAATCGTCATCAATGATTAATAGTTTATCTGGATGTTCTATCTTGTTGACTTGGAAATCCTCAATGTACTTCTAGGATGGAAGGATAAAGCATTCTCGTCTTTGGCATATTTTATGCACTGGGTAAATAGACCCCCAAACACTTGTACAGTACTTTTCCATATATGGTGGAGACAAAATGCACTTGGCATGAAACTTCTGGCTAATTTTCATAATTAATCAAATGGATTACTAGGGTTTTGGGACAAAATTATGTCCTTGTCTGGAGGGGATATATTGCATGTAGTTGATCTTCTCTGCCGGTTCTTCATTGAGCATGGTCGAGGCCACATTTTTTTGTCTCAAGACCGGAGGATGTATATTACCTATAGTTGATCTTCTCTTCCATTTCTGCATTTAGCCAGGTCAAGGCCACATTTTCTGGCTCAAGACCGGAGGATATATACTACCTGCAGTTGATCTTCTCTGCTGTCTCTTCATTTAGCATGGTCGAGGTCACATTTTTCTGTCTCAAGACCGGAGGATGTATATTACCTATAGTTGATCTTCTCTTCCATTCCTTAATTTAGCCAGGTCAAGGCCACATTTTCTGTCTCAAGATCAGAGGACATATACTACCTGTACTTGATCTTCTCTGGCGTTCCTCCGTTCTGCCGGGTGAAGGCCCTGTTTTCAGTCATTCAAGGTGGACCACATAATCTTTACACTGTTTAACCACCCATAGTGCATTGTTAGTGTTAGACTACCAATGTACTATGCCTGTTCTTTGATAGGCCAGATGCTCACATAATGAGCACTGGTCAATCACAAAGCAATGTACAATGTGTATTAGATCATTAAAAAATGTTAGCAGTTATCTTGGCCACCTAGAAAAGGGCCCGGAAGCAATTGAACAGAGGAATGGCGGAGAAAATCAATTATGATAACATACCCCTTCCGGTCCCGGGACAGAAGTTTGGCTCAAAACCAGTGGGTGACTTTAATATAAACCAAGGCTGTTAATACTTTCACTCTGTTCCCTTGAATGTAAGTTTCTGTCATGCTCTGTAGACTGTAGATTCTTAAATCGGTCATCTGGTTTTAAAAAAAATTGCAAAGAGCAACAAGTGGGCTAAAACATTAAAAAATGGTATTCAACTACTCTCTGCCCTGGCAACTCCCACTGTCCTCACAATTTTTGTTTTACATGTGGATGCCATCTGATGCTGTAGGCAGTGGTCACATACCTGTACTAATAACATCAAGGTTCAAAGACCGCTGTGACGACTAGAGTTGAGCGAACATGCTCTTCCGAGCATGATGCTCGTTCGAGTATTAGCATACTCGATGGTGCTCATTACTCGAGTGAGTATAACGCTGTGTTCGACCCCTCCCTGTTTTGACCCCTCCCATTACCACTTCCTGCCAGCGTGCGCACGCGGTGGGTCCAATACAAAACTGCTTGAGTCTCGAATATTACGAAAAGCTCGACTCGAATAACGAGGACGCGAGCATTTTGGTACTCGCTCATCTCTAGTGATGACTTACTGCCTATAGTCGTCGCTAACAGTATAAAACATTACCGCTGGCCGCGTGTAAACGGAAATGCACAGGTGACCATGAGAGCTGCAGTGCTCACATGCTACTAGTACCAGTTTTCTAGCCTTGAGTGTTGTATATCTCCTGACATCTGCATTGGGGTCCCAGGCAGCTATAAGCACCTTCTCAAGTAGACTTTCAATGTATTAGAAATTTCAAGAATTTCATGAATTTCAAGCCAAGAAATTTGAAGCAATTTTTTTTTCATCTCTGTAAAAACTATTCTAGCTTTTTTTAACTACATGGTTACAGTCTCTTTTTTATTATACAATATTACTTATCCATGATTTGCATATTGCCTAGATCTCAGACCTAGTTTGAATTTGTTTATAGAATTCGATCTATGGAATATTCGGTCAGACCCATAAAACAAATATATATTTAAAGGCAGAGGCGAAACTTGAAGATTCTGGGCCCCATGCAAAACCTGTAACAGGGCCCACAACTGTAATGCTTTATTAATAGTACTCAGCTCCATATATGGAGAAGAGAGGCCTTATGGGCCCCCTAAGGCTCTTGGGCCCGGGTGCAACCGCATCCCCTGCACCCTCTATAGTTACGCCCTTGTTTAAAGGGTTTTCCCACTACTTAAAATTTCTTCACAGACACTCTGTACTTCCTGATTGCTGTTATGCCAGGAAATGTGACTGTTGCGGCCAATCACTGTCAGTGGCTATAGAATGTCACTGCTGTGGTCAGTGATTGGCTGCAGCTGTCACATGTCCGGGTCAGCAGAAACCAGGAAAGAATGGTTGTGAACCAATATTAGGTAGTAGAAAACCCCCTTTAATATCTAATAGATAGTGAGAATAGTAGGTAAATGTGATACTGCACATTCTTAAGAAGAGGCTACCATTTCTACTTGACTTGACTAGTATTATTTGTCTAGATTTAGGTTCATCTCCTCCAGTCTGGAGGTTCCTAGAAAACCTAATTGAGTTGATATTATGGTTAAGTTCCTTCTTGAAGGAGATGCTGATGTATATTCTGGTTTTTATAACTCTATAGCAGAGGCAGATCTGCGTCTTGTGAACTTCTCATACATGGCAATGGGAGTCCGATGGCTGTAGCCCAGATGAAAAGGACCATGGCAAGTCGAATGGATCAAAAGAGGATCAAAAACATGGACCAGTAGAAAAAGGGAGGCACCATTTTCAGATCTTTTTGTAGGAAACGACTAAAGAGGAATACACTTTGTAAAATTTGGAATACGAACAATAGATCAAAATCCTGAGTCTAACTTGCTAAATAAAACCAACCTGACAGTAAGTGCAAGAATAAAAAATCCTGGAAACGACGGTTGATTTTTACAATAAAAGCGTGAAAATGAGCAACAAGGAAATCCTGATTGAAGTGAATCTGTGTTGCCATGACTACTAAATATGTCACTTCCAAATCTCAACATACATTTTATGAGGGAGCTGACTGCAAATGCCCCAGAGTATCAAAACTGAAAAAAGGCAATACAATAAAACAACGGGCTATAGAGCCGACATCTCACAGCTAATTACCAAGTCTAGAGATTCCAAGCCAAGAGATTCTCTTTTATAGAAGGCAATTCAAAAAAAAAAACATATGCGGTTCCGATATTTTTCAGGTAATAGCGTTCCCTCTAGAAAGATAAGCATGAAATGTATAGAAATGATCAGCCGCGCTGCGCCGCGTGACGCAGCTTACAAACGCTACTTTTTAATTTCCTTTGAAAACATAAGAATATAAACGGCGGCGGTCTCTCTCATGCAGAATGTTTTTCTTAAGAAGAGCAAATAAGTGGAAGAGTCACCTTCATCCAATCTGATGGAAGTATGGTAAATCGATTTACTTATCCAGTTTTTTTGACACAGATATAGCATAGGACTGAAGTATTTCAAGGGCTTTTTTGACTAACGGCGGCTTTACATTAGCATATGCGCAATTGCAATGTATTTGCGCCATGAATTAGTCTTTTTTGCTCTTGGACCGGCTTATTTCAGCGCACCTTTTGCGTCCGCAGAGCATGTTCGTTTGCACGCAGCAGAAGAACACGCCTCAATTTAAATGGCTATTTAGTAGGGATGAGCGAGCACCCAAATGCTCGGGTACGCGTTATTCTAGTCGAGCTTTTCGTAAAATTCGAGAGCTCTACTCGAGTAACGAACCCCATTGACTACAATGGGAGACTCGAGTATTTTTGTATGTCGGACGCCGGGTGCCGAGCTTTTTTTTCCCCCTAGGTTCGTTTCTCTCTCTCTCTTTAGCTCTCTCTCTCCCCCCTGCCTGCCAGACAAAAAAATTGCCAATGATGCACGCTGCGTCGCGGCAGGGAGGGGCCACAACAGGCATGTCACAGCGGGGAGGAGACAAAAACCGGGGCGGGGTCGAACACGGCTTGATGCTCACTCGAGTAACGAGCACCATCGAGTACGCTAATACTCGAACGAGCATCAAGCTTGGCAGAGTATGTTCGCTCAACTCCACTATTTAGCCTAATGATTTCCAAAGGTGTTCTTTTTCCATCTTCGACTTGCGCAGCGTATCGTGTGCATTTGTGCTCCAGCATAGACTTCTAATGGAACCTTTAGGCTGGGCTCACACGGGACAGATTTGCTGTGGAATTTCTGTTCAGATTGTCCGCACGAAAATTCTGCACGCGGCTCCTAATCCTGGAATTAGCTAGCAAAGTGGACGAGATTTTGCAAAAATCTCGTCCACATGTTGCGGCCAAACCGTGAGGAAATGGCAATGCGATGCAAAAATTTAAGACGCGGCACATCAATTCTTTCTTTTTTTCTGCAGTGGCCTCTCTCCTCTCTAGGGGTTCTATTCTATTATGCACACAAATTTTGCGCATGAAAATACGCCCGTGTGAAGCTGCCCTTAAAAAAAGAAATAATCAACTACTTTTAGGGTAAATTCACAGGGGCATATTTGTGTGTGCACTATGCAGAGAATAGAACCAATTGTTGTCAGTGGGTTTGTACACGTTTCTGTATTTTGGGTGGTCGACAAAAAACGCAGAATACTCTACTTTTGTGAACATTTACACACCTAAGGTCCCCATAGAAATCTATGTTGGTGCTCAATTGTGTGCAATATGCAAGGAGATGCGTAGTACGGTGCGCAATTCCAAAGGTAGAAGAACACATCTGGAATTCATTAGGCTAACTAGCCACTTAAACTGGGGCATATTCTTCTGCCACGTGCAAATGAACATGCCCTATGGGTGCAAAAAGTTTTGTAAGCTATGCCGATAAGAGCGCGAATATAAGCCCTACCCTCAAAAATAAGCCCTATCTGCATTTAAAAAAAAACCAAACAATCCATTACCTAACAGGCACTGTCTGCTCCGACGCACTTCTCCTTGGCAATTCTGGCACACTTGTTTGTAGTTTTCAGCCAGTGCTTCCTGGTTTGGAGGTTCAAAAACTGTGCCTCCAGGAAACGCTGACTCTGATTGGTTCACTGCCTGGTTCACTCTTGGCTCACTGCAGCGCTCGATAAACCAATCACAGCCATTGAATGCGATTTTGTCACCTGTGTGAAAGCGGATGTAATATAAAAGAAAAATCAGTGCTTACTTCCTGTTACCCCAATCTAGCATTAGTCCACAGCACACCATGAGACAAAGGTCCACCTAGCACCAAAATGTTGCATGTTTTTTATTATAAAAGAATATTTTTATGCATACTTATTCTGGATTATGTCACATTATGGTGGCTTTACAGGGCAACTACCAGACAAAGAATCGCTCAAACGAGCATTTATTAGCGATAGTTGTCCCATGGTACTGAGCGAAAAATTAGTCACCAATTCTTTTGTTTCAGCTCAATGGAACTAAACAACTAGCAAACAAGTTCTCGCTCAGTGTAAACAGGCAGCCATGCATTTTTCTTCAGACTGGATGGAGGCAGACTGTCGGAAGAGATCTCCAGCGCGCTCTATTTCCAAGCGGTGAATATCTGTCTCTCCCCTTGTGAAAGTACAGGAGCAATAAGTCTTGGGATGACTGTTGGGTGCTCATGCCTCGTTTATAAAGCCATCCTCACTGACCCAACTCTGAAGCTCCAATGGTTCTTCTAGTCTTTGTGTCATGTGACTGCTACAGCCAATCAGTGGCTGCAGTGGTTATGGGCGGAACTCCCGACATTACCACTCAGTGATGGGAGCCATGATTCCAGGAGTATGGCATGCGATTGCTGCAGCTACTGTTTGGCTGCAGTGGTCACAGGCACTAGAAAAGGTGAAAACTGCCCACTTGTGAACAAAGACTGGTAGGGAACTGCTGGAATATCATTCCTAGATTGCGAAAAGAAGGTGAGTAATTTTTTTTAGTGTTTTTTTACAAATAGCAGCTACTTTAATCTTATTTTATAATGAGGTCAGATTTTCATGGGTGTTTAATGACAGGTGTGTAACGTTTGAGAGTTGCGTATGACTTTTTTAAAATTAAAGAAGAGATACTGATATTGAAATAGATTTTTTACAAAAGTTTGTATTTTTTGATTGAGTGTTTGTAATTCTATTTTCTTTATATGGTGACGGCAGAAAATTATCTATTGCCTCCTATGGGAGAGTGTTATGGAAATGCTTTGTGGAGTAAGAGTCCTTTGAGACTAGAAGAGACTGGTAAGAAATATGTAGCCTACAAGAATAGGTTACACTCGAGAAAATACTAGAGCTTCTGAATCAAGTAATGTGCAAATATCATCTCAAGACGCGCACACACTTCTTCTGTCCTTGACAAAGATGTAGAATAATGACACAAGACCATATTCTGTGCTATTCTGAAAGTGAGAAAGTGCAACTCCAAGAAGAGGCAAAATGGTTGCGTGTTTTCGATAAATATTAGCACCGTCTTCATCATGAGAAGCAGGTTTGTGCAAGCAGGTGAAGCCTTTGACTGTATCTTTTGATGTGTCCACATAAAAAACATTATTACGCAGCTTGTTCTGAGTCAGGTGACAATCGTTGACTGATGAGATCGGTGGTCGTTTAAATGGCCTTCACAGGGTAGATCCAGACTGTATGAGGATGGCCGATCGTTCAAGTGATCATTCTTCCCCCTTGTATTTTGTCCTTTACGGCAGTACATCCCCCATTTACATGGAAAGATATGCTGCCGGCAACAGAGATTTTTTTCGGTTGCACAAAAGATCCAATTTATGCAATGATCTACATCAATGTCCATTGAAAGTGCCTTGAAACATAATTTGGGTTATCAACCAAACCAGAGGCTCATATGTAGACAGGACTATTTTGGAGGCTCTAATAGATACATTATGTAGGACAGTCGAATATGTCATCTTGCATTGACCATAAACTTTCTTTACTTGTGCATCCTGGACAGACTCCAGCTCCTTGGTTTCCAACCCATGGATTATCCTTAAATGGACTGTGTGTGGTATGACTTGTAGAAGCAAAACCAAGGTGTTTCATATGCATAATGCCCATCCCTCCTGCCTACCTTCTAAATGTCCCTCTTTTGGAGGCACAGTCTGTGTTTTTAACCCAAGTCTATCTGTCCCTCTTTAGCCCTTAAGTGTTTTGACTTTTGAAATAGATTTGCTTAATTAAACTTACCATATTGCTCTGTAAATTATCCTTCCTGTCTCGTTTCTAACTGTTTCTGAGACCCTAATTTACATATCATTCCATCATATTGTGCAATTTGGATTGCAAAAAAAATGGTATTTTCCGATGATTTTTGTGCAATATGCAAATTAAAATCATTCAAGTGCATGGGTATGGATTGAAAAAGGGATCTGTCACACAGTGAACCATACGTGCCCCTCTTTAACCCTCCAAAAAGTTGGGAAGTCCACTACTGTCCATTTTGATTCCCAACATGTCCATGTCTGTTGACAGATGTGTTTCTTACATACAAGGGGTTAAGATTTTGTAGAAATTCTTTAACATAATAGGTCATCTTCAGTTTTTCTATATGATCATATTACCAGCACCCGACATACTTATATGTGTAAGCAGCAATCTCAGTCTTGTCGGCTTTCTGGTTGGATGCTATCTAATGTGTAATATCGTCAGCCACATACATCAAAACCTCACTGTCTGCCTGCTTTTATCTTGATAATCAAATCAAAAGAGCAAGTAACCAGAGGCAAACTCCTATTGTGACTTTAAAATACTTTTAATGTAATTTGTTCGTAAACTGAAGTACATTAAATATCTATATTAAGTAAATTATAAAGACCCGAGCACTTTGCAAAATTAAAAAAGTGCACAGCTAAGATATCTATTATTCCTCTGGGAAACTATCCAGAGTGTGTCTAGTGTGATTAGATAATTTCTATAGACAGAGGAGACTCCTTAGAAAAAAAGCTATGAAAAGCTCTTCTAAGACTATTGAAGGCAACATTTATGGCACACAGGAATTGTTCAGGTAAAGGTTATTGTGGTTACAAGTGAGAGGGAAAGGAAATTGATGTCCTATTATACTAAGCTTAAAGGGTTGTTTGTGCAGGAGTGGCTGCTTTTTTCATGTCCATTGTGCACCCTGTTCACGTATCTACTCCAAACCTTTTAATTAGACTATATAACCTGAGATCCTACTTTCCCTAAATCCATTTAGAGGCTTAACCCCAAAAAGGTGTGTCTGGTAGAGTTATGTATCCATCTGTAAGCAATGGTCGTCTGGACTTGCCTGCAGATGGGCCCACGTGTTTTGATCAAAATGTGCACTAGGAACCTTGCATTTTTGTGCATTTGGTGTGTAGAACAATTCTGCAACTTTATTTAGATAGTGAATGTAAGGGCTCCTTCCCACGGACGGATTTCCGTGGGAAGGAGCCCTTACATTCACTATCCGCTGCGTTGCCTGGTGCTATTAGGTTCTATTGAACCTAATAGCTCAGGGCTCACGGTCGTGAAATCTCCCGTCCTCACCTGCGGCATGCTCTACTTGCCGCGGGAGTACGTGCGGACGGCTTCCATTGCAGTCAATGGAAGCCGTCCGTTCACGCTATCTTCCGCTGTAGCACAGCGGAAGATAGCGTGAAATCGCCTCTCTGCCTACCGCCGCCACGTCATATGACACGGTCGGCCGCGTCATGTGACGCTGTGGGTGTGTCATGTGACATGGCCGGCGTGTCACATGACGCTGCGGCGCGTCACGCCGAAGCACCATGCGGGACCCAGGACGCCGTATCCGCAGGTAAGTATGGGGTCTCTACTGGGCGCCGTGACGGGCTCCGCTGCGGAATTCGTGTGCAGCCAGCCAAAGACTCCTGAGGCATGTGTTTCTGTTACTGTATTTGTTACTGCCACGGATTGCATGCCCCTAAACATTTAATTTATTTGTATGAAGCGCTGATTTAATCAGTTTTTTTTGCATTTGTGGAGGAGTGATAGCTATCTGTCCTAAGTCTTTTAATTAGACTATATAGTCTGCTATCCATTAATCTACTGGGAGGCTAAGACTCAAACAGAGGTGACTATTAGACATAGGAACTAATCCAAAAGCAACAGTCACCTGGATGTGGCAGATAGGCCCACATATTTTGATCAAAAATATGTGCTTGAATATTGTATTTTTGTGAGATTGACCTGTCATGCAACTATATACAGATATTGAAAGGGTAAAAGTGCTGAAGCAATTGTTTTTGCTACGTTTAAAGGGGTTGTCACATTAAGCCAACTCCTGTTGAAATGCCAAAATAGGGCATATGGATATCATAGTAAGGGTTCCCTACATGAGACTCTTCACTGTTTACTAGAGTAGAAAAGCTGTCACCCGATATGGAAGATCCAGCATGATCATGCAGTACTTAGTCACTCATTCAGTCAAATGTGCAGTCTTCCACAGTTTACTTGGGCAATAACAGGTGATCACCAGGTCATTTTGATGCCCACAGCCTCTTACCCCAACATAACTGAAGAAGAGTCTGTGAGCTTCGAAACACATTTTATTGCTGTTTCAAATCTCCATTAATATAAGAGAAGTTGGATGGTATCCTATGTTGTCCTACATTCCTTGCTGGATGGTTGCACCATACACCAGTATTTTCCTGCCTAAATACCTGTGTCTGATGCCACATATAGTTGCAATACATCCACACTAAAAATATTTCAAACTCCCAACAGTGCTTGATTGGATGGTAAAATCTATACTTAATACTAAAATATCAATCTGCGAATATCTTTTAATCCCACGATCGAATGACCTACAAGATGCGAAAGGTTGGGGAACTTTGACTTACAACTAAATGACTGATATGTAACAAAACAGGACCTCTCACCAAATTCACACATTGCAAAAATACTCATGGAAAACATATACAGTCCTCCCTGCCTGTTTCTGTAGAAACGTTACACTACGTTGGTTAGTCATCAACATTTTTTGTAACGCCACATTTTTAAAAATAAAGATTCGACCTTTGCCATCATCCTCCGCCAGCTCAGCATGTTCATACGTGAGACACCCTCATTATTCTGGTTGTTGACCCTTCTTTATTCAGTTGTATGCAATGTGTCAACACATCTCTGATGCCGAACAGGAAGAAATTAAATCTAGTGGACCATTTCTAAAAATCAGCAGAAATAAGAGGACTGTGGCCAAATGGGGGCTAGGAGTACCCTGACTCAACACAATCCTTTGCTTCCGAGAAATTGAAGTGGTCACAGACTTATTCAACCAAGCTAATCAGTCTCAAGCTCCATCTGGCTCTCCAGTTGTTGAGGACTTCGGAGCTCGGCAGGCTTCTCCAGCCAGTAATTTACTTCTACAGCTGGACAGCCACAGGTTACCTAGCCAACCCTAGGAGACAAACACATGCTCAGTTCTTTAATTCTTAGGTAGTGCTGAAATGTTTATTTAATTTCCGCTAATAATCTCATTTGATAAAATCATGCAAAGTTTATGAAGCACATCAATATAATTTAGAATTTCATAGCGAGTCTTAAACTGATTATGTGTGTCCAATGTGTGTGTTCTGTTATGGAAAACAAATTTAATAGACACAGGTATCAGTGGAGAATGCTTATAGATCGAGCTGAGAGCACATTCACCTAATGAAATAGACTATCATCAAATGACCTCAGGACTTCTATTTCACATAGGAATAAACAACAGAGAAACGCATTGAATGATGTTGCATACTTTATGATGAGCTTAAGAGTATATGGCATACAATGAAGGCCATGAATGCAATTGACTATTGGAAGGGGCATAGCCTGGTAGAATTAGTGGTGGCATTAAGTTAAAGGGATTGTCTTGGACTTCTAGTATTGATAGGAAGGAGTCAGGATTAGAGATGAGCGAGCATACTTGCTAAGGCAAACTACTCGAGCGAGTAGTGCCTTATGCGAGTACCTGCCCGCTCGTCTCTAAAGATTCGGGTGCCGGCGGGGGAGAGCGGTGAGTTGCGGGAGTGAGCAGGGGAGAGCGGGGGGGGGGGGGGGGGAGAGAGTGAGAGAGAAGAGATCTCCCCCACGTTCCTCCCCGCTCTCCCCCGCCGGCACCCGAATCTTTAGAGATGAGCGGGCAGGTACTCGAATAGGGCACTACCCGCTCGAGTAGTTTGCCTTAGAAAGTATGCTCGCTCATCTCTAGTCAGGATTCCTGCTGATCAGCTGATCGCCGAGCCTGCTGTCAATATGGACAGCACTGGAAGCAGATAGCGCTGTCAAGATTGCAGAAGCCCGGTTTGGTACTACAGGCACAGCTTCCATTAAATTCAATGGGAGTTGTGCCTGCAGTACCAAACTGGGCTGCTGCAGTACAGACAGCACTATCTGCACTGACAGTGGGCCTGGCAATCAGCTGATTGGCAGTTAACCCAAACAGCAGAACCTCGCTGATCAACTATTGATGGCCAATCCAGGGGACAGGTCATCAGTAGTAAATGTCACAAAATTCCTCGACAACCCTTCTAACCCATCGCATAGAAAGTGCTAATTGCCAAAACTTTTTAGGAGTCAGGAAGCAACAGAAACAAACCCGTGCATCAGAGTCTATCGCATCCGCTTACAATTTATTCTCCATGCCTCCTGTTGTTTCTTTTCACTCCTCTGGTTTTCTTTCAAGGCAATTTGGTGGTGCCATTCCGAAAGATAGTTTTTGAATTCTTTTTCTTTTCTATAGTGTAAGTGTGCCTTCTAGTTCTCACATATATACTTTTTGCCTGACTACCTGATACACACTGTGCATTAGTATGCATCAGCAGTCTAATGGTCCTTTTACACGGGATGAGCTGTTAGGCAAACAATGCCCAACAGCCCATTCCAGTGATGCTCGATCATTTGCTGTTACACAGCACTGCTGGAATGGAAGTGGAGCGGCCAGAGAGCGATCTCCCCCTGCCCGCCTCCATTCACAGTAAGCAGACAGTCATTCAAAAGTGAACTGCTGTTTACGATGAACAGCACATCATTCAGTTTTCTGCATGTAAAAACTGAATGACTGAAAAATTCTCATTCAGTTGCTGCATGCGTTTACACGGGACAATTATCATTCGGATTTCCACCAGAGCGCAAGAGTTTGAACGAAAATTGTTCCCTCTAAAAGGGCAATTAGTCAGGAACCCTATCTTTTCTGCTTAAAGAGAGCACCTAGAAGGTGAGTGAGTGAAAAGACTTATAAGGCCATGCATGCTCCTCTGGGTAATATGCAAATAAGGGAGATGGAACTATACCTCTACAGCACCACCTATTGGAAGGCAGCATTCCTGCAAGTCAATGTTAGACACTTTATACAAGCCTTGTAACAATGACTGGGAATTGAAAGCCAAGCCACGATCCATACACAGACAGCTGTTTCGTGTGTGTGTGTGGGGGGGGGGGGGGGGGTGTGTGGCCCTCATCAGTGTGTAGTAGATTTCCGGGTTGGCTAGGAAGAGGCCTGTGATGTGGGTCAGGAACTCTACTTTTTCCCCTTAGGGAGAGCACCTAGAAGGTGAGTAAGTGAGGACACTTATAAGGCCATGCATGCTCCTCTGGGTAATATGCAAAAAAGGGAAATAAAGCAATATGTCTGCAGCACCACCTATTGAAAGGCAGCCTTCCAAAGGGCCATTAGGCTTGGTGCTCCTACTTGCCAGCGTTGCTCACTGCAGGAGAAATTAAAACTGGCTTGACGCTACCCACTGTGATAGCAGTTGTGTGCCTTAGTCCTCAGGGGTCCTTTTATGGAGCTTAGTCAAATGTCGACGTCATGCCATGTAACAAAGAGAGAAGTACTGTACTGAGAAAGTCCACACCGCCGTCCTGATAGATGCAGCCCCGCTACATCTGTAAGTGTATCACTGATTCTTGTTAAAGGTGCTCTTACAGCCCAAAATGTAACACTATTAACAATGTAAATACGGCCTGGCCTTTTATAATGTAGTGACATCATAATCCTATAAAAGATGTACTAAATAGGGTATTGACTGGAACAGTGTCAGGGAAAGTTCTTCAGCAGTTACAAGTCACAAAAATCTCATTGCATTGAGTGATTTTGTCAGTGTGATTCTGCTTGTCACAGATTTACTGCTGGAGACGATCCGCTAATCTTAACTGCATTTTTATAAGTGATAAGGATATTGAACTGGGATGGGCATTTCTGAGGTTTTCAACTACACATTCTATGATGTGAAATGTCACAATCTACAACTTTTTTTAGATTATTGTATGATGTAATTGGATGCTTAAGTTACCTCAATTCTGCAGGTACATAACTTTGATTGACTTATCCAGGCTGTAGTGTTTTCTGTTCAATGTAGTATAGTCACAGATAGACTGTCCATTTGTGCTTTAAAGAAGTGCATAAGAGCCAGGGGCGTAACTATAGAGGATGCAGGGGATGTGGTTGCACCCGGGCCCAGGAGCCTTAGGGGGCCCATAAGGCCTCTCTTCTGCATATAGGGAACCCAGTACTATGAGTAAAGTAATATAGTTGGGGGCCCTGTTACAAGTTTTGCATTGGGGCCCGAGAGCTTCAAGTTACGCTTATGATAAGAGCCCATGACCCGAAAATGCCCAAAGACATTGTATCGGATGTATTAAAGTTCAAGTACCATATGTGATCTGCAAAAACAAGCAAAAGACAAAAATAAGAGCTAATTAGATTAATGCATTAAGTCATTGTCCTAACCTGGTTCACGTGAATTATAACTATGATGCCCTATGACCATTATTACCTAGGATCCTATGATCCAATAGATTCCAAGGCTCCCAATGCCTGTCCTGCAAAACATTTGTGTTCCATACAATTGATCCGATATAAACAGACCAGATGGCTAATTAATGACCTATGACAGGTATGGTGGACTCATTAACATTTGTCGTTAAGGGGAAAATAGGTTGTTTGGCAGCAGACCCAATTCTACTCCACTCTTAAATATTAACACACACATTCAGAAGACTTCAAGCTTACATATCATAGGGACATTCATGTAGACACATAATCTTTGGCTGGCACTTATGTGGATTGTTGGTCTGAAGCTTGCCATAGACATTAGGCTTTTGTTGGCACCAATTTAGACAGAATATTCTAACAATATGATAAATATGGAATAGTGTTGAGCAAACAAGCAGTTGAGCGCTGTTTCAGGTCGAACACTGCTAAAAGTTTGATTTGGCGTGAACCTGAACCTCTGGTGGTTGGTCTCGGCTGAACTCACTAAAATTCCTCTTTCTCTTCCTCCTAAAATTTCTGTTTTAGGGGTATTGATGAAGTTCTGGTTTGGTTCAAACAAATTCTGACTAAACCAAACTTTTTGACGAAATTTGGCAAATTGGCCAAACCAAACATTTTGCTCAACACTTATATGGCTCTTCTCAGGCAGTCCTCAGAGGTCTGACAGGTTGTATTTTGTCAATATTCTTTTTCTTCAAAGTAGCATGAACAAGAACAACATTGGACATCTTAGAAACATTGCAAATTTCACAAAGACATAAAAGGCAACATTTTAGTTGAAGGTACGACAACTACTTGTGAAGTTCTTTTATGTATATATCCACTGGGATGTGGAACTGTAAAACAAAAGAAATACTCCAACCTGAGAATAAAGCGGGGTAAGGGAGAGGATCACAGGGAAATTAGTAAGAAGGTCAGCAGTAGACCTCACTCATGTGCTTAGAATAAAATATATAAAATAGTGAAGAAAAATGAAAGGTAGATAGAGCTATGCAAACCCTTGTTTTTGGTCATTTCTAAACGTAGGACACCAGCCCTGCAAAGCAACATTGCCAACCACTGAGCTACCATGTTTCTTTTTCCTTCTCCTCCTCCTTTCTCCAGAGGAGGAGGGGAAAGAGAATGAGAAGAAAGAGGAGGAGGACATTTTAGTGGGTTCAGACAAGATGAACTCCCTAAAGTTCAGGTTCACACGGAACCAAACTTTTAGCAAAATTTGACACAAAACAGGGTCCAACTGCTTTGGTTCGCTCAACACTAGTCATTGTGATAAATTTGGCCCATTTTTAGTCTACCTTTACACTGCTTAACTATAAGACAGGCTTAGTAAATCTGTCCTAATCTGTTAGTTTGAGTTAGTGTTAGCAACTTTTAATGAATCATCACTTTACTCATCCTTTTGGTTAGTACAGATATGGTAATAGAGTTTGTGAATATAGTAGTGATAAGTTTTTCAAAACTGACCACAATATCAAGTATTGTTAGCTGTTGGTTTTTAGCACAAGTTTGCAGGTAAACCACCCTGAACATTATCATTGAGCACAAAAAATAACTTTCAAAGGGCAAATTCAACTATTCAGCTGTATGAATAATGTGTAAAGCCAACATATAAGGGCCACTTCATAATCCTGTACCAGTTACGTAGATCCTTAGGATAAATCACATAGGCCTATAATTATCCAACCATAAGATGAGCTACTTGGCAATTTTTCTTTTGAATGAGCCACATAATTGTTAAATTGTCATGAAATCACTAGAAATCAACAATAATGGCTGCATCTCCTTCACAAATAGTCTTCATGCCATAGAATATAGTTTGAGTGTTTGACCTTTCTTCCTTTGGTTGATCTGGTGGTTGAACAATCACAGTGGGGGTCATTTGAATTTCTTAATTCCCCTTCAATCCTTCTTATCTAATCATGCTACATTGATGTCAGACCATTCTTTTTCCATATCAAAATACATTTTATTCTGCTTCAACACAAGGACACAATTTCTTATACTAACAAATAACTGAAAAGTTTCAGGAAGAGTTGAGATTATGAGTAGAGATGAGCGAACGTACTCGGATAAGCACTACTCGTCCGAGTAATGTGCTTTATCCGAGTATCTCTCCGCTCGTCTTGAAAGATTCGGGGAGCGCCGCTGCTGACAGGTGAGTTGCGGCGGGGAGCAGGGGAGAGCGGGCGGGAGAGAGGGAGAGAAAGATCTCCCCTCCATTCCTCCCGACTCTCCCCTGCAGCTCCCCGCCCCGCGGCGCTCCCCGAATCTTTCAAGACGAGCACAGCGGTACTCGGATAAAGCACATTACTCGGACGAGTAGTGCTTATCCGAGTACGTTCGTTCATCTCTAATTATGAGGCATAAGGCAAGAATCTTTGTTTCTTCAAGAACAGGCCCAGTTTTTCCAACCAAATCTTTTAATATCCAACAATTTATTCCGCTAATATCCAAACAACCTGGACAAGCGGGAATTGATTCCTATACTATATATACAACTAGCATAATTTGTATATGGGGGTCAGTATTGGATTGGGGCATTTTAAGCCTTCCAGAGGACATTATTCTAAGGACTCTTTCTCATGTTTACTGCAAACTCTTAAGATTTTTGTTATCATTGCACTTACAGAATGTACCATCAATAAAGTCTAATATTTGTGAATCAATCCATAGGAAATAGTCCCTAGCGGTAAATGGTCTGGAGGAACGACATAAGAACATCCCAGAAACTGATAATATTCCAGGGTTTACAGAGGCATTACAAACAGCCCCCTTATCTAAAACTTCTTCCAAACCCCAGAGATTGACAGATCTAGAGCCGCTACAAACTGAGCGCCAACAGCCTGGACATCAAATCAGGATGGCACAGGCAGAACTATAAGACCAAGGAAAACAAACTGTGCCAGCAGTGCCACCACGAGGCCATGGATGATGAGGCCTAATTCCTGCTGTGATGTCCCAAATACTCAGCAGTTGGTCTCACTCACTTCAGAAGACTCTTTGCCCAGTCTTCTGCTCCATGCAGGAAGAAGAGAAACTCTGCGGGGAAAAGGAAGACACAGTGGCTACACCAGCACAATATGGTAGTGCCTGCCATAGACTGAGAGGTGCATGATATACCAAGGACTCCTATACCCCCTGCCCCGGATGTGTCCCTATCCCTCAAATCCTCAGCCCCTATATCTCACCCCTACTCCTCAACCCCTACATTCCATTGTTTGGCTATGCTAATGTTTATTTGGTCCTACCAATAAAGCTTCCTTGAATTAAATTGGAAAACCAGAGGCAGGATATAACATAAAGTTCTAAGAGAAAGCAAGTATTTACTAAAACGAACATGTCAGAATAGCCAACTGCTTCTCTATATAGGCTCAGTGGACAATTGGAGCTCATTGCTTGACTCTAGTGCTGACAGGGTAGGGGGTCACCTCTCAATGGAATTGGCGGAAATTCAGCATGTCATCAAGTGACCTTTCATGGACGACCATGAAGGTAGATAGTGACATTGAGTTATTTAATATAATTCACATTCTATGCCAGCTGGCAACTTTTGTAAGAAGTAGAGCTACGCTTTAAATCACTGCATCCACAATCCTTCCCTATAACACAATAACATCTGAAGAGGCTCACAGGACATTCAAAGGATATTACTGACAATTTTGTTCTAAAATTATGTTGAGATTATGCTTGTAAGGAAAACAGCTGCATGTGTTACTGTCAAGTGCATTGCACTCCAGAGTGGCCAACATCCCACAATGGCAGTTTAGGCCTCATCATAATCACCACCACCGCTCGGTGTACAGTATACGAAAAGCGCAAATATTGTCTGGTACAGAAAAGAGAGAAGCAGCCCCAATTCTCCTAGGATAAAGCTGAGAGATAGCAGAAGGCTGAGGGCCATCCATCATTGCTGACAATTTCACAGCCTGGAATAACTTGACAGGGACACAGAACAAATTGTTGTTGAGAATTGAATGCTGCTAAGCTGAGTGAATTGACTCTCCGGTGTCAGAAAGAGACTCGCTTCAAGTGGATGGAGAGTTTTCTTCTTGTAATTCAAGGGCATAAGGTTTTTTTTTAAAAAATGTCACGTACAAAGGAAGGCCAAGATCATCTTTGAGGAGCGGACATTTAGCGTTATTAGTTATGGCGCTACCGTTACTTCTATATGTTGTCTCAATTATTTCTAATGCTGAATGTCGTAAAAGCTGCCAGTGATTTGTTTAGTATCACCTTTATCTTTTTGTGTCTGTCTGAATTCTCTTCTTCTGATAATGACCTGTCTCGAGGCAGCTCACAGGCGAAAGCAGACGGACCAATGGTATTAATTAAAAAGGGCTATAGCACTTGGCAATCTCAGGCAGTTCCATAGAGTTTGAATGGAGTGGCAATGTGCGAGCTTGACCAATGCTCCATCAAAATGGGGTGCGGCAAACAAAAAGAAAAGTTGGATAGAGCACCACGGAGGGAAGAAGAGTGCAAAGCATGAGTAAAGCACAGCTATGCATGGTCTAATAGATCTTTATGGTCAACCAGAGGTCATGTTAGCATGCAGTGTGGAGGTGAAAGGTTGTAGATATGAACGCAGGCTCTGATGTGATCTGTTGGCAAGTTGTTAATAAATGAGAGAAGCCGATGCAATGGAACAAAAGGAAAACACTTAATTTGGAACCAGCATCCAATACCTGTGGCACCTAAGCTCTCGCTCACGACCTGAAGGTTCAATCCCTGCTTGGTTCAGGTAGCTGGCTCAAGGTTGACTCGGCCTTCCATCCTCCTGAGGTCGGTAAAATGAGTACCCAACTTGCTGGGGGGGGGGGGGGAATAAATAAGTGATGTGGAATACGTTGGCGCTATAGAAATAACAAGATTTTTTTTCATTTAACACATTTTGAGGCATGTAGACCTCTTCATCAGACAGCTGGATATAACTTATAAAAGTGTATCATTTCTTCATGGCCTGATGTATAAAGCAATCAACAACATTGGTGGCCATTGGGGAAGCATTAGCAGGTGAGGGCAGGGACACTGGTTTATATGCCTCAAAACACATTACCTGCTAGTTCCAAATCTCCTTTCTTTAATCCATATTATTGGCTTCACTCTCATTCAATAACCATTTTTCAACAGGTTGCACCAGAGCTTTAGGTCCATTTTACTACCATCCATTCAAATGGAGGACATGATATCCCTGTTCTCTTGATATGTGGGGGTCACAACAGTCAGACCCCCACCCATCAGATACTTACTTTTCTACAGGAGCGGTGATAAGTTATTTTTTTTAGAAAACCGTATTAACCTAGGTCAATGAGCCTGTTTTTTTAAAATGCTTCTTATGGATTTATAAGTTAACCCCTGTTCAAGACCCTCACCTCTTAGCTAGCGCGAAAAGCGCCAAGTGGAGGACTCAACATGCCGATGCATTGCATAAACAGCTCATTGATTTCAATGGAGATTGTACATTGCTGCTTTTCGCCTGTGGGGGTGCTGCAGAGAAATAGAACACTTGCTGCGTTGTTCACCCACATATTTGAACTGATTGCTGGGGTAATAAGGATTATTAAATTTTTTGATGTCCATAAACATAGAAAATCCCCAAAATGTTCAAACTGCACATAGAAAAGAAGAATGGGATACTCCATAGCTATAAGGGTAGCCATAAACATAAGTTCTAGATCAGCGAGACCAGAGATCATCAAATGTGTATGACATCCTGCTGACTCCTGAAATCCAGCTGCTCTATCCTTTTGACCTTGAATTTAGGCTAACTTCACACAGGCAAGCGTCATATGAGGCTGTAAATTCCGCCCCATATCTTGCCCCCACCACATAAATTCCCCAGGGATGCAAGGCAATTTCATGTGAAAACAGCCTCACATCGCTTCAGGGATGAAGGGAACCTCTGCCATGGCTGTTGCAGCCGTGGCAAAGGACTACGGAGAGCACACACAAGATAGAACATGCTGCGATTTGTGTCCCACATAGCATCACATTGCGGTGCCATGCACTAAAACATCACTCATGTGTATGAACCCATTCAAAAAATTGGGGCTCATATTTGTGCATTTCGCAAAACACAAATCTAATGCAATCCTCTCGCCCGTGTGAAGCTGGCCTTAAGCCGAGTCAAGTTTTCTTGACTGCGGCCTTCTCCCCTGTCTGCATTCATGACTCATGCATGCTCAGTCTAGTTGAGTGTGCATGTGTAGGTGCGTGTGTTGGGGGGGATGGAGGAAGGGTTTCGGGAGAACGAGCAAGCATTCTCCAACAGCTATCTAAAAGTATGGGCAGCCTAAGGGTCATCTTTATTATACATATGACCATGATACTATAGATATCATCTTCCCGTGGTATAGTCTAGCAATGTCTGTACCCCTGGGGCTACAATTCGGATTTTCTGCAGAGGTAGATACCTGTGTCATCACTGAAGCAAGAGAACCACCTTCCAATTTTATGGCAAGATCGTTGGACGACAATGCAACATATTATGCCCCTAACCAACAGTCTTGCTCATGTTGATTGCTACCTCCCTCATAGCCCCTCCATCACCATCATGTTACTCTTCCTAGAATATGGTAACTCCTATGTGACGAATCTTGTAATGGGATTGAGCTTTAGAAACTCTGGATAAAGGTATTTTTGTAACATTTTTAGTAATTAGACCTTTGGAGAGTCACATATGTATTGTATTTGCTATACGGAAAGAACTTGTGCAATATTCATACCCATTATCTCTGAAACAAAATGACCCATTTAGTCGATTTCTTAGGTAAATATTGTATTACACATTTTCACCACCTTGTTTGTACATTTTAATCCTTTCAAAATTAGTTTTTCTCGGCGCTGCTCCATTGACACGTAAGAGGCAGAGTGGTTATTACCAGTGTTTATGTAGATCTTTCCTGGATTAAAAGGCAAACACTGTATATAGATGGGGATAATGTAATCAGTTTGGGGGATGATGGCCTATGATATAATATATTGACATACAAATCCTGCCTTGTATAGTCAAGACGTTGCGTTTATTTGAGAACACATCGGTTGCATTGAGAATCAATTAAAAGGTGCATAAAGGTATTTACTGATGTTCTGTTGTGCATATCAATAATGTAAAGTTCTCATGACTTTGTTACAGTTCTTTCAGACCGCGCTTTTGTCTCCACATCTCGGGTTTCTATCTTATATGCCAGTGTTTCCCAACTCTCGTTCTCAAGGCACCCCAACAGGTGATATCCTAAAGTAAGAACACCTGTGGCAATGTATGAAGACTGACAATAATGACATCACCTGTGCAATACTGAGGAAATCCTGAAAACATGACCTGTTGGGGTGCGTTAGGCACTGGAGAAACACTGTTGCATGCAAAAAACTGCATATGGACAGAAACCTGGATGGTATTGAGCAAGGTGACCAGATTTTCTTAGGGTCAAAGTTTAACAAAGGGGTTTGATCAGGGGCTGGACTTAGTACAACGTATGATTTTACCTCCATCGTTATAAAAAGTACAGGGCCGGTTCGAAAGAAGACAGGAAGAAAATTCCGCAACATCTCTGCATCCAAAAAAACAGTCAAAATACATACCCTTGGTGCAGATTTTGATTGTAAATCAGCCGCGTATCCGCAGCTGATTTCATACCAGGTGGCACTCCTCCTTGCCTCCTCCGTAGGGTTCCCGCTGTCAGCACTCTCCGGCTTCCCATTCCAAGTGGCCTGTAGTGGGCTCACCTGACCAGCATCAAATGAACAGCGGGCGTCGCACCTAACCAGGCTGCAGGGAACTGGAAGTCGGGGAGCGCTGACAGTGGGAAGCCTTTCAGGGGAGGTGAGGGCAGCGCTGCATAGTATGAAATCAGCTGCGGATATGCGGTTGATCTTTAGTCAAAATCTACACCAATGGTACAGATTTTGACAGTTTTTTTAGATAAGAAAATTTCCACTTTGGACATTATGCAGCATTTTTGACATCTGTAAACATACCCTAAGTCAGCTTGAGGTTCGCTGCCACATGCAGGGTGGTCTCACTCGTATTATTGCCCCCAACAGTAATATTGACTCCCACTGTAGCTCCAGTAGAATTATTGTTCCCCTACACCAACCCCAGCAATAATAGTGACCCCCCCCCCCCACAGTAGCCCAGCAATAATAGAGACCCCCCACGGAAGCCCCATAGTATTAGCGCTCTACCTAAGACCCATATACTTATCTCTTCCTGGTCTTCACAGCACTGCTGCTCATCTCAGAGCTGCTGCTGGCGTTGGTGTGTGTGCCTGTAGCAGCATCTCCTCCCTGTCCGCTCCTTCTGAGGAACCAAAGAGGAGAGCTGAAGGGATGAAGTTTGTACATCCGGCCCGCAGCGCTGCAGAGTAATTTCCAGTCGGGGAGCTGCGTTACCCTAGCCTGTAATCACTATAATAGTGACCCGACATCCCAATAGTGGGACAAATGGCTGTCCTTCTGGGGTCCTGGTGGAAAGCGGGACACAGGGTTCCAAAGCAGGACTATCCTGCCTAAATCGGGATGTCTGGTCACCTTTTATTGAGTGAGAGAGAGACCACTTGAGTCTCCATTTCACATGTTTTCTGTCCCTGTCATTCTTTTTAGTTGGATAGTAAAGCATTGTCTAAGCAATTTACTGCATAGAAGACGGAAACCCCAAATGGAGAGAGGGATAGAGGAAAAGATACAGTGTGAATGGACCCTTGCATACAGAGAGTGGTCAAACGGTAATCAAGACCAGCATAGTGGTACACAATAATCGAACCAGTTTCTCTACGGAAGATCCTTATTTTGTGTTTAAAGGCTGCATGCAGTTCCGGTCTTGATTAACAATTCTGCAGCGTCCGTGGAGCGGGCCCATAGCTGAGGATATAGCGGGGTGGATAAGACCTTGTCACGGGACTCTACCATCTCCTCTCCTGGGGGTAGTATGGGACCCAACCAAGTTACTGCTGGGGAGTTTCACGAGGTAACCCAGTATGTGATTTACCGTAAGTCCTTTTGTCAATACCGTACCGTCCTCTGTGGTGAATCCTGAAGTTGCTAATAAGGAGTCCACAAGCAGGGATAACGTTTCAGGGCAAAACCAGGAATGGTCGGTTGTGCAATCCAGCAGGACACCAGTGCAGACACAATAGTGGTGTGACAGGGAGGAATTCACAGGATGACAGACAAGTCCACAGTCCTAGTTATCTGTGGGGTTCTGTTCCCGGCCACTCTCCTTCTCTCTCCAGCTCTCTACGGGTCAACACTCACATTTGGAAAAGGGCACTCAGCGCTGCATGTCAGTTCCTCTCCCTCTCTCTTAGTCCTCCGTATTAATAGCAGGGTGGCCTGGGTGAATAGAGCAGAGGGCATGCATCAGGCCATCGCTCAGCCTCTTTCATCCTGGGGCTCCTCATAGGTCAAGGCACAGTTTCTCTTACTCACTTAAAGTGTCTCAATTCTCCAGACTCCAACTAACTTGGAGACTTGCCTAGACTACTCTGCCTTACCAACTTAGACTCAGGCTCAGGCTTCCTTGTGAAACACATATACATAGTATGATTAAGTGACACACAACAAGATACATTTTTTTGACATAACCCAGACATTAACCCAATTAGTGCTGTAGAGTTGCAATAAACATCACATTCACACACATTGAAGACACTGACAATACAAGTGCACAAGACAAACACTTTCATATTTATGGAGGGGCCCCATTAACTTTGGGCTACTACAATACCATTTATAGGTTGTAAGCCTGCATGGTGCACTACACATACTATGTGGCCTAGCATCCTTTATATGCTTTATTAATGTGCAAGTAAAGAACTAAGCAGCAACCCCGATCAGTATAAGGAAGGTGTGTGAGTGGTTGTTTATCAGTACCTTGCACCTGTGTAATGCGCCTCCATTTAGCATTTTGTCTGTCTGCATATGGAGGGATGTTGTGCTTCTAGCTGCCCTCTTATATTAGTACATTGGTAAGTGTATGACCACTTTGTGATTTTTTTCTGTATATTCCCTTTTTCAGTGATTCAGTGATTGATTAAAAATATCCTACCATTTTGTGTTGAGAGTTTTTAGATAGACTGATGTTTCTCCATGGTTACAGACTACAAACAAATTTTGTTTGTAGTCAGATATTGTAGTCCTGTGTTAGGCTGCCTGCACATGATAGAGCCAGATTCCTTACTCTCTTCCATTTCCATTTTCTGTAAGTTAGCTAAAAGAGGATGGGGAGGATATGAAGTTATACTGCATGATATGACCACACACAGGGTTTATTCTCCTTTTTCAAATCGAGTCCCCATCCCTTTATACTCTTGATAGACATGATACGTTTCAGAGTCAGCAGACATGGATCCATTAATTAACAGACTAGTTTGGCTTTGAACCAAACTATAAGATAACACCTGAGGTACCCTCGGCCTTCACCCTTTAACCCAGGATCCCCATGACATTACTCAGGAGGTCGTCCCAGCAATATGGCAGTTGACGCTATTTAAGGCCTAGGCGCGGTACCTGAGGGTGTGAACAGGAGAGTAGTCAGACAGTCTGGATCAGAACAGGTGGCACACTTCAGCACAGAGAACAAACTAGAGGTTGGGTCACGAAGAGCAGGTTCAGCACAATAGATCAGGAAGACAGTGGACAGTAGTGTAGTTGTAGGGGTAACAGAGTGGTGACTATGGCTTAAGTTTTTTTCCTCCTGCTGTCCTTTTTCCCATGTTATTGAAACTTGTAAAACCTCTTTAAGTGTGTAATACATTTGAAACAATCACTGAGATCAGAAATAAATCATGCAGATTTTTAGAGCATTTTTATTTCCAAGGTATTTCCATTTTTAAGGTCGGGAATATTTTCTGTTGTATGAAATAAAATGAATAGTAATTATATGAACACAAAGTATTAAAGAGCTAATAAATATTTAGTACCTATCAGAATAAGGATGGAAACATTAGACAATACAAGCTTAATGCATTTGCTTGATTAAGATGGATTACATATACGTTTAGTAGTTATATTGGAAGCACTGAAAGGCATCACTCCCCGTAGCTCGCCAACTTCCTGCAGCATCTAAAATTGAGATCAATATCTTGCAGTACAGACAGAAAAAATTAAAATCCCAAGCCACTGAAGCAGGTCACGAACCCAAACACTGAGGCCCCCGAGGCACAGAAAGTGCATGACAAACCAGCATGCCGTCTAGCACTATTGACTCCCGGATTGCAAGCTGCACTAGAATGAAGGAAGCCGCGCTCCGTCAGGCATCATACGTTTCCTGTCAGTTCTGCTTGCAAGTCACTTTCATGTGTATTTCAGTCCCTTGTATGTAGTGTCCTTATAGAAACCAAATAGTAATAATCTAATAAAAAGATCTTGGTGTTCAGATTAGCCATATAGAGTCTTTTATTCAGGGCTGTACAAGCCCACTGGTCATTCCATAAGAGCCATAAAGGCACAATAGGCCTTTATTAAGCACTTCCCAACCAAGCTGGTCATTTAATAAGCTTAACCTTTAAGAACCAAGGGTCACTAAAGCATTTTGGGCTAGTAGATTTTAAAGTTGAATATTTTTTATTTCATAGTCTCAATTTTTTTTTTTTACTTTTTTGCGGGACATTCAAGCCATTCTTATAGGATCAAAATGGAATCACTATCTTTCTGATTTGTGTCATTTTTAGAAAGTGGACCCAAAATTAGAAAAAAAGTATTCAACTTTCTTCAATTCTTTCCCTTTGTACACTAATATAGTTGTTAGAACCAATTAAATATACCCCATAAAATAATCCTCTAATTCTCCCAAGCATGAAGATACCAGATATGTGTACAGTACTTGGAGACTGATGCTGCCATTACTGCTCAAAATGATCTCTATTAACCCTTTCCAATCCACTGTCTGACGTCTGAAGACATTCTGATTGAAGGCTGTACAGCTCCGATGGCGGAAGACGTCCGGCAGGGTATTCGTACTGTATATTACTGACTGCTCTGTTGTCAGGGGCCTCTCCAGCATGTGCCATACTGCAGTGCTGACTCTAGCCAGCAGATGGCACCATTGTATAATGGCAAAAAGAGAGAGACCCCCTAGGAAACCCTGAATCCAAAATTGGATTGCAAAGGGTTAAAGTTTTAAGTCTATTCCAACTGGCATCCATGTGGCATTTGTACATGGTGGTATATGTGGCATCTAAGGGGGAGCTGTACATCATGATATATGTGACATCTATGGGGAGCTGTACATGGTAGTATATATGGCATCTATGGGGCATCTGAACAAGACAGTAAAACAATTTTTTGTTAAAGATGTTATCCCTAAATTGACTTTTATCACCTCTCAATAGGATACATAATTAAAGTCTAATCAGTGAGGATCTCACTTCTAAGACCTCCACTGATCCCTAGAATGGGTGTCCCATGCCTGTCTCTTCTTGTCATTGCGGGCTTGATGCCCCCACCCATAGGGATTTGGAGATGGAATGGAGTGGTGGGCACACATTCACAGCTGACAGAAATAGCCAAGTACAGTCCCTCTGAAGATGAATGGAGCGACGTTGTGCATGTGCGACCACCATTACATACAATCACCTCCTCACTGTATGAGGGGTGAAAACAACTTTTAGTGTAGAGAAAAGGAAGACTCATTCTCAGGATTGGTGAGGACCCCCATGAATCAGACTTTTATCATCTATCCTGTGGAAAAATGATAAAAGTAGATTTTGGAATAATCTTTTTAAGATTTATAGCAGATAGGAAGAAGGTGACAAGTGAATACAGTAAATAGAGAACGGGGATTATTCCTTGAGGATTTGAAAAGTCTTTATTCTGTATCATGTGGGCACAATATGGCATCAGATAGTGGAATTTATGTTATCCAGAATGCATTATAAATGAGTGCCCTCACCAGAAGGGTAAAAACTTTGGTAGTTTTTGTTGTTTTATTTCATGGGTTTTTTTCTTTTTATAATAATAAGAAAAAATATTTTTAATTTTGGTAATTGGACACTTATAGTTTGGCACAATTTTTTTTTTTTTTTGCTATTTTGGTAACAAATCCCTAATTATTTAACTTCTTTCTCACATTACTAAAGTCAACTCATTGCCGTTACGGCCTGATCCAGAGAATTGCAGTTTTCTATTAAAAGTACTCAGCCATCAAACTGCTGACCTAAATAGGCAGATTGGAAGCTTAAAGGGGTTAAAATGGTTGTTCAACTTATAAAAAATATGAAAAAGGGCAGGAAATCTCTAAAAAAAACCTAAATTCACTGGAAGTTATACTACTGGTCAAAAGTTTTAAAACGCCTCAATTTTTCCAGTTATTTTTTACATTAAGGGCTCAGTCAGTTGGGCGTTTGTTTGCTGTGCAGTTTTTAGCGCAAAACGCATGCGCACAGAAATTCACGTGACCAAAGCGGGCGTCATGCTGAAATTCACTTGGCTGTGTTTCAAACTCACACATAAAGTGTGCTGCCCGCTATTCTCTGCTGCGGCTGTGACAGCTGCAGCAGGGGATTCCTTGGATGTAAAACCCCTGGATGCTGTCACTTCCAGGGGTTTCACCTTGTGCTTAATGGGCTGCGGCAGCAGAGCCGACCGCATTGAGAACATACAGTGAAGATCGCCATCCTCTGCCACAGCTGTGACTGGGGATTTCTTCATCCCTGCAGGAAGTCCCCTCATCACTGAACACTGTGACAGCATTGAATGACAGCTTAGTGCTGCCTGTGATTGGTCCCTGCGCTCAGCAAATCAGAGGCAGCACTCAGCCATTCACTGAAATCAGCTATTCATTGAATTCAATGAAGCACATTTGTGGGAACTTCTGCAACAATGTTGTGAAGAAATCTCTGAACAATATCTAAATGCAATTGTAGAAAGGGCGCCTGGATTGTGTATAGCTGTTATATCAGCTAGAGGGGCGACTTTTCAAGAGTCAAAAATCTAGACATTTAGGCCTCATGCCCACAGCCGGGTTGGATTCCGTCTGTGAAATATCACAGCAGAATCAGACCCGCACCCCTCAGAGACCCTATACTCACCTGTCCGGATCCGCGGCAAGCCAGCGCACATGCACAGTGCAGCGCATGACATGCCCAGTGCTGGGCTCTAATGCGATTTGCTGCAGTGCTTACTGCAAAAGTATCGCGGGACAGACAGCTTCCATTAACTGCAATGGATGCCCACCATGCAATTTTCCGCACAGATTAGAACATGCTGCGATTCTCCCCCACGAGCGTAAAATTGCAGCTGATTTCCGCTCGTGGGCATGGGAGAATCTTTTATCATAGCATGTCTGTGGACAGACATTGCTGCGGAATTCGCGACGGGCGTCTGGCCACGAATTCCGCAGTGATAATCCGTCCGTGGGCATTGGGCCTAAACTGTGTAAATATAAATGAAAATTGGAAAAATTGAGGTGCTCTAAAGCTTTTGACCAATAGTATATACTCACCGATTGAATCTTCTGCTTGTTGAGCATCACCGCTCCTCCCTGCTGGGCTTTGTTTCATGCTGCACTGGTGACATGTCCATATACTATACCCACATGACCATTGCAGCCCAGAATACACCTCAGTGGTCTTATGCTGCTGTGCTTAAATATCTTAAGAAATCATAATCTACCATTATCTACTTAGAAGTAGCATTCTCCATGAATATGGGTCCCTTACTCTAATATAGATGGAAATCAGCATTCTAAAGGTTTCCTTTCGTGCAGGTTTTCTTTCTGGGATTACTGTAGGACACAGATGTCTCTGGTTTATTCCCACTTAGGAAAAGTGAGCACTTAATAAGAAGAACTGGCAAAAGCCCCCAGCGTGTTCTGTGCCACTCGGACCTGTCACACATCCGACAGCGAAGTTTACTGTGGGTTGAGATATTCATCATTTGGTGACGTCTGTGTTTTGTTTACACCGCTTCAGTAATTCACTTCTGGGACTGAAGGCTGCTTTTGAGGTTTCCGCACACTGTATGTTGCCAAGGAAGCCTGAAACACTTTTTTTTAATCATTTGAAAGCTTTTTGGGCATCAAGTGATCAAAAGCTGCCAGAATCAAGCCTGCGATTTACTGTAACACTACAGATGGATGTATGAAGTCTGAGAAGGGGTGTGTCAGATCAAACAGTCCCCAACAGGAAAAACATTGCACTCTCAATTTTGGTTGCAGAATAGTCTTTATTTGTTATGATCTACAAACCTTTATAGTTCTGCAGAGAGGTTCAGTACTTCACACTGGAATAACAACAGTTTAAACTCACCAGGCTATACAGGGTAACTCCTAAGCTCCCTATGTCGCAGACGGAGGTACAGTGACGCAGAAGTCAGTATACAATGCAGCTGATGGAGTAACCAATAAAATACAACAGTGGAATGATAATGGTTAAACAACTGGACTTGTACCTTTGACTCACAATGTGCTATAAACTAATATGTAGCAATTCTTCCTAACTTCCTAATTGACTAACTGCATAAATCCTAACTGGTATGTACACTTTGTTATGAGGCTGACACCACTTACGGTTTGTTGTGGGGGGATCACAGCTTCTACCGACCCTAACGAAACCACAGCATAGCCCAAGGGTCAGGAATACTCCTCTCTGCTTCTACTTTCAGTACTTGGCTTGGTACCAGACCAGTCTTCTGTTCTCCAAGTCGCAGTGATCTTGCGTCTCCGTCCTCTGCAGTGAGCAGGGTCCTGATAGCCCCATGTGTACCATTTCACTTCTCAAGTGGAACATGGACTACATATCCTGATCCTTATGTTATTTGGCTTGAAAAAGACCTAATTATAGGTCGAAACATTGCCTATCTTAACTTGGACGCAATAAACATGTTCCTTTGTATGACAATTTTCTGCATCATTTTATGCTGCCACCTCCTCCACTCGTCTACTCACTTCTCAACCCAACAGTCAGTAGCTTCTCCTACCTCAGTTCAGCTCCTGCCCAACTCACTATGTAGTCAGAACTTGTCCTTTTTATGTCAGAGAGTTCACCAGTCATCAGTTCAGTGAGTATGCACTGTCCTCATGGCAACATTAATCCTTTAGAATGTGTTCCTTACACCAAACACATTAGAAAGTTGGCTTGCCAATAGCGATTTTGTCCCAACCCCATAAATACATGCTTTGCTTAGCTGTAGAAAGGGAAAAAAAACTGCTGCTAGACAACTCTGGTGGCATCTTATGTTCCTGAGAACAAAAGGATCAGGCATATTGAAATCCATCTGCTTGATCATTATCTCCCACGACATTGGTCATTAGGGGGAGAGTTGAGAGGTATCCTAATACTCATTATATGATCGTCCAGTCTATATCTAATGTGTATAGTCACCATTAGGCCAATCTCAGCCTCTGTCTTATTCACAGTCTTTAAATGGCCCTTCTTCTGGCAACAAGTAATAAATAATTTGATTATCATGACTTGTACAAGCTGCAACATGGTTGGCTGTGGTGGTGGTGGCTATTGTTGCTCCTGGAACACTGTCTTTCTTTTTTATTTAGCAGCAATCCACTACTGTAGTTTTGCATCTACTTAGTTTCTCAATCTACTACTTCATGCTGAACTCTGTCTAGTAGTTCTGGCCGGCCAATACCTTATGTTAGTCAGCAGTCAGTCGCTTATCCGGGCAAGAACTCTAAGCTCTCTACTGACTCTTCCACTGTAGACCCTTACAACATCAACTCATTTTCCTCTGCTTACTCTCGGCAAATGCTCCTGTCTGCAGCTTCCTCTGCATCACTAGGAGACCCCTCTCAGTATGTACAGTTGATGTCTTGCTTACACCACAAATAAATACCCAACAACTAATGGCACCAACTGCCTTCCCTTTTATCTCCTCTTGGTCGTGCCAACAAAAACGTCAAAGTGCAGCCGCTCTGCTCCTCTGCATCTCCAAAAGATATCACCACCAGGTTTCCATTGAAGGAAAAACCTCGGTGGTGATATCTCACTTTCCATAGTAGGGTATCCAAGGCCGCACCTCCTCCCCAAACACAAAATTGGAGGCAGGACACATATTAGCATCACCCACTCTAATTCTTAGCCTGGTGTAGACATTGTGCAGTATTACAGGTTGTACATTCAAATGAACGTCCAATCAAATACAACATAGCTGGACTAAGCCCTCCAAATCGGGAGACATTTTTTCTTAATGACTCTTCTGTTTTCGTAATAGAGGGAGGGGGTCTCTAGTATGGAACTCCTCTAGCGCAAAAGGGCAGAGATTATCATCAGTTCATTAGATTTATTTTTTTTGTTCAATTTTTCACTTATTTTTCCGTCCAAATGCAAATTTTAAAACTGATTTAAAAATGTGCAATTATGCGATCTACAGAATGTGTTAAGCTAGATCAATGGATGAATTTATATATTTTTTCACTTAATTTGACATCGTAATACATGTTCTTAAGCTGACATGAGAAAATTATTCATATTCACCAATATCTCCATAAACATGACCACTTACAAGATAGGAAGTTAAATCTTTGAGCAGACACGTTGGACTAACCATGCAATATTCATTCGGAAAAATCCCTGTCTTCTCTCTCCTGGGCTGCTCATAGCAGTAACTTCAAGATGAATCTTTTATTCTCGAAGACCCCAGAATAATGCCTGAGGGCTAGCAACCCTACTGGGACTGCTGAGGTTGTGTGGGTTTCCTTGTAGGTAAAGATGTGAAGTACTAAATGTAAGTGCTATCTATCACAGGGTGCGCTGCATATTCTTACTGTTTTACAAAACCTTAACAGTACAAATGTATTAACCTGTCAGACAATGTGCTGTAGATCTGCTGTCTGCTTAACACAATGTTCTCTCACTTTCAGGCTTCAAGTTTATGGACATGCATATAAAACATTACCTATCTATCAGGACATGTCCTTATGCACCTCCGATTGCATGAATTCTATTGGTTTTATGGAAATGTTAGAGTTGTTATGACCTGGCGGGCTCGCCAACCCTCGACAAACAGAAGTAAATCCGTTACAATATTAGTATTGAATTTTACACGGACTTAACTGTTTATCAGAAGCGACTCTCACTTCTGCTGTTTTACTTTCTTACATGAGTGTTTTGCCTGCCGATCATTATTTGGTCACGATGGCCATTATGCCTCTTCAAGTCATTGAGCTGAGATTATTGAGCTCTCGTATTTTCTTTAAAAATAGAAATACTTGGAGATAATTAACATTTCTTGACTTCCAGGTTTATCAAAGCATTAATAGCATTGCTGTGGTGTAAATACATAAAAATATGACTTTTGGGCCAAACGCCATGATGCTAAAGCACATGCACCACTTTTTCGAACCCGTATGCATGTTGAAAAAAAGTGGCCAGGAGTCATGTCAAGTCATGCGTCACTAATTTTAATACATTTTCAAAAATACCAGGGGACAGACACTTAATCCTTTGCAATACAATGTCTGACATCTTCCTACATTCTGATTGAAAATTGCACAGCTTCGATGTAAGAAGACGTCCGACAGGGTATTCTTACCGTCTTTTGCCAGCCACTCCGCTGTTGGAGTCTCTCTGGCGCACACACACTGGCTTTAGCCAGTAGATGGCACTGCTGTATAACGGCAAAAAGAGAAAGCCTTTTAGGAAACCCTGAATCCAAAGATTGGATTGGAAAGGGTTAATGGCGCCCATTACACTGACCGAGGGTTTATTGCACAATTTTGCCTGAATCACATAGGCCAGTATCAGATATGCTTTGGAACTGCTGAGTCCTCTCCATCTGCTAGCTCAGCTTCTGCTGGTGATGGGGCTTTGAATACCCCGCCTCCAGCAAAGCAAATGCTGTGATTGGCTAATCAAGCACTAGCAGCCAATTACAGCCAGCGCTCGATGAGCCAATCACAGCCATTCAGTGATGTCATTCACTGAATGGCTGTGATTGGCTTATCGAGCACCGGCTGTGATTGGCTGCTGGCACTCAATTAGCCAATCGCAGCCCTCGCTTTGCTGGAGGCGGAGTATTCAAAGCCCCGTCACCAGCAGAAGTTGAGATAGCAGATGGGGAGGACTCAGCAGTTTGCCGCAGCACCGCCAGAGACCATAGGGACGCTGCGGAGCAGGTGAGTATTGCTTTGAGGGGGTGGGGCATGTTAGCTAGGTCCTATTTTTGGGGGTGACCTTATATTTCAAGCCTCACCTAAAATCTCGGTAGGTCTTACTATCGGGGTAGGGCCTATTTTTGAGGAAACACGGTAGTAGTGAAACAAACCACTTTTGCCCACATCTTGAAGTTGCTGTATCTGTAACAACCTGTACAATAAATTTAACACATTTTTTATCTTATACTGAGAAATACATTAAAAAAGCAACTAAAATATATAGCCAAAAATGGTACCAATATAAACTACAGCTCATCACGCACAAAACAAGCCCTCATATGACCATGTCAATAGAAAAATAAAAAAGTTATAGCTTTTTATTAGTGGAGATGAAAATGCCCAAAAAGTCATCGTGTCTTTTAGGCCCCCATTAGGCCGTGTCCTTAAGCAGGCTAATAAATGTGGCCCTTCCCTGGTCGCCAGCTATGAGCTGCCAGAGATTTGTGCTGCATTTTACTCCAGTTTCTGGTGTAAATTAAAATGAATTTGTCTTCCTGCAGGTGGCCCTGCCCCCTTTTATAAGCCCTACCTACTTTTTAGAAAAGTAGCAACGTCGGTGAAGAAAGTGCAAGATGTCACAAATTTTGCACAATTATGCATGCCGTTAAAATATGCAATTTTATTACGCCATAAATGGGGGGCATAGCCCTTCCTAAATTTTCTGTATAATGTTGTGGTCCCATACACATTATTGTTTAGTATCCGAATCCGGGGCCAGCAACTCCCTAACATGTATGTGGGCACCTTTAGGGTCCCATGTTCGAATCCAACCAGGATCAAAATCTGAATGGATCTCCATTTTTCATGTTTTTCTAATTTTCATTTCATAATCCAAAAATTTAGTGATAATTTAATTAAGTTCCTATTAAATTGACCCTGGTGTGTGATAGGGAAATTAAATTGCCAGCTCCATGGGGGACGGGGCTGGTGCGAATGATTCTAATTTGTTTGCAGTGCTATATGTTGGTACTCTATAAACAGCGGGCAATAAAGAATAATTAGGCAATGCCACGTTCATAACTACAATGTGTCTCCTGGAATAACTGATTCTCGATATTCCAGTGGGATGAAGCTTCCCACGACAATTAGGATAATAGATTTCTGCTTAAATAATTATGTTATTTTCTGCTCGCATGCTTATAACGTAAATGTTTCTTTTATTTTCCTACCTATAGTAAGAGCGATTGAATTGACATTTCATGACCCATGCCATATTAATGAATGCTTCGTCTTTGCCAAACTCATTTTACCCAGCAAAGTCATATCCCTTTAGGTCAGTGGGTAATATTAAAGGAGCAAAGAACAGCAGGCTCACAGTTGGAATCCAAACAAATGTATCACATGAGACCTGGGCCCAACATCAAGGAGCAAAGCCATCAGGATTAAAATGTAGGGAACGTCTTGCACTTCAAATAGGTGGCTTGATCAGTGATGTTAACAGTTGAAGTGAGCACCTTGATCACAGCAATGGATATTAATCTGCCGAAGCACTCGGATACCTTGATCTTGTGCAATAAATATGGGAGCAACGTGGAGTTCTAAAGGCTACCTGTCATGGAGCAAGGCAAAACATTTTTTGGCCGGCAAACAGAAATGTGCAACATCAACTTAGAGATCATAAAATGTGAAGTGCACTTTTTTGGAAATGTGTCAACAATTTTGCAAGAAAGGAACGCATAACAAACTATAGGCTATTGGTCAAAATATAATTTAGTAGACCTTAAAGTATTATTTTTTTTTTTATAAAGGGCTAATAAATTTGGGAGGGGCTGATAAAGATGTAGAAAGAAATAAAATGGACTCCTCAAAGTGCTACAGACCACTTGTCCATCATTCCATGTGGGATGTGTGAGTTACATGCAGAGCCTGACAGCACCTGTGATGTCAGTTACTGGCTCTTAGCTCCTCCGCCTGATCACATGACAGTAACGTCATCATAGGCTCTTTATCCTCTTTGTGCACTAAATGAGGGATTATGGGTGGACTACCACAAACCGCCACAAACCCCACAGCCTCAGTTGCTATGGATACAGCAGTACTCAGTCTGGCAGTTTGTAGTTGGTTGTGAGACAGCTGGACACCTGTGTGGAGACTTCAATAAATGACACTTCACAAATGTCCACATATATGGCCTGCAGTGCATATTGACCAACAACATTGAAGCATAGTCCTTCCCCATTATCTTCACATCTCGTGAACATGATACCATGTGATCTCAAGTGCTAATGCCGCCAACACCAGTGGAGCCTTCATCTAATCGTCAACCATTGTCCAGTGTTGAAACAAACCGTTGCTGTTGTGCAAACATGTCCCCACAGAAGGTTCAACGCCACCATGAAGCTGATGCAGCTTACATGACACAGCGACAAGCCACGATGTCACCTCACCCAGCAGCTGAAGTTTGTAAATCTCATGCAGCAGATATGTGAAAGCTACGAGCAAACATGTCTCCTCAGCGAGCAGATGAAGTTCGTAAATCACAAGTAGCTCATATGCAAAAGCAATGTAGCAGAGCTGTGTGTTTGACATAAATGTTGCAGAGCTGTGTGTGTGTGACATGCTTGGAGCAGAGCTGTGTGTGACGTGCATGTAGCAGAGATGTGTGTGTGTGTGTGATGTGCATGCAGCAGAGCTGTGTGGAATGTCTGACTGGTCGAGCACTACCGCCAGTTCAGTCCTGTGAATGTGTTCTGTGTAGAGATGAGCGAACGTACTCGTCCGAGCTTGATACTCGTTCGAGTATTAGCGTGTTCGAGATGCTCGTTACTCGTAACGAGTACCACGCAATGATCGGGTTACTTTCACTTTCATCTCTGAGACGTTAGCGCGCTTTTCTGGCCAATTGAAAGACAGGGAAGGCATTACAACTTCCCCCTGCGACGTTCAAGCCCTATACCACCCCCCTGCAGTGAGTGGCTGGGGAGATCAGGTGTCACCGGAGTATAAAAATCGGCCCCTCCCGCGGCTCGCCACAGATGCGTTCTCACTTAGCTGAGGGAAAGTGCTGCTGCTGGTGCTGCTGCTATAGGGAGAGTGTTAGGAGTTATTATAGGCTTCAAGAACCCCAACGGTCCTTCTTAGGGCCACATCTAACCGTGTGCAGTACTGTGGAGGCTGCTTTTTGCAGTGTTGCACATTTTTTTTTTTTTTTTTGGTATATCGGCCGTGCAGAGCATTGCGCCCTGCAGTAATACTACAGGGACAGAAGTGCTTAGGCAGGGAGAGCGTTAGGAGTATTTTAGGCTTCAAGAACCCCAACGGTCCTTCTTAGGGCCACATCTAACCGTGTGCAGTACTGTGGAGGCTGCTTTTTGCAGTGTTGCACATTTTTTTTTTTTTGGTATATCGGCCGTGCAGAGCATTGCACCCTGCAGTAATACTCCAGGGACAGAAGTGGTGGTTAGGCAGGGACAGAAGACATATTAATTATTGATTGAATATAGGCAGTGGGCCTTTTCTAAAAAATATTGGGCAAAAAATCTATTTGGCCTGCCTGTCACTGTGCTCAGTGTTCTGGGTCTCTGCTGGGTGTAGTAGTTCTACAACAAAATCATACGCAGCCAGCTAAGTGTTACAGCAGGCTTGCGCCAAATTATTTCCTGGCGTTCCGTAAGCGAAGGAAGCCTCCAACCACAGGCCAATAAGCGGCACATTTAATTACAGCGTTCTGTTTCTGCACTACTGGTAATACAGCATGCTGAGGGGTAGGGGTAGGCCTAGAGGACGTGGACGCGGGCGAGGACACGTTGGCCCTAGTCAGGGTGTGGGCACAGGCCGAGCCAGTGCGGTGGCCACGGGTAGAGGCAGGGCCAGACCGAATAATCCACCAACTGTTTCACAAAGCGCCCCCTCGCGCCATGCCACCCTGCAGAGGTCAAGGTGCTCTACAGTGTGGCAGTTTTTCACCGAGACGCCTGACGACCGACGAACAGTGGTGTGCAACCTTTGTCGCGCCAAGATCAGCTGGGGAGGCACCACCACCAGCATGCGCAGGCATATGATGGCCAAGCACCCCACAAGGTGGGACGAAGGCCGTTCACCGCCTCCGGTTTGCACCACTGCCTCTCCCCCTGTGCCCCAACCTGCCACTGACATCCAACTCCCCTCTCAGGGCACAGGCACTACCGTCTCCTGGCCTGCACCCACACCCTCACCTCCGCTGTCCTCGGCCCCATCCAGCAATGTCTCTCAGCGCAGCGTCCAGATGTCGCTAGCGCCACTGTTTGAGCGCGAGCGCAAGTACCTCGCCACGCACCCGCACGCTCAAGCGTTAAACGTGCACATTGCCAAATTGATCAGCCTGGAGATGCTGCAGTATAGGCTGGTGGAAACGGAGGCTTTCAAAAGCATGATGGCGGCGGCGGCCCCACGCTACTCGGTTCCCAGTCGCCACTACTTTTCCCGATGTGCCGTCCCAGGCCTGCACGACCACGTCTCCCGCAACATTGTACGCGCCCTCACCAACGCGGTTACTGCCAAGCTCCACTTAACAACCGACATGTGGACAAGCACAGGCGGGCAGGGCCACTATATCTCCCTGACGGCACATTGGGTGAATTTAGTAGAGGCTGGGACAGAGTCAGAGCCTGGGACCGCTCACGTCCTACCCACCCCCCGAATTGCGTGCCCCAGCTCGGTGGTGGTATCTGCGGTGGTGTATGCTTCCTCCACTAAACCACCCTCCTCCAGCTCCTCCTACGCAACCTCTGTCTCGCAATCAAGATGTGTCAGCAGCAGCACGTCGCCAGCAGTCGGTGTCACGCGGCGTGGCAGCACAGTGGTGGGCAAGCGTCAGCAGGCCGTGCTGAAACTACTCAGCTTAGGAGAGAAGAGTCAGACGGCCCACGAACTGCTGCAGGGTCTGACAGAGCAGACTGACCGCTGGCTTGCGCCGCTGAGCCTCCAACCGGGCATGGTCGTGTGTGACAACGGCCGTAACCTGGTGGCGGCTCTGCAGCTCGGCAGACTCACGCACGTGCCATGCCTGGCCCATGTCTTTAATTTGGTGGTTCAGCGCTTTCTGAAAAGTTACCCACACTTGTCATACCTGCTCGGAAAGGTGCGCCAGCTCTGTGCACATTGCCGCAAGTCCCACACGCACGCTGCCACCCTGCGGACACTGCAACATAGGTTTAATCTGCCAGTGCACCGACTGCTGTGCGACGTGCCCACACAGTGGAACTCTACGCTCCACATGTTGGCCAGGCTCTATGAGCAGCGTAGAGCTATTGTGGAATACCAACTCCAACATGGGCAGCGTAGTGGGAGTCAGCCTCCTCAATTATTTACAGAAGAGTGGCCTGGTTGGCAGACATCTGCCAGGTCCTTGGAAACTTTGAGGAGTCTACCCAGATGGTGAGCGGGGATGATGCAATCATTAGCTTCACCATTCCTCTGCTATGCCTCTTGAGAAGTTCCCTGCAAAGCATAAAGGCAGACGCTTTGCACTTGGAAACGGAGGCGGGGGAAGACAGTATGTCGCTGGATAGTCAGAGCACCCTCATGTCTATATCTCAGCGCGTTGAGGAGGAGGGGGAAGAGCATGAGGAGAAGGGGGAAGAGACAGCTTGGCCCACTGCTGAGGGGACAGATGCTGCTTGCCTGTCATCCTTTCAGCGTGTATGGCCAGAGGAGGAGGAGGAGGAGGAGGATCCTGAAAGGGATCTTCCGAGCTAGGACAGCCATGTGTTGCATGCAGGTACCCTGGCACACATGGCTGACTTCATGTTAGGATGCCTTTCTCGTGACCCTCGCGTTACACGCATTCTGGCCACTACGGATTACTGGGTGTACACACTGCTCGACCCACGGTATAAGGAGAGCCTTTCCACTCTCATTCCCGAAGAGGAAAGGGGTTCGAGAATGATGCTATACCACAGGGTGCTGGTGGACAAACTGATGGTAAACTTCCCATCCGACAGCGCTAGTGGCCGAAGGCGCATTTCCGCGGCCCAGGTAGCAGGGGAGGCGCAATGATCAGGCAGCATGTACAGCACAGGCAGGGGAACACTCTCTAAGGCCTTTGACAGCTTTATGGCTCCCCAGCAAGACTGTGTCACCGCTCCCCAGTCAAGGCTGAGTTGGCGGGAGCACTGTAAAAGGATGGTGAGGGAGTACGTAGCCGATCGCACGACCATCCTCGGTGACGCCTCTGCCCCCTACAACTACTGGGTGTCGAAGCTGGACACGTGGCCTGAACTCGCGCTGTATGCCCTGGAGGTGCTTGCTTGTCCTGTGGCTAGCGTCTTGTCAGAGAGTGTGTTTAGTGTGGCTGGGGGAATCATCACGGATAAGCGTACACACCTGTCAACCGACAGTGCCGACAGGCTTACACTCATCAAGATGAACAAATCCTGGATTTCCCCAGACTTCTCTTCTCCACCAGCGGACAGCAGCGATACCTAAGCAATACGTAGGCTGCACCCGGGGATGGAAGCATCGTTCTCTATCACCATCCAAAATGGGGACCTTTTTGCTTCATCAATCTATGTATAATATTCCTCCTCGTCCTCCTCCTGCTCCTCCTCCTGAAACCTCACATAATCACGCCGAACGGGCAATTTTTCTTAGGCCCACAAGGCTCAGTCATATAATTTTTATAAACAATTTTTATACATTTCAATGCTCATTAAAGCGTTGAAACTTTCACCTCAACCAATTTTTATTTTTACTGGGCCGCCTCCAGGCCTAGTTACCAATTAAGCCACATTAACCAAAGCGATTAATGGGTTTCACCTGCCCTCTTGGTTGGGCATGGGCAATTTTTCTCAGGTACATTAGTACTGTTGGTACACCAATTTTTGGGGGCCCTCGCCTACAGTGTAATCAAATTAATTTTTTGCCCACCTGCATTACAGCTCACGTAACATCAGCTGTGTTGGGCACTGCAATGGTATATATTTATGTACCGCCGGTGGGTTCCAGGGAGCCACCCATGCTGTGGGTCCACAGGGAGTTGTAACTACATGTGTCCACTTCTAAAGAACCCCAGTCTGACTGGGGCATGCAGTGTGGGCCGAAGCCCACCTAAATTAAACATGAATTTATTACCTCAGCTGTGATGAGCACTGCAATGGGATATATTTATGTACCGCCGGTGGGTTCCAGGGAGCCACCCATGCTGTGGGTCCACAAGGAGTTGTAACTACATGTGTCTACTTCTAAAGAACCCCGGTCTGACTGGGGCATGCAGTGTGGGCCGAAGCCCAACTGCATTAAACATGACATTCTTACCTCAGCTGTGATGGGCAATGCAATGGGATATATTAATCTACAGCCGGTGGGTTCCAGGGAGCCACCCATGCTGTGGGTCCACAGGGAGTTGTAAATCCATCTGTCCACTTCTAAAGAACCCCGGTCTGACTGGGGCATGCAGGGTGGGCCAAAGCCCACCTGCATTAAACATGACATTCTTACCTCAGCTGTGATGGGCAATGCAATGGGATATATTAATCTACAGCCGGTGGGTTCCAGGGAGCCACCCATGCTGTGGGTCCACAGGGAGTTGTAAATCCATCTGTCCACTACTAAAGAACCCCGGTCTGACTGGGGCATGCAGTGTGGGCCGAAGCCCACCTGCATTAAACATGACATTCTTACATCAGCTGTGATGGGCAATGCAATGGGATATATTAATGTACCGCCGGTGGCTTCCTGGCACCCACCCATGCTGTGGGTGCACAGGGAGTTGTAAATGCATCTGTCCACTTCTAAAGAACCCCGGTCTGACTGGGGCATGCAGTGTGGGCCGAAGCCCACCTGCATTAAACTTGACATTCTTACCTCAGCTGTGATGGGCAATGCAATGGGATACATTTATGTACAGCCAGTGGGTTCCAGGGAGCCACCCATGCTGTGGGTGCACACAGAATTCCCATTGCGGAGTTGTACCTGCCTGTGACTATTTATAAAAAACCACGGTCTGACTGCTGCATGCAGACACCTTGACAGAATAAATAGTGTGTGGCACATAGGTTCCCCATTGCTATGCCCACGTCTGCAGCTCCAGATGGAGGTGGCACAGGATTGCATTTCTCATTGCTTCTGTACAGCATTGTGGACTATCGCCCCGTGATCTGGATTATAGTTTTCTCCAGCAGGTTTTGGGGTATTTTGTAGCTTCCGAATTGTATCGTGTGCACACATCATCGTGGAGCAAATTAGACACAAGCTATCAGCCTCATATCCAAAATGGCTCTCTGCCCAGAAACAGCCAGACAGGGCCTTTTATTGTACAGACACACAATGGGCGTGCAACAGGTTACATCAGTAACATATAGGATTCTCATTTGTCGGATCATATAGAATCCCCCCTCCTTCCTGCCCACCTTCTCTCAAGTCCAATGTATAAGCAAGTCTTTGTCTCACAAACATGTGCTCGAACCTGAAAGTGAAAGTAGATATCTCTTTGTTGAAGAAGATCCTGTGTGGGGGATGGGGAGGACTGGGAGAACACTCAAGCAATAACATATAACACTGTGATTTAACTCTTTCCTTATGCAGCAGAGTTTCACATTAGGCTGAAGTCACAAAACACACATAATACGTCTAGTGCAAATCGATAGACATTTTATACTAATTAATTATCATGTCTACTACACCCGCCCCTTTTAAAGAGGGTCGCTGCCTAGCCGTGCCAACCCTCTGCAGTGTGTACCTGCTTTTCCTCTGGCAGACGCACTTATAAATAGACATGAGGGTGGCGTGGCATGAGGGCAGCTGAAGGCTGGGCAGGGACAGTTTGGTGTGCGCTGTGGACACTGGGTCGTGGGGGGGGGGGGGGTTGGGCAGCATGTAACACAGGAGAAGTGGCAGCGGAGTGTCATGCAGGCAGTGATTGTGCTTTGAGCTAGTGTGGTGCTTAGCTAAGGTATGCATTGCTAATGAGGGCTTTTCAGAAGTAAAAGTTGTTGGGAGGGGGGGGGGCCCACTCTTGCCACTATTGTGGCTTAATAGTGGGACCTGGGAACTTGAGATGCAGCCCAACATGTAGCCCCTCGCCTGCCCTATCCGTTGCTGTGTCGTTCCCATCCCTTTCTTGAATTGCCCAGATTTTCACAAATGAAAACCTTAGCGAGCATCGGCGATATACAAAAATGCTCGGGTCACCCATTGACTTCAATGGGGTTCGTTACTCGAAACGAACCCTCGAGCATCGCGAAAAGTTTGTCTCGAGTAACGAGCACCCGAGCATTTTGGTGCTCGCTCATCTCTAGTTCTGTGATCTTGTGCCTTTCATCATTCACATGACTGCTGTAGCCAATCTTTGCCCTCAGCATTCTCGCATACGTGGCGACTTCAAAAGATGAGTACAATTTTCTTGTGTATATTATAAACTTATTAGCCCTCTGTCACATTGTAAAACATCTTGGAAAACCCTTTAAAAGGGGTTATTGAGTTTAAAATCTCGATTTTATAATACCTCATTAGAGAGCCAAAAGAGGGGGATTCACATTTAAAACTCTCATCTACTTGCTAAAAAGAGAGGTGAGACAGATCACTTCTCACTTTGAGGTTGCGCAAATTTTAAATGCACAATTCATTGATTAAGTGGTCAACTGGTAATGCTTCATTTGCCCTGTAGGGATGCTGTGGTAAAACTAAACATTTGTTCCAGCTTCTGCTGCAAATTTCAACTTCAACTGCCAGCTGTAGTACACCTCGTAGTTAATAATATACAGTTGCAATTAAAGCTATTCACCCCCCACCCCCCACAACTTTTAATGTTTACAAAAAAAAACCAAAAACAATTTAAATAGTTGAACACAACTAATACAACAAGTAGTTTCTACAAAGTCAATGCAGAATCCCACTTTTAATGACTACAGCGGTCTCAGAATTATTCAAACTTTTCATGACAACTGTACTCAATAGAGCACTTTTTTTGCTGCTATGACCATCTGCAAACATGATGCATAGCCAGACAGTGGCTACTAACAGCTTTCCTAAGAAGCCTGACTCCATTCCTCATTGGCAATGGCCGCTGGTTCACTAATATTCTTGGGTTTGCATGGTGCAACTTCCTTCTTCATGCCCCACCAAAGATTTTCTACGGGATGCAAGTCAGGCGACTGAGAACCACACCAGAATCTTCCATATCTTCTTCTGAAATCAAGCCTTGGTGGACTTGGAGGTATGCTTGGGATCATTATCCTGCTGGAAGGTCCATTGATGCCCAAGCTTCAGCTTCCTCAAAGAAGGTATGACATTTTCTATTAGGACTTCCTGATACTTGATTAATTCTCTCTTGCCATCCGCATGGTGCAGGTTTCCAGCGTCAGAGGAAGCACAGAAGCCCCAGAGCATCAGCGAGCTACTGACACATTTCACTCTAGGCAGCATGTACTTTTTTCAGATGATGCTTCATTCTTTTTCCTTCAGACATACCGCTGATCCCAAAAATGTTTAGTTTTATTTCATGACTCCACAGAACAAAATCCCCCAAATTCCCTGGCTTATTTATATGCTTTTGAAAATGTTGGAGCCAACTTTTCTTGTGGTTTTAAGTAAGCAAAGGTGTACATTTTAAGATTTGGACATGAAGACTTTCAGTATTTAGTATGCAACTCACTGTACAAATGGAAACCTGAGTGCCTGCTGCCACAACATTTTGCTACGGGTTTTTTGCAGTCATTTCAAAGTTTCTGACCACTTTCCTTTTCGGGAATCTGGTGGCAGCCGGTGATAGCCTCATCTTTCTGCCATGTCCTAGTAATGTAGCCAGTGTTCCTTTAACTTTGAACGTAAGAACTATGTTTCCAACTGCATCTCTAGGACATTCACTGCCTTTTCTAGGTTTTTGTGTCCTTTTTCTTGTTTGCCTTAGGCAATAATCTCTTCTCTTAACTTTCTAAAAAACTTTCTTGACTTAGAAATTGTTAGGTGCACTGTTCAAACACAATCTTCTGCTTCTGAGTCTGGCAAATATGGGCGTCATTCCATTCTATCTATTCCCTGAGCATATATCTACTCTCTTCCAGCACTCCTAGGGTTATTGGCTTCAGGCCTCCTGCTCAGCTGATGCACCTTTTCCAATCACCGCACTAAATAGCTGCCCTGGGCCTTTCAGATCTTGCTGCAGTGTTGTTGAGAGTTTGCTCCTATCACATCATGTCTAACTGCTGCTTCAGGAGTTACCTTGCTGTCTGCTTATGTTCTGTGTTCTTTGTTCGTGTACCCTGTGGTCTGTTATTCCCGTTGTCCACTTCTCTGTTTATCCTTGTCAGCTTGTTCCTGCTTTGTTTCTGTACTCCGTGGTGGTGTTCTATCTTTGTCCTATAGGTGTTCTGTCCCGCCAGGGTAAGTCAGCACTTAGAGGAAGACCATGGGGTCGTCCTTATCAGGATGAGTTCTCTGCTTATAGGCAGGGATCTCCCTCTCCTGATTATCAGTTCAGGGCCAGATACCTTCCCTAGTTTCCATCCATATACAGGGCTGTTCATCTGGTGTCTTACCTCCCACGCTGGGGTTGGCTGTCAGCCGTGCTGGATCAGATCTTCACCTACCCGGTCGGTTGACACAATGGTTCCATATCCACAGTCCTTACAGAAATATTTCTAACATGCAATCGAATGTCAAAGTCAACAAAGCCCTAGCCAGTCCAGTGTTTTATCTTAAGCACACCTGATGCAAGTAAGGAAGTTCTTGATTAGTTGAATTAGGTGTGCTTGAGAGGGCACCTGATTTGCAAATGTATGACCTTATTTGGAGACTGCAGTAGTCATTAAAAGTGGCATGTTGTATTGAATTTGGAGAAATCGCTTGTTATATTAGTTGTGTTGAGTTACATAAATTGTTCTTGTTTGATTGTTTTTTTTTAAAAACAGGTGACTGTAAATTTGGCAAATAAACCTAATTTGCAATAGGAGGTGAATAATTTTATTGCAACTGAAGCCCCAAATGCCTTGCATGTTTACTAGAGTGAGCCGCATTTGGTCACAAGGGGTGTTATTTGGGTCAATAACTAGCAGTTAGACTGAAAATCTATGAATGTTTTGAAATGTTAACTAGGATTGTTTTGAGGGATGTAGTCAGGATAATAAAAGGTCACTTTTTTCTTTGATGCATGTATCCCATTGATTTAATCTGTGATGTATCTCTTTTTTCCTCTTCATAAAGCAACTGAACACAAAGCTTCCATAATTATTCCACAATCCCCATTTTCTCTTTTTGTAATCAGTCATGTTGAAATCCTCAATAACTTATTATTTTTTATGAGTTTTCTAGAAAAAAAATGCAGCATCTAGTTTTAATGAGTAAATTTAATTGCAATACTTTTAGAGGAGGAATAATTAAGCTGGGGTTTTGATTTAGTGTGTTCTGCTGTAAAGTGTTTTTCCATATTCTGCCATAATCGCTCACTTTCTACAGTTCAATCTATTTTCTCACTTCATTGACTTCCCAAATAGTGTCACCTCCTTGTACTGCTTTGCTCAAACATTCACGACAGACCATTTCAAAACTTTTTGCCTATAGGAGCAAAAAAAAGTTGCAACAAACTTTTGGATTTTGTTTCAAGCCCTGTCATGATAGGCTAAGGACAAAAATATACTGATACCTATATAAAAGTGCATACCAGCCCCAAGTTTTTTGTATACTGGGCTTTTACTAACTGTATCCTAATAAACTGGAATTTTGGACTCCAGCAGACGTTGGCATTTGATTATACATGACGATCTTGGACCATCTAGGGTGGAATTTCACCTAGCCATCCACTAACCAGATGTTCTCCCCCCTTCTGTGTGAGTACCTTCTTTTCTTCTCTGGGCTGTCCAGTCTGAGCTCAATGAGCCACACTCTAACTGTTTTCCACCCCCATTTCACATATGGGGGGGTATCTTTTTCCACATATCGCTCTCCACTGATGTGGATCATATAAGAATTTGCAGAAGATCTCCTTCCCTCCCCTATGACCTATATTGTCTTTCGAGGCGCATTCTTTTATTACCCCAATAGCACAGGGAAGATCCGTTGATGTTCCATCTACTTTCTGAGAGAAAACAGCGACAAAATAGGAATTTAAAAGTTCGGCCTTCTCAACATCATTCTTCACCAATTCACCATTTTCATCTTGTAAGCATCCAATAGCATCTTTGACTTTTCTTTTGCTTTTGACATACTCCCAAAATCCTTTTTTTATTGCTTTTGGCCTCTATTGCAAGCCTCAGTTCATTAGCTTTAGTTTTTCTGACACTTGCCCTACAGTTTCTGCAGACCAGATTATATTCTTCTTTAGATATTCTCCCCTCTTTCCATTTGATATACACATCTTTCTTCCTTTTTAACATGTGTGCAAGTTCTGTGTTCATTCATCCGGGTCTCTTTAAATGCTTCCCATTCTTCCTTCTTTTAGGGATTGCTAATGATTGTGCTTTGAGAATCTCATTTTGCAATATTTCCCAATCTTCTTGGACATTTCTGTCCTTAAGAACATCCAGCCATTGGATTCTTCCTACCCTCTTTCTGAGTTTATTAAAATCTGCCTTTCTGAAATCCAACCTTGAGGTCTGAGTTTTCTCAGGTCTTCTTCCAGTTGTTATCCAAAATTCAAGGATAGCATGATCACTGCCTCCTAAGGTCCCAGCCACCCTTACTTCCTCAACCATTTCCTCCCTGTTGGTAAGAATTAGGTCCAACATAGCAGATCCCCTTGTTTTCTCTTCTACCTTTTAGAAGATAAAGTTGTCAGCAGGAGCGGATAAGAATTTCTTGGATCCATTACTTTAACTCAGAGATTCCCAACAAATATCTGGATAGTTAAAATCTCTCACGATCACTATGCCATGCCTTTTTGAGAGCTTGGCCATCTGATGTAGAAAGAGTTCATCCATATCTTCTGCTTGTCCAGGTGGCCTATAGTAAATGCCCACAATGGTGTCCTTTCTGTTGGTCTCTCCTTGTATTCTTACCCAAACAGTTTCTACAGAACTCCCATGCTCTGAAGCTTGAATCTCTGTGAAGATGAATATTTTCCTAACATACAATGTAACACCTCCTCCCCTTTTTTTGGTCTGTTTCTTATAAACAAATTGTAGCCTTCAAGCCTTGTATTCCAATCATGTGTATCATTCCACCAAGTTTCCGTGATGCCTATGACATCATATTTCTCTTCCTATGTTAGGAGCTCCATTTCTTCTTGTTTGTTTCCCATGCTCTGTGCATTTGTGTAGAAACATCTTAGTTTGTGATCGGTGTCTCTTGCTCCTCTACTTTCCTTCCAAATTTTTTGTCTTTGTTCGTTCTTTCCACTTCTAATAGCAAGGTTCTCAAATGTATTAATTAGATGTATATTTTTACCTGGCCTTTCCCTTCCCATATTGTTCTAGTTTAAACATTTTTGGTAGTCATCTCTGTGATATCAAGCTTTGCTGCTTTTTCGAAGAACCCAGAATAGAAAACTGGCAAAGGTATGGAGTAAAGTCTGATCCATCTGCAAATAGAACACTGTGCAAATTGAGAGAGCCCATGGTAATGTCACCCACCTTAAAGCTTTTGCAACTTCACTAGGCAGATGCATATATGCTGTAAAATATGATGTGCTACTAATAGAGATGAGCGAGCGTACTCGGCCACGCCCCTTTTTCGCCCGAGCGCCGCGATTTTCGAGTACTTCCGTACTCAGGCGAAAAGATTCGGGGGGCGCTGTGGGTGAGTGAGGGTTGCAGCGGGGAGTGGGGGGGAGAGGGAGAGAGAGAGGGCTCCCCCCTGTTCCCTGCTGCTACCCCCCGCTCCGCCACGCCTCCCCCCACCCCCCGGCGCCCCCCGAATCTTTTCACCCGAGTACAGAAGTACTCGAAAATTGTGGTGCTCGATCGAGTAATTACTCAAAACGAGTAGGTTCGCTCATCTCTAGCTACTAACCTAAAGTTTTGGCTTAAAATTGCAATTGGAATAAGATATTTCTATTCCAGATATAAGGTTTGTAGCTTCCTCTTGTGGCTTCTGGACATCAGGTTTTGTATGTTCTCCCTATATTTTCATAAACATGCTATGTTTCTTACAGTTTTCTAAGGCCGCCTGCACATGGCCAGATTTGCATTGTGGAATCCAGAGTGCGCCTCCGCCTCCAGATTCCACAGAAAATACCTTCCATAGCATGCTATTGAAAAGCGTTTTTTTCCTGCCCACGAGTGGAAATCAATTGTGATTTTGTACTCACGCAGGAAAAATCGCAGCATGCTCTATTTGAAGGTAGATTCAGTGTGGGCAGTTTCTATTGAAGTCAATGGAAGCAGTCCGACCTGCGGCACTTACGCAATCATCATTGTGGAAAGGTTGTGGGATCTGCATCATCGCCTAACGATGGCGCAGCATTATCTGTACTGCACGTGTGCGCTAGTGTGCAGGCCGGTACATCCGCAGTACAGCATAGAAGAATCTGCACAGGTATGCGGGGGAGCACAGCCAGGCACAGGGTCAGATTCCGCTATGGGATCGGAACCGGTCGTGTGCAGACGGCCTTACTGTACAAGTGTATTCAAAAATAAAGCAGGTAAGTAAATCCTCTTTTACTATTGGATTGCCATGGAGTTGATTAGATCCTGGTGGATGTGGATCTGGATTATTTTTATTCAAGGCTACCCTGGACCCTGAGAGGGGAGAATTGTTGCCCAGTTTTCTGGGTGCCTACTCCCCTCTATTAAGTGAGCACCTCCTCATTCTGTATGTTTGCAGCGCAGCTTTGTTTGCAATTCTTGAAAGAGCAGATTTGAGGATTTAATTGCAAGCAAACTAGAAATGAGAGGTACACAATCCACACATCACTGAAAAGAGGAAGGTTGAAAGTTTATTACATACCAATAAGTCCTATTTTCTGCCACATCGCAGCACATTTTCATAAGTGCAACCAGTGCTCTTCTGTTTGCATATGAAACATCACAGAAAGAGGCCATACACTTACTGATATACTGATAGAGGACCAGTAGAAATGCCACATCCCTCAACATGCAGACAGCCAAACTGCTAAATGGAGGAGCGTTGCACAGGTGCAAGGTACTGATGCAAACCACTTGCACACCTTCCTTATATTGAGGGTGGTGGCTGCTTAGTACTATTCTTGCAGGCTGCCAGGCCACATGGAACATATAGTGCACCATGCAGGTTTACAACCTATTAATATTTCGATCCAGCGGGCTGCCCTGAGTCTCATGGGTGACCCACACTGGCAACCAAGTTCAACCAATTTCTGTGCGACTCATAGAGTTGCATGTGACGAGGCAGCTGTCTTTGGAATTGATGTCAGAATGCACGTTACACTTGAACAATGGATTCACACTTGGCAATCTCAAGCACACAAAATGATTTCTCCGGTGGTATGGACATTTTCCTAGAAACTGCCAACAATTAGAAACAGCGCTGCTGTATGGCAGCAAATTGAACTTACTGGTATGTAGAGATGAGCGAGTATACTCGCTAAGGCACATTACTCGAGTGAGTAGTACCTTAGCCGAGTATCTCCCCGCTCATCTCTAAAGATTCGGGGGCCGGCGGGGGGCAGGGAGCGGCGGGGGAGAGCGGGGAGGAACAGAGGGGAGATCTTTTTCTCCCTCTCTCCCCGCCGCAACTCCCCTGTCACCCGCACCAGTCCCCGAATCTTTAGAGACGAGCGGGGAGATACTCGGCTAAGGCACTACTCGCTCGAGTAATGTGCCTTACCGCTCATCTCTACTGGTATGTCATTAAAAATTTTGAGCCTTCCTCTTTTCAGTGATGTGAGGATTGTGTAGCTGTCTTTTGTAACTTGTTTCTAATTAAATCCCCAAATCTGTTCCTTCTTTTTGAATAACTCAGTACATCAAAAACATACTGGTTGGTTAATTGTCCTCCTATGAAATTGGTGATGTGTATATTTGAAATAAGGAAACTAGATTGTGAACCTTTGTGAACACCAATGTGAGTCGTTACAATCTCTGCAGAATACATTCTTGCTATAAAAGCAATAGGAAATAAAAAAAAAAGATCAGCTAAAATTTGAATAGGTTAAGACAAGTGCTACAGTTACAAGAAAGGTTTGGAATCACCTGGATTACTAATGAAATGTGGTCTGATTATAAGGCTCCATTCAGATTGGCAGGATTTGATTAGTATTTTCTATCAGTATTTGTAAGGCTACACCAAGGATGAAACCCACAGAGATCAAGTATGATCGAAAGATAATTGAATGTATAATCAAAAGATTTGCACCTCTTTTGTATCTTGGACCCACTTTGACTTACATATACTGATGCAAAATACTGACCAAATAATGCTGTCTGACAAAACTAATAACACACAGTTTTACCGGTCATGACTTTTCTCGAGCACATTGAATAACAGTCCTCAGTGCAGGAAGAAAGAAAAAGTGAACCTTTGAATTTAATAACCAGTAGATCCCCCTTTTAGCAGCAGTCACTTCCACCAAATATATTTACTGTGGCTGCAAATATATTTTGTAGAACGATGAGTAGAAATTTTGGACCATTCCTTCCGAAAAATGTGTTTCAGTTCATCAATATTTCTGGGATGCCTTGCATGCACAGCCCTTTACAAGTCATATCACTGCATCTCTGTAGGGTTTAGATCAGAACTCTGAATTGGCAATTATAAAACACAACCATTCTTTAATTGATTTATTTGTGTTACTTGGGTCATTGTCTTGTTGTATCACCCAAGGTCTGTTCAGCTTGAGGTCATGGACTGCTGCCCTGACATTTTTCTGCGGATTTTCTATTCCACTAACACTATGTTCATATGTCTTGGACATAGAAGCAATTAACTAGCTTTTACCAAAAAGAAAGGGTCTTGGTGACTTGTCATCCTATAGATTGCCAGTCTATGGCTGCCAGTTGGGCTGACTCAAAATGGATGACAAGAATCATCCAAAAGACTAAAAGGAATCAGGAAAGGCATGATATTGACATCTAAAGAACATCACCAAAGAGAATGTGTAAGTATAATTGATATGAACCTGGATGCAGAAGCCAAATGCTTCGGATTTAAAGGGCCACTATAGATTTTCTTTTGTTCATTATGTGCCTTTCCGCATATATATATTTATATATATGTATATATATATATATATATATATATATATATATTTATCTCAAATAATCATGTGATTTCAATTTGACCAGCGCAGATTTTCTTGGGGTTATGTGCTCAGTTTCTAGTCAATATGTCAGTCTGTGTTATGCTATTGCACGAATCCCAACACAGAAACTGCCTTAAGAGGGACACAGACACTCCTATCACAGTTAATGATGACAATCACACTGCTACAGTCACATAGTTGTAGCAGAGGAGATCACAGCTCATCTTGCTGACTGTATAGTTTTGTCTGTAGCTAATGTAGGTGAAAATAAAAGGTAATGTTAATTAAACTGTCCCCCAGCAGGTATAAATGGTACAGTCTCTAGCTAATGCTGTGTTGGTTCATCATGATGCATTATGGAATAGATTAAAAATATCACTCTCAAGGTGGTGCCTGATAAACATCAGACAGGGGGGCTGCACTGCATGGAAGTGGCTGCAATAAACTGAGGAGACCATGACAGGCAATCACATGAGGGGGCAAGGATGTGTTTGTGCTGGAGTAGCCCTTTAAAGCCACAACTGCAGTTCAGAATAAAACAAAACAATTAGACTGAAAATGACAGCAGCATCTTATAGAGTAATAACAAGTAAGAGCAAGGAAATGCCGTTCAGCTGAGCCTCAATTATGCTATCAAGTGGGCCTGGACACCATGGACATAGAGTAGGATGTGGCGTAAGGAAGCCAGCTTATATAAATATATATGATTGCATTGTTGTTGCAAAGAAAAAAAGACTTTTGCTCTAAAAATGTGTACAGCCTCATTATGTTATGGTATAAACAGCCAGAGGACGGGTGTATGGCTCCCAGAATGACTTGAACTCACAATAAGCGTTTGCTGTAGCCAGCTCCTGCCTTTGTTTCCAGCTGTTTAATGAGCAGGATCGATATTACGGAGCATTTTATATTTCTTTCATTACTGTAAACCTTCTCATAAAAACAGAAGAAATTGCCGCTGAGCAGTTAACAAGACACAGGTGCTGCCGATTAACTGATCAGCGGGCCGCCGCTTGTCCTGCAGGTAACATCCCCTATTATACAATGATTGTACAGGAATATGCAGCCCCATATAGGTTTGACCAAAGTCCTGAAGCAGCAGGGTATGCTCATGTTTGTACACACAATATACTCACTTATAAGTGTCTGTTATTCTTCCATGGGTAACAGTGTTACCGTTGGAATAGCATTTGTCTGGGACCTCACAGGCAATTATGCAGGACTGGTTACTATACTTAGTCATAGTGCAAGGTTTGTCAAAGGCTTGGACATTGACTTAAAGGGCAGCTACCTCTAATGGATGGTACTAGTGAGATAATTTTCTTCATTCTGGGAGGGAGCTAATTTGCATGCTACAGACAGGTCCTGTTTATTGTATGAAAGAAGTCAATGGTGATAGGATAGTCACTTAGTTGCATCCTGTTTTAAAAGAATTTTTTTTAAAACTTGGGTAACAAAAAAAACACTGCCTTTCAACAAGATGCAAAAACGGGTTATAAACCCTTTGATTTTGAGCCCAAAACGAAAAAAAAGTTTAGTACGGTGTTAGCCAGTAGAGTGTGATTGTTCTCAGTAAGAGAATCCAAGTAATCTTGTAGATATGATACCTTTTAATGGCTAACAAAAATACATGATGTTTTTGCAAGCTTTCAAACCTACTCAGGGTCCTTCTTCAGGCATAATGTGAGCCCACATATGTGGGGAATCATGTGAGTGATCACGATGCTTCGTATAGTGCTGTGGAATATGAAGACATATTTGCAGTAGATAAGAAAATGAAAACTAAATTTGTATTCCAGTATTTTAGCCCGCACTGTTTTATTTGTGGCAAATAGCTCCCACCCCCACCCTATAATTGGAAATTCACCTATTGGCAAAATAAAAATGACCTGTATTTTTAATGATTTGCTCGTTTATAGACTTTTGTGGTTTATTATATTTCTATGCTTGTTGTAACGGAGATCAACATTCTATGCACTGACTTCCTGGCGATGTGGTGGTGAGCTTCTGCTTTTACTCAAAAGCCAATCTGAATAAGCAGAGCTGCAATGTAAATCAACCATTGTAACTGCCTGGAGTCAGGGTAAAGCCACAGTTCTGTACATGGGTATTAGTAATGGAAGGATTAGACAAAACATGATCAATAATCAGCCCAAGTTGTATACTGAATTATTAGGAAGAGTAAGATAGAAGCATAATTGTCAGGTTCAGCAGACTTGGATGCGCTGTGCCACACACTGGTTCGATTTTGGCCAAATCTAGAAGCAAGACCTGAGGCTCACCAGTCTTCACTCTTTCACTCCACCAGTTGGAATCTGGGCTTTGCTGAGGGCTATGCAGGTCATTACAATAGAAGTAGTCCTAGTTATGAAGCTACTAATGCAACTACAGAGGAAGGTGTGGTACTAGAGTGTGTAGACAGAGTAAAAGGAGTCTAGGATTGTGGCAGACAACATATACCTCAACATAAAACGCAGTCTGGAGGCAGGACACACAGAGTAGGCTCAGCATGGGGCAAACAGGCCAGTAGTCAGGGCAGGCGGCATACAGGTCAATGGCCAATACATCAAGTCAAGGTCAGTAGCAGAGAATGCAGAATAGTCAGGGTAAAGCCAGACCAGGATATCAGGACAAACTAATAACACCTTCAGCTGGACAAAGATACCAAAAGTTAAGGCATCATCCTTGAGTGGAAGGTGCTTGATATAACCCAAGGTGCCCTGGGATTGGAAGGGGACAGGACGTGTGCTTTTTCATTAAGACTGTGGGTATCTGCGCACTTCAGGCAGCAAAGAGAGACTGTCAGAAGACTAGAGTATGGAGAGCACCATGGCTGACAGCCGGGACAGTGTGGAAATATGATGGTGGTTGCGACTCGTAACAATAGTCAATACTATACAAGTTGTTGGTACACAGATAGCAGCAGTTGTCCAGAAAGAATGTAGCAGTGGAAGTAGTGCACTAGACTAAGGCAAAGCATAATTGCTGCATCAGACCAGGAGGTAATAGTTGTGACTTAACCCATTTAGGACCAAGCACAGTAAATTTACAGCGTTTGGTCCTGGGCTTTAAACCCAGCCGATAGTAAAAATATGGTGGGCTTCTAAAGCCTCTGCTTCTGCAATAATTCAAAAGCATGTCAGGTTGTCAGCTGTTAGTGACAGCTGAGAACCCGTGGGAGAAGGCAGGGGGGGGGGGGTTTAACCCTTTCTGCCTTCACCTTTCTCTAGTACACAGCACTCAATGAACGCTATATACTAAAAAGTGAAAGTGGAAGCATAACTTCCACTACACGAGCCAGGTGCCGGAATTTCCTGTCACAGCAGAGCTACAGGGTCCTAGCAGACCCTGATCAACTCTGCCAGTGACTATTGTCACTTCAGGTGAATATTTTCCCTGTAACTTGGGCTCCTATGAATGCCCCAGCTACAGTGAAAAAGTGAAAAAGCAAAACAACATGTGAATGTCCCCCAGAGGTCCTATATGACGTCATCGGTGACATAGATATTAAAAAAACATAATTACATACATCAGTAAAACAAAATTACAGAATAAAATAAAAATATATACATAAAGAAAATAACCGAAAGTCGACACCAACCAAAACTGTCGCCATATGCGCCCTATAATCCAAAACCATATATATTATATATGAAAATATCCTAAACAAAATGAGGAACCCGTTCCCGTACTTTATTTTAGCGTAAATATAGTAATTAAGAAAAAAAATTACTATAAACGTTAAAAAAAATCCCTTTTTTTAGCTTTTTACCCACAATAAAACTAAAAAAATGGGAAAAAAAAGTCAGTGAAACAGATATTGAAAAATACCCCTGTATGTCACGGGAAAAAAAACACGGACCAGACACTTTTTAGGAATTTTACCCCATGTGGTGGGTTTTTTTTCAAAATTATTTCTGCTTCATTTTTTTTTCTCTGACATATAGGCCAATTTTTTTTTTTTTTAAATATCTTTTTCACTGACTTTTTTTCCCGTTTTTTAGTCTTATTGGGGGTAAAAAGCTAAAAAAAAAGTTTTTTTTTAAAATAAGTATATTTATTAGAGATGAGCGAGCACCAAAATGCTCGGGTGCTCGTTATTCGGGACGAACTTTTCGCGATGCTCGAGGGTTCGTTTCGAGTAACGAACCCCATTGAAGTCAATGGGCGACCCGAGCATTTTTGTATTTCGCCGATGCTCGCTAAGGTTTCCTTGTGTGAAAATCTGGGCAATTCAAGAAAGTGATGGGAACGACACAGCAACGGATAGGGCAGGCGAGGGGCTACATGTTGGGCTGCATCTCAAGTTCACAGGTCCCACTATTAAGCCACAATAGCGGCAAGAGTGGCCCCCCCCCCTCCCAAAAACTTTTACTTCTGAAAAGCCCTCATTAGCATGGCATACCTTAGCTAAGCACCACACTACCTCCAACAAAGCACAATCACTGCCTGCATGACACTCCACTGCCACTTCTCCTGGGTTACATGCTGCCCAACCACCCCCCCTCCCCCCCCACAGCGCACACCAAAGTGTCCCTGCGCAGCCTTCAGCTGCCCTAATGCCTCACCACCCTCATGTCTATTTAGAAGTGCGTCTATGAGGGTTAAAATTCTAAGTGCAACACCAATCCGGCCCACCCCACTTGCCCCGCTGCCGGCGGTAAGAAGAGACACCACACAGGAATCTGGTATCATTCCTCACACGGGAGAAAAAACTGCGCACTTTATTACAGATTACATGAGATCTTATACCCTCTGCCCTCTCACCACTAGGGGGTGATGGGCTCATAATCATATATGGGCAGTCCGGATTTCCGCCTTAGACAGTGAGGCGCCTCTGGCTTATACAGAAAATCACGTATTCAATTAACTCCAGTACAAAGAACCACCCACTTAATTCTAAGAAGTCCGGCCTAAGACAGTGAAAATTATGTACATTTGAACATCTTGATATCTTGTTTCTGGGAAAACGGCCAAGTACACGTGTCCTTCGTCCGATTCTTCTTTGCTGATACATTTTGTTCAAGCCTGGCAAGGCCTTGGCATATCTGATGTAAGGCGACCATATAAGTTTTTTTTTCATTTGGAATTGAATAAAACTTGCATACAGGTATAAAAGCATAAAAAACACATATGGCAATATATATATACCCTCACAAACCCCCCTAAAAAACTTAATATGGAGATCAAGCATCAGACTTTGCACTCTTCCTCGGTCGTCTCTCCCTTGCGTCAGGGTTTCTCCACTGCCCGTAAGTCCCTACTCCTAAAAGGGAAGGGATCCCTACCTAACCTCAGAAGGAGGCCATGGATTCCCTGGGCTTATTTCCGGGCCTCCATACCCTCTATCTGTACAAGTTAACACCCCACAGGGTGTGCCCTCGCCGGAACCTAAGGTCTTCTGCACTTTCCCTAGGCAAATGGGAAGTCCACTGACAGTCCATCTTATGAGACTGAGGCAGACACAGTACTAGTCCATCTCTCCATTCTTCTGGTAACATACGTGGTTGCCATTATCGGAACTGGCTCTTCATCTTTTTTCAAACAAGAGAAATTTTGGTCACATTATCCATTCCCTTACTCATACTCTTTTTGATCAAAGGGAAAATACACATACAGGAAATTACATACCCCACCTCTTTCTGCTAAAATCATATCCAGGGCCACTCTAGGGCCATGGATGCAGTGGGCCCTAACTGGTCAGCTAACCCTTGTAAAGCATCTCTGGTGTAGTTTACAAACCTCTGCTGATTGTAAAAGATATAATTCATCCAATCTACATTATTATTAACAGTGACAATAACAAATAAGGACTCAAAACTTGCTTTAACCTGATCTCTAGAATTAAATTCATCTGGCACCCCCCTTGGCACTCCTATTGTATCTATGTGTACATGTGGATAAAGTTACCACCTTGAGTGTCAACGTCCCTCTTAGCACGATGCGGTGTTGGATTCTCACCCTCAGTGTAGGATTCATATTGCACATTTGATTGTATTAATTTGTTCTGATCCCTGAAACAAGGGGCTAGTGTACAGTAGTCAAAGGTGTGTGTTAGAGGAATTGTACCACATTATAGCATTTAAAGGATATGCACGATCATTAGTTTTTTTAGTGCGAAGTGTGGATCCAAGTGAGCTTTCCTTCGAGCTTGACTGCAGTTGGGGTCGTGAACAACATCTGGTAGGGACATTCAAACAGGGTTTCTCTCTCAAACTTTTTCACATAGACCCTGTCACCTGGTTTTAGATTGTGACACTCATCTGTAGGACCTGGGATAAAAGCAGAGACTGCAGAATACATTATTGACAATTCCTTGGAGAAACCTAGGACAAAATTAACAAGAAAATCATTCCCCAAACTCAGCTACTGTGGCATGTATCCTCCTGGAAAAAAGAAAAACTAATGGAAGACACTCAATTCAAAATTTTACCATTTTCTTCATTGCCTTTTGTATCTACTTTCCCACTACTCCGCGGATGGTAGGGTGTATGAAAAGCCTGGAATATACCCAAAACAGACATGATGTGTTGCATTATTTCACCTGTGAAGTGTGTACCTTTGTTTGACTCAATCACTTCCGGTGCCCCATATCTGCGGATTACCTCATTCATGAGCTTCTGTGCGATTACCTGCTTATTTATTTTGGTAACAGGGTAGGTCTCCAACCTGAAAAGCATTAACAACAACAAGCACATATTCATGCTTCCCAACAAGTGGGAGCTGAGTGTAGCCAATTTGCAATCCCTGAAATGGGTAGAGTGGTCTAGGCAAGCGTTATGTGGCAAATTTACTTCTGCCCTGTTGCTTACGGCAAAGATCATGCAAAACTGGACAAATGATGCAGCAGCTACAGAAAACCAAGGAGCCACCCGTCCTTGTTCAAGCGTCGACATCATTACTGCTTTAAGAGGTGCGTCTTTTCGTGCGTCAGCTGGGCCATCATGGGGCACAGGGACTATGGTGGGCAAGTGCTGTTGACTGTTCACCATACGCCGTCCCTTTTTAGTCCATTTGTAGTTTTAGTCAAAGTTCAAAGTTATAATCAAAGTCCAAGTTCATATCAAAGTCCAAGATTTTTATCAAAGTCCAAGATTTTTATCAAAGTCCAAGATTTTTATCAAAGTCCAAGATTTTTATCAAAGTCCAAGATTTTTATCAAAGTCCAAGTTTAGTCAAATTCTTCTTTTCTTCTGTCTTCCACGGCTTGAGGGCCGCTGCTTTTGCTGTGTGGTCTGTGATGGCGTTGCCTCTTGCTTCTCCGGTGTAGGAATTGGTGTGAACTTTCCACTTTGTCAGGTAGAAGTAGGGCCTCCATGAGACTGTACCGCTGCATCATTCTTAATTGGCTGTCCTGCTGTGGTAAAAAACTGTCTGGCCTTCCATGTTGGGCCGTAATCATGAGCTATGCCAGATGCATACCGGGAGTCAGTGTAAATGTTTGCCGTCTTACCTGTGGCCACTCCACACGCCTCCGTGAGTGCTTTTAATTCCGCTTCTTGTACTGCGACATGCGGAGACATTCTGCTTTTAGGACATCTTGTTGTGTAACCACTGTATATCCAGTGTGGAGTCGTCAATCACCCTGGTACCATCTATAAAAAACAACTCAAAATATGCATTATTAACAAGGGCTTTCAGTAACTTTTTAAAACTTAAATTTTCTTGTTGCATCAATGCTAGACAATCAGGCTGGTATTCTATTTCAAAAAGATCAGAATCTTGTTGCAAAAAATTTAAAAATGTAAAAATGACTTGCAAAAAATTTAAAAATGGCTGATTTGCAATACCTAAAATGGCTGATTTGCAATACCTAGATCACCTACGCCTTCTCCTCCCCCCCCTTTGAAACAGGGTACGCAATTGGAACAAGAGCACCCGGTTTCAAGGTAGTACAACATTGTAAAAAGATTTGATGGATGCAGATAAGGCCTGTAAAATGTTAGCACCAATAACAGAAACATGAGTTACACCGGGGCAGAATAATCTACAAAACCTCTATTAATATTTGAAATGTGATATCCCTTTAAGTGAATTCATTATTAGTCTGTTCCTGCCTGCAATTTCTTATCAAATCTCAGACAGGAGAGAAAAAACAAAACAGGAAAAAAAACTAGCTGCTCAAAATTCTCCCCCCTCCCTTGTGCAGGAGGGATGAAACATTATTACGTACTATTACATCATATAGCTCCACCCCTTCGATATTGGCTCCGTGCGTCCGTCTTCTCAGAACCATTTCAGCTTAACCGTCCACACGTCCACATCTCAACCAAGCAAAGTCCCATGCATGGGGTAGGACTTTTACCCCCAGTCAATTTCCACATCACACATTCCACCACAGCTCAAACACGGGTCACTAACTCTCATCCATCCATGCGCTCAAGTCTGCTCCGTCGCCCCCCTTTGAAGGTGTACCAGTGCATGCAGATGCACGGACAAAAAAAGTTTGACAAACATACATCAGTTGAAAAAAACATTGAGGTGAGTGCTATTATTTTATAAAGTACATAATTCTATTGAGATGAGATTGTGAATGAACGCTATTTATGACAAATTATGTGAAAAAAGTTTGCTGAGTGACTGTAATATTCTATATTTCTTATCTACTGAAGCTATTATATGCTGTATTAAACGCTGAAGTATTTAGTTTCTGTGACCCTGACTTTGGAGTGAATTCTGAAAGCCCCCACTTTTTCAAAACAAATCTCTTATCTCTCCGCGAATATGAGACACAGACTGAATAAGTTTTAGAACGTATCTATTGAAAAAACATTTTGAAATCATAATTAACACATATGCTGGGACCTTACAACATTCATTTTCAACCCCTGTATAAGTAAGAATATACATTAGAAATTACTATATTTCCCTGCCTACTAAGACAGTATAACTACTAATTAAATTCATTTCAATTCATTGCAAGCAAGCCAAGATATTAACCAAGGATGTTATTGTATTTTCTCTCTCGCTGTTATCTTCCTGACCTTGCAGCTACTTGTCAACAACCTCTTCTCCCCTAAGAGCAAGCTGTTAACTATTTGCACATACAGTATATATATATACACACACATATATCCACCTAGTATGGATTATACATTATCTATTATCTATCTTGTATTATACACATTTCCATCTCTCTTTACCAACAAATCACGTGCATTGTAACGTTCTCTCCCCTACCTAACTGCCAATATAACCTTCAATAGACACTCTCCTGACGCCCTCTTGATCACTTACTGTACTTTTCAACATTTCACTTACGGATACTTTCTTAAACAAATAATGTGTACATACGTAACTTACTCTGACTGTCTCTCTCTCCTAGCAAACCTTGGTCTTCCAAGGCACCTCTCGGTCCTAAAGACCTCCCTCCAAGACACCATTTTGTAATCTGCCATGCGGTCGGTGTCACACATTTTCATTAGAGTTTTCTTACATTCTACAGATTCATCCACACGGCGGCAGCCCTTGAGGGGCTCTGTCTTCTTTAATAAGATCTTACGCATATTACAACAACAATAATAATAATAATAACACGCTCCATAGAGTGCATCCCTCTTAATTCCAAATTGTCAGCCCCTTATATACCGGCAAAACAACCGAGGACATCTTCTTCTTATGGAACCAGCCCCATAAAAATGCATCTCTCTGAAATCAAATCGTTAGCCCCATATATAAGGCAAACCGACCGAGAGTCCCTATTTCTATGAAACTTCTCATAGAGTGCGTCTCCTCCTCAGCTAAACCATTAACTAACTAAACTAAACCCGAGGGTCCCTTCTTCTATGAGAAAAAATAAAAAGTAAGAGAAAAAAATTCTGCAGATACAACAAACAATCAAACAATCTCCACTATCGCTAAAACGCTACGGACTTCAACAACAAATAGACTACAGACTAGTTTCTGGGTGAGCCATTGGTGCGCATATCACGGTCAGTGGTCCATGACGGCAAACCCGGAGCCCACACGAGTTACCGTGTAGAACTCTTAACCCAACCCGTCCGGTCACAAACCACAGATAGTCAGTCCTGCTGCAAGACTCTCAGCGTAAAACACAACATAGATATATGTTTGTCTTACCTGGAGTTCTTGTGAGTTGATCAGGCTCGGTTTGCAGCAGGACGGTTTCTCAGTAGCGTGGATCCGGGTGAATTGCGCTGTAAGCTCCGGTTTTACCGCCGCACGTTCGGGCGCCATTTATGAGGGTTAAAATTCTAAGTGCAACACCAATCCGGCCCACCCCACTTGCCCCGCTGCCGGCGGTAAGAAGAGACACCACACAGGGATCTGGTATCATTCCTCACACGGGAGAAAAAACTGCGCACTTTATTACAGATTACATGAGATCTTATACCCTCTGCCCTCTCACCACTAGGGGGTGATGGGCTCATAATCATATATGGGCAGTCCGGATTTCCGCCTTAGACAGTGAGGCGCCTCTGGCTTATACAGAAAATCACGTATTCAATTAACTCCAGTACAAAGAACCACCCACTTAATTCTAAGAAGTCCGGCCTAAGACAGTGAAAATTATGTACATTTGAACATCTTGATATCTTGTTTCTGGGAAAACGGCCAAGTACACGTGTCCTTCGTCCGATTCTTCTTTGCTGATACATTTTGTTCAAGCCTGGCAAGGCCTTGGCATATCTGATGTAAGGCGACCATATAAGTTTTTTTTTCATTTGGAATTGAATAAAACTTGCATACAGGTATAAAAGCATAAAAAACACATATGGCAATATATATATACCCTCACACGTCTGCCATGAGGAGGAACCGCAGGCACACACTGCAGAGGGGTTGGCACGGCTAGGCAGCGACCCTCTTTAAAAGGGGCGGGGCGATAGCCCACAATGCTGTACAGAAGCAATGAGAAATAGAATCCTGTGCCACCGCCATCAGGAGCTGCACACGTGGGCATAGCAATGGGGAACCTATGTGTCACACACTATTCATTCTGTCAAGGTGTCTCTGCATGCCCCAGTCAGACCGGGCTTTTTAATTCATAGACACAGGCAGGTACAACTCCCTATTGTGAAGTCCCTGTCGACCGACAGCATGGGTGGCTTCCTGGAACCCACCGGCGGTACATAAAAATATCCCATTGCAGTGCCCAACACAGCTGAGGTAGTAATGTCGTGCTTAATGCAGGTGGGCTTCGGCCCACACTGCATGCCCCAGTCTGACTGGGGTTCTTTACAAGTGGAAACAGATGCATTTATAATTCCCTGTGGACCCACAGCAGGGGTGGGTGCCAGGAAGCCACCGGCGGTACATAGAAATATCCCATTGCATTGCCCAACACAGCTGAGGTAGTAATGTCGTGCTTAATGCAGGTGGGCTTCGGCCCACACTGCATGCCCCAGTCAGACTGGGGTTCTTTACAAGTGGACACAGATGCATTTATAATTCCCTGTGGACCCACAGCAGGGGTGGGTGCCAGGAAGCCACCGGCGGTACATAGAAATATCCCATTGCATTGCCCAACACAGCTGAGGTAGTAATGTCGTGCTTAATGCAGGTGGGCTTCGGCCCACACTGCATGCCCCAGTCAGACTGGGGTTCTTTACAAGTGGACACAGATGCATTTATAATTCCCTGTGGACCCACAGCAGGGGTGGGTGCCAGGAAGCCACCGGCGGTACATAGAAATATCCCATTGCATTGCGCAACACAGCTGAGGTAGTAATGTCGTGCTTAATGCAGGTGGGCTTCGGCCCACACTGCATGCTCCAGTCAGACTGGGGTTCTTTTCAAGTGTACAGATGTAGTAAAAACTCCATGTGCACCTACAGCATGGGTGGCTCCCTGGAACCCACCGGCGGTACATAGAAATATCACATTGCATTGCCCAACACAGCTGAGGTAGTAATGTCGTGCTTAATGCAGGTGGGCTAAAAATTTATTTGATTACACTGTAGGCGAGGGCCCACAAAAATTGCTGTATCAACAGTACTAATGTACCTGAAAAAAATTGGCCATGGCCAACCAAGAGGGCAGGTGAAACCCATTAATCGCTTTCGTTAATGTGGCTTAAGTGGTAACTAGGCCTGGAGGCAGCCCAGTTTAACGAAAAATTGGTTCAAGTTAAAGTTCCAACGCTTTTCAGAGCATTGAAACATCTAAAAATTGTTTAGAAAAATTATGAGTGAGCCTTGTGGCCCTAAGAAAAATTGCCCGTTCAGCGTGATAAAGTGAGGTTTCAGGAGGAGGAGCAGGAGGAGGAGGAGGAGGAGGAATATTAGACACAGATTGATGAAGCAGAAATGTCCCCGTTTTGGATGGTGAGAGAGAACGTAGCTTCCATCCGCGGGTGCAGCCTACGTATTGCTTACGTATCGCTGCTGTCCGCTGGTGGAGAAGAGAAGTCTGGGGAAATCCAGGCTTTGTTCATCTTGATGAGTGTTAGCCTGTCGGCACTGTCGGTTGACAGGCGGGTACGCTTATCTGTGATGATTCCCCCAGCCGCACTAAACACCCTCTCTGACAAAACGCTAGCCACAGGACAAGCAAGCACCTCCAGGGCATACAGCGCTAGTTCAGGCCACGTGTCCAGCTTCGACACCCAGTAGTTGTAGGGGGCAGAGGCGTCACCGAGGATGGTCGTGCGATCGGCTACATATTCCCTCACCATCCTTTTACAGTGCTCCCGCCGACTCAGCCTTGACTGGGGAGCGGTGACACAGTCTTGCTGGGGAGCCATAAAGCTGGCCAGGCCCTTAAAGACTGTTGCACTGTCTGGGCTGTACATGCTGCTCGATCTACGCACCTCCCCTGCTACATGGCCCTCGGAACTGCGCCTTCTGCCACTAGCGCTGTCGGATGGGAATTTTACCATCAGCTTGTCCGGCAGGGTCCTGGGGTATAGCAACACTCTCGAACCCCTTTCCTCTTCGGGAATGAGACTGGGAAGGTTCTCCTTATAGCGTGGGTCGAGCAGTGTGTACACCCAGTAATCCGTAGTGGCCAGAATGCGTTAAATGCGAGGGTCACGAGAAAGGCATCCTAACATGAAGTCAGCCATGTGTGCCAGGGTACCTGTACGCAACACATGGCTGTCCGCACTAGGAAGATCACTTTCAGGATCCTCCTCCTCCTCCTCCTCAGGCCATACACGCTGAAATGATGACAGGCAACCAGCATGGGTACCATCAGCAGTGGGCCAAGCTGTCTCTTCCCCCTCCTCCTCATCCTCCTCATCCTCCTCCTCCTCCTCCTGAACGCGCTGAGATATAGACAGGAGGGTGCTCTGACTATCCAGCGACATACTGTCTTCCCCCAGCTCTGTTTCCGAGCGCAAAGCGGCTGCCTTTATGCTTTGCAGGGAACTTCTCAAGATGCATAGCAGAGGAATGGTGACGCTAATGATTGCAGCATCGCCGCTCACCACCTGGGTAGACTGATCAAAGTTTCGAAGGACCTGGCAGATGTCTGCCAACCAGGCCCACTCTTCTGAAAAGAATTGAGGAGGCTGACTCCCACTGCGCCGCCCATGTTGGAGTTGGTATTCCACTATAGCTCTACGCTGCTCATAGATCCTAGCCAACATGTGGAGCGTAGAGTTCCACCGTGTGGGCACGTCGCACAGCAGTCGGTGCACTGGCAGATTAAAGCGATGTTGCAGGGTGCGCAGGGTGGCAGCGTCCGTGTGGGACTTGCGGAAATGTGCGCAGAGCCGGCGCACCTTTACGAGCAGGTCTGACAAGCGTGGGTAGCTTTTCAGAAAGCGCTGAACCACCAAATTAAAGACGTGGGCCAGGCATGGCACGTGCGTGAGGCTGCCGAGCTGCAGAGCCGCCACCAGGTTACGCCCGTTGTCACACACGACCATGCCCGGTTGGAGGCTCAGCGGCGCAAGCCAACGGTCCGTCTGCTCTGTCAGACCCTGCAGCAGTTCGTGGGCCGTGTGCCTCCTATCTCCTAAGCTGAGTAGTTTCAGCACGGCCTGCTGACGCTTGCCCACCGCTGTGCTGCCACGCCGCGCGACACCGACTGCTGGCGACGTCCTGCTGCTGCTGACACATCTAGATTGCGAGACAGAGGTTGAGGAGGAGGAGGAGGAGGAGGGTGCTTTAGTGGAAGAAGCATACACCGCCGCAGATACCACTACCGAGCTGGGGCCCGCAATTCTGGTGGTGGGTAGGACGTGAGCGGTCCCAGGCTCTGACTCTGTCCCAGCCTCCACTAAATTCACCCAATGTGCCGTCAGGGAGATGTAGTGGCCCTGCCCGCCTGTGCTTGTCCACGTGTCCGTAGTTAAGTGGACCTTGCCACTAACCGCATTGGTGAGGGCGCGTACAATGTTGCGGGAGACGTGGTCGTGCAGGGCTGGGACGGCACATCGGGAAAAGTAGTGGCGACTGGGAACTGAGTAGCGCGGGGCCGCGGCCGCCATCATAGCTTTGAAGGACTCCGTTTCCACAACCCTATACGGCAGCATCTCAAGGCTGATAAATTTGGCTATGTGGACGGTTAACGATTGAGCGTGCGGGTGCGTGGTGGCGTACTTGCGCTTGCGCTCCAACACTTGCGCTAGCGACGGCTGGACTGTGCGGTGCGAGACATTGGTGGATGGGGCTGAGGACAGCGGAGGTGAGGCTGTGGGTGCAGGCCATGAGACGGTTGTGCCTGTGTCCTGAGAGGGAGGTTGGATCTCAGTGGCAGGTTGGGGCACAGGGGGAGAGGCAGCGGTGCAAACCGGAGGCGGTGAACGGCCTTCGTCCCACCTTGTGGGGTGCTTGGCCATCATATGTCTGCGCATGCTGGTGGTGGTCAGGCTGTTGGTGGTGGCTCCCCGGCTGATCTTGGCGCGACAAAGGTTGCACACCACTGTTCGTCGGTCGTCAGGCGTCTCTGTGAAAAACTGCCAGACCTTAGAGCACCTCGGCCTCTGCAGGGTGGCATGGCGCGAGGGTGTGCTTTGGGAAACACTTGGTGGATTATTCGGTCTGGCCCTGCCTCTACCCCTGGCCACCGCACTGCCTCTTGCAACCTGCCCTGCTGATGCCCTTGACTCCCCCTCTGAAGACCTGTCCTGAGTAGGCGTTGCACACCAGGTGGGGTCAGTCACCTCATCGTCCTGCTGCTCTTCCTCCGAATCCTCTGTGCGCTGCTCCCTTGGACTTACTGCCCTTACTACTACCTCACTGCAAGACAACTGTGTCTCATCGTCATCGTCCTCCTCACCCACAGAAAGTTCTTGAGACAGTTGGCGGAAGTCCCCAGCCTCTTCCCCCGGACCCCGGGAACTTTCCAATGGTTGGGCATCAGTGACGATAAACTCCTCTGGTGGGAGAGGAACCGCTGCTGCCCAATCTAAGCAGGGGCCCGAGAACAGTTCCTGGGAGTGTTCCCGCTCCTGAGCAGGTGTCATTGTAGTGGAGTGAGGAGGCTGGGAGGAAGGAGGAGCAGCAGACAGAGGATTCGGATTTGCAGCACTGGACGGCGCAGAACTGTGGGTGGATGATAGCTTGCTCGAAGCACTTTCTGCCATCCAGGACAGGACCTGCTCACACTGCTCATTTTCTAATAAAGGTCTCCCGCGTGGACCCATTAATTGGGCGATGAATGTGGGGACGCCAGAAACGTGCCTCTCTCCTAATCGCGCAGCAGTCGGCTGCGACACACCTGGATCAGGAGCTCGTCCTGTGCCCACACCCTCACTTGGCCCTCCGCGTCCTCGGCCACGTCCACGTCCTCTAGGCTTACCCCTACCCCTCAGCATGCTGTATTACCAGTGATTTGATTTCCCAGGCAGGAAATAAATTGGCGCAAGCCTGCAGGCCAAATATAATGTTTTCGCTTTTTTGCAAAGGGAAGACCCCACTGCGTGTATTCAATGAAAAACAAGAAGTTTAATATCTGTAGTGTGGCCCTCAAAAAGTGTCACACAACTATAGTGTAGCAGAGTTATTAACTCTAGCAGAGCAGGTATTTGCCAGTCAGGAAAGACAATGGCGCAAGCCTGCAGTAAACCGTAGCTGGTTGCGTCTGATTTTTGTACGTTGTACACGCAGCACACACGTACACGGAGACCTTAGGACTGACACAGGCTGGCCAAATATAATTTCTTTTCCTTTTTAGCTTAGGGAAGCACCCACTGCGTATATTCAATGAACAAGAAGTTTAATATCTGTAGTGTGGCCCTCAAAAAGTGTCACACAACTATAGTGTAGCAGAGTTATTAACTCTAGCAGAGCAGGTATTTGCCAGTCAGGAAAGACAATGGCGCTAGGCTGCAGTAAAGCGTAGCTGGTTGCGTCTGATTTTTGTACGTTGTACATGCAGCACACAAGTACACGGAGACCTTAGGATTGACACAGGCAGGCAAAATATAATTTTTTTCTTTTTTAGCAAAGGGAAGACCCCACTGCGTGTATTCAATGAATAATGTATGTCTTCTGGCCCTGCCTACACAATTCTATCCCTGTAGTATTAATGCCGGGTGCAATGCTCTGCACAGCCGGTTTTGAGAAAAAAAAAAATATGCAACACTGCTAACAGCAGCCTGGACAGTACTGCACACGGATAGAAGTGGCCCTAGAAAGGACCGTTGGGGTTCTTGAAGCCTACACTAACTCCTAACACTCTCCCTGCCTAACCCCCACTTCTGTCCCTATTGCAGGGCGCAATGCTCTGCAGATCCAATTTTGGACAAAAAAAAAAAAAATTCTGTGCTAACACAGTACTGCACACTAGTAGATGTGGCCCTGAGAAGGGCCGTTGGGGTTCTTGAAGCCTACACTAACTCCTAACGTTCTCCCTACAGCAGCACCAGCAGCAGCACTTTCCCTCAGCTAAGTCACAAGGCATGTGTGGCGAGCCGCGGGAGGGGCCGATTTTTATACTCGGGTGACATCTGATCACCCCAGCCACTCACAGCAGGGGGGTGGTATAGGGCTTGAACGTCACAGGGGTAAGTTGTAATGCCTTCCTTGTCTTTCAATTGGCCAGAAAAGCGCGCTAACGTCTCAGAGAGGAAACTGAAAGTAACCGGAACACCGCGTGGTACTCGTTACGAGTAACGAGCATCCCGAACACCCTAATATTCGCACGAATATCAAGCTCGGACGAGTACGTTCGCTCATCTCTAATATTTATGCTAAAATAAAGTATGGCAATGGGTTCCTCATTTTGTTTTGGATGTTTTGATATATAATATGTATGGTTTTGGATTACAGGGCACTTATAGCGACGGTTTTGGGTTATTTTCTTTTTGTGGATATATTGTTTTATTCTGTAATTTTGTTTTACTGATGTATGTAATTATGTTTTTTTACTATCTATGTCCCCCATGACGTCATGTAAGACCTCTGGGGGACATTCACATATATATATTTTTTATACCTGACACTTTCCCACTGTAGCTGGGGCATCCATAGGAGCCCCAGGTACAGGAGAAAACAACCCCTGTAGTGGCATTAGTCTGGTATGACCCTGCAGCTCTGCTGTAGCAGGGAACCCTGGCGGTCACATGACCCCCCAGCTCCTGTAGTGGAAGTTACACTTCCATTTTCACTTAATTGAGCGCTGTGTACTCGGGGAAGGAAAAGGCATGCAGGGTTAAAAAAAAACCTTTTGCCTTCTCCTACGGGTTAACAGCTGGCAGCCCGTCCTTCCTCTGATTGATTGCAGAGCAGGAGGTTTAAATCCCCGCCGTAATTTTACTATCGGCGGAGCTTTAAGCCCAGGACCAAGTGCCGTATATTTACGGCACTTGGTCCTTAATGGGTTGATAGTACGGGTGAGAAATGACAGGACCTGCCCGATCTTTTCCACATGCACTGAGTACTTATCTTTGAGCATTTCAAACTCTGTGCTAAGAAGAAAAACCTTGTTCAGGTGCAACCATGCCCCGTACCAGCGAGTGTAGTTGTGCCCATGTCCGTCAGAAACTGCCCTAGACATGCAAAGAATTCTTCCCCAAAATCTGCATGTCTACATGCAGGATGGGGAGCAGAAATCCACAGCAGCAGATTAAGTTGTGTCTTTAGGTGCATCTTGCAGAAATATTTAGCACGTGTGAAAGGTCCCTTAATGTGCCAATGTACAGCTCTTTGATTATTATTTTATATCAATTACCATTTACCATTTGTTTCCCAAGAATATCTGACTAGTCACTCAAAAAATTAGTGAACATGAAAATTATCTGCCAGGAATGATGAAAAAGACATTTGTAACTTCATGATTTACCTTGATGAGTTCTGATATATTAGTTCAATTTTTTGGTAATGTTCTCACAGTCTACCTTAAAAGTACTTGAGATGCAAAGCACGCACTCCAAATTGCAAGAGTTTGTGTGATGTAATTAACTTTCCTCAGCCTCCCACACGTACTTAAAGGAAAGGGCATAGAAGTTTGAATTTCCTGTCCTGACTTTTGGACTCGGTGATAAAAGGAATGTGCAGGATTCTTGTTTCTTTCGTGAACATTTTATGGCTGATCCAAAAAGCAATTACCGGACTAAATTTAGCCTGATGTGAAAACACAGCAGAGAAAGTCAGTTGCGAGCAAATCTGATGATGCATACAGTCTTAATGCTTTTTCGCAGCATGCTGAACACCTGTTCTGCAGATGTTCCCCTATTAAAGCAAGGTCCATTTAAAGGTGCATCCCTTCTGATTGACTCGGAAGAGAAGGTGTTTTCACATTAAAGCCTCAAAACCTTTGCTCATGAACATGGCAGCGCTCCTATGGCTCTGTAGTACTCGGTGTACTGTCATACTATAATCCAAAGTATTCTCCATTTGAAGCAATGCTTTAATAGGAAGATTTCTCTGCAATACAACTTAAAGCAGAGCATGACATATTTTGTTATCTGCAAGTGTCCAGGTGTGGCAGAGCAGGCGCAGCAATGTGCTTAAAGCCTTCCCATAACAAATTGGTTTTACATGGGATGTGTGTATATATATATATATATATATATATATATATATATATTATTCAGGAGGAAGGAGTAGATTTGGGCTTTAATTGCATAATAACTACAAAAGACACATACACAATCCACATATCACTGAAAAGAGGAAGGTTCAAAGTTTTTATGATGAAAAAAGTTTGGTACGGTGTTAGGGCTTAGTCACACAGGTGACGTAATGACTGAGCCCTTACTGCATGAAGAAGACGGACGGACTTCAAGATGGACGACTCCCCGCAGCGCCGAAGAAAGAACACATGACTGGCAATGGAGCCGGTCACATGTTCTTTCTTCCGGCGGTGTGGAGATTCGTCCGCATCTGCAGTGCGGCCGTCTTTTAATGCAGTAACACGGGCGCCGGTGCGCCCATGTGACTAAGCACTTAGCTAGTAGAGACAAATGTGATTGTTCCCAGCAAGAGAAACCACGTAATCTTGTATATATGATGCCTTTTAATGGCTAACAAAAATACATGATGTTAGTACGAGCTTTCAAACCAATTCAGGGTTCTTCTTCAGGCTTAAATTAAATAGATCTGAAGAAGCATGCATATTTAAATATATATATATTAATATGTGTATAAATAAAACGAAAAAAAGGTTTGGTACAGTGTTAGCCAGTAGAGCAATGTGTGATTGTTCTCAGTGAGAGAAACCAAGTAATCTTGTAGATATGATACCTTTTAATGGCTGACAAAAATGCATGATGTTACAGCGAGCTTTTGGGAAAATTGCCCCCTTTGTCAGGCTATTGAATGTTACTAGTTAGGTTGGCACATAATTATAACATACAGATGAAGAGGGGAGGGGAGAACACATTGCTGTTGATCTAAATAAATGTTCACACACAGAAATTTGCGACTGTTTCGCACTCAAAACTTAAAACAACAGACAAACTGAGCCGAGACATACATCGTAAATCAGTCCACTGAGCTCAGGACAGTTTTATGATGTGTCTTATCTCTCCTTCAACCTGCACATGGAAGGAAATGCAGCACCACCTATTGGATGGCAACATTATTACAAGTCAAGTTCTGAATTTTTATGAAGTTTTAAAGAAAGGGAAAAAAAATTAAATTAAAAAAATATATGATTGGGAAGAGGACATCCCTCTTAACCTTCTTCCGACCTTTCATACTTTTCACTTATGCAAGAATCCCGGGCTGAGGTTCAATCCATTCTTGAGGGTATCAAACATAACCATAAATTTGTTCTCCCAAATTCTTCTGTGACGCTGTGACTTGAAATTGCCCTTCAGTATAATAACTCTCATCTGCTCTATGCTGTGTCCCTGACCACAAAAATGATTTGCCACAGGTAGTTCAGTCTTTCCCTCTGTAATTGAGTGGCAATGAGATCTCATCCTGGCCCTCAGTTTTTGTCCTGTTTCCCTGATATAAAGCCCTCCAACAGGACATGTACTGGAGCAGATCAGGTACACAACAGTGGACATGGAACATGTGAATGTCCCAGGGATCTTATAGTTCTGCTGTGTGTTGGGAATCTGTATCGTGTCCGCAGTCAGTATATGTGAGCAGGTCTTGCAGCTCCTTACATTACAGGGATAAGGTCCTTTTTGTGTGTCAGAGGATAATGCACTTTTGATTATACAGTTCCTCGATGAGGAGGTTGCCTGTTACACAGAAGGGGAAGATCCGGGAATATGGTTTTCAGATGGTCATCCTTGTGTAGGGTATGATAGAGTTTCTTTGCAGTCTTCCTTAGTACCTCTAGTTGCGGATTGTAGGTCACTACTAATGGCACAGGTCGATTTTTTTCTTTCTCCTTGTATTGGAGTAGTTGATTTCTGAGTATCCTGGTGGCTCTGGTGATTTGGTCATCAATTGAGGCGAGATTGTAGCCCTGATTTTAAAATGTCTTTTTGAGATTGTGTAAATGTTCCTCTGTCAGTTGGGTTAGAGCAGATACGGTTGTATCTGATGGCCTGGCTGTAGACGATGGACTTTTTGATGTGTTTAGGATGGGAACTGTCCCATCTGAGGTATGTCGGACGATCAATCAGTTTCCGGTATAGGGATGTCTGTATTGAGTTTTTAGAAATTTTTATGGTGGTGTCCAAAAAGTTGATTTCTGTATACGAGTAGCTTAATGTCAGGTTTATGGTGGAGTGGAATGCAGTGAATATCTTGTGGAATTTTATTAGTTCTTGTTCTGTGTTGGTCCTGATAATTATAATGTCATCAATGTAGCGGAAGTAGGCCAATGGTTTGTTGGGGCAGGAGGCCAAAAATTGCTTTCCAGTTTTGCCATGAAAAGTTAAGCATATTGCGGTGCCACTTTACTGCCCATAATTTTACTGCCCACTGACATAATTAAAGAAACATTCGATCCTTGGAAGGTCTAAAAATTAGGCAACCTCAGATGAGCACCGACACATGACAAATTCCACCATGTTATTATTTTAAAAAAACGTAGACAAAATGCAGAAGCAGTGTGTGAAAAATTAAGTACACACTTACTGCTTCCATAAGAATTAAGAGGGCAAGTAGCAGCCAGCTCTTGCTAATCAAATGCCATTGATCATCTGCAAATGTGACCACCTTTATAAAAGCAGAAGCTTTGACAGTTTGCTGGTCTGTCAGGCAAGTGTTAACACTGCGCCGAGGAGGAAGGTTCTGAAACGCTTTTGTTTCCCGCTCAAGTGTCCAATTGCTTTTTGTAGGATGGTATATATCTCTAAATACTGCTAACTGCAACTCAGGCAAGATAGCCACCACCATAGTCATGTACAGACAATACAATAAAAAATATCTACAAATAAGAAAATAAAAACAGTAAAAAATAGAAAATGTTTCACTATCTGGTCTTAATTCGTGAAAAAAATATGGACGATAGATTGCCTTTAAACAATATGGCAGAAAAGTGCTGGGAAGATGCTACAGTATTGGAAATGAACTAAAAGTAAAATAAAAATAGTACAAAATGCCTTGAAAATGCATGTATCACATGGTATCTTCTCTACCATCACTAAACTGTGCTTCTGTGATCTTTATATTGAACGAACCATTCTCCCAGCTCTAAGAACATTTATTAAATCTTAAAAATTCTTGAATGTTGGGTTTGACTCTACATTTAGATGCTATAAACATGAGCTATGTTGGGCAGACAGTGCAGTACAGGATGTGTACACTGCTATATTTTCAAGGGCACTATTCAATAATCCATGATGACCACTACATGATCAGAGGCGATCACAGAGAATATTTTGGATTATTTATGAAGACTTGTGTAAGAACTAAAGTGATGCTGCTGATATTGCCAAAAAAGATATTTACGGATTTTTGAGCTTGCTGCAGTCGGAAAGATGGAATTTCATCATTTTGTACAAAGCTTTATCCTTAAATAAACATTTTATTGGTATACTTTTTTGTCAGTTTTATCTTTTCTTTTGGAAAAGACATTTAAAAACTTTTTGTAAAAGTCTACAAATACAGCAAATTACACATAGAAACTAGAGATGAGCGAACGTACTTGGTAAGGGCGATTTCGCAATCGAGCAACGCGATTTTCGAGTACTTCACTACTCGGGCGAAAAGTACTCGGGTGCGCCGGGGGGCGGGGAGAGGTGTGGCGGCGCGAGGGGTAGCAGCGGGGAACAAGGGGGAGCCCTCTCTCTCTCCCTCTCCCTCCCACTCCCCGCTGCAACCCCCGCGCCGCCACGGCGACCCCCGAATTTTTTCGCCCGAGTACGGAAGTACTCGAAAATCACGGTATTCGGGCGAAAAAGGGGCGTGGCCGAGCACGTTCGCTCATCTCTAATAGAAACCATTCATGTTCAACCTATCATAATTCTAATCTGTTTTAGCAATTTAAATACATATCTAATTGGTCTTTAAAGGGAACCTGTCATCATCTACTACACCGTAAACTTTTAGTTGATGTGGAGTTTGGGGAGCTTCCTTTCATTCACACTTGGTCCCCAGCTCCTGCGGTCACCCCTGATGAAGTCAACATGCACACACCAGCTTGACTCTATTCAGGAGGCTTTGCGTGCACCTTCTCATTAATCTCTATGGGTTATACACATGCACAGCCTTCTGAAAAGAGTCAAACTAATGTGCACTGCATGAACAGCTCATTGATTTCAATGGACACTGTAAATAAGGGAGATGGAATGAAACCTCCACAGTGCCACCTATTGGAAGGCAGCATTCCTTCAAGCAAAAGTCAGATTTTTTATACAAGCTTTGTAGCAATGACTGGGAATTAAAAAGCAAAGCCAGACTCCAAGCACAGACAGCTGTTTCAGGGTGTTTGCCCTTCATCAGTGTTCAGTAGCAGTCTGGCCTTGCTAGTGAGAGGCCTGGGACGGGGATCAGAAACGCTATCTTTTCTTCTTAGGGAGAGCACCTAGACGGTGAGTTAGGAGACTCAAAATAAATAAAATAAAAATAAATCTTGTTATTTGTATAGCGCCAACTTATTCCGCAGCGCTTTCAGGTAATTTTGTTTATTTATTACCCCCCACCAAGCTGGGTGCTCATTTCACTGACCTCGGAAGGATGGGAGGCTGAGTCAACCTTGAGCCGGCTACCTGAACCATTCGGGGTTTAAACTTGCAACCTTCAGGTCGGGAGCGAGAGCTTACACTCTGCGCCACACGAGGCTCACAAAAGGCCATTAATGATCCTCTGGATAATATGCAAATAAGGAAGATGGATTAATGCCTCCACAGTGCCACCTATTAGAACGCAGCATTCATTCAAGCCAAAGTTAGACTCTTTATACAAGCCTTGTAACAATGACTGAGAATTAAAAGCAAAGCCAGACTCCATGTACAGACAGCTGTTTCAGGGTGTTTGCTCTTCATCAGTGTTCAGTAGGAGTCTGGCTTTACTAGTGAAAGGCCTGGGATGGGGGTCAGAAACACTATCTTTTCTCCTTAGGGAGAGCACTTAGACAGTGAGTGAGGAGGCTCAAAAGGCCCTTCATGCTCCTCTGGGTAATATGCAAATAAGGGCGATGGAATAATACCTCCACAGTGCCACCTATTGGAAGGCAGCATTCCTTCAAGCCAAAGTCAGACTTTTTATACAAGCCTTGTAACAATGACTGAGAATTAAAAGCAAAGCCAGACTCCATGTACGGACAGCTGTTTCAGGGTATTTTTCCCTTCATCAGTGTTCAGTAGGAGTCTGGCTTTACTAGTGAGAGGCCTGTGATGGGGTCAGAAATGCTATCTTTTCTCCTTAGGGAGAGAACTTAGATAGTGAGTGAGGAGGCTCAAAAGGCCATTCATGCTCCTCTGGATAATATGCAAATAAGGGAGATGGAATAATAACTCCACAGTGCCACCTATTGGAAGGCAGCATTCCTTCAAGCCAAAGTCAGACTTTTTATACAAGCCTTGTAACAATGACTGAGAATTAAAAGCAAAGCCAGAATCCATGTACATACAGCTGTTTCAGGGTATTTACCTTTCAGCAGTGTACAGTAGGAGTCTGGCTTTGCTAGTAAGAGGCCTGGGAAGGGGGGGGGGGGGTTAGAAATGCTATCTTTTCTCCTTAGGGAAGCACCTAGACAGTGAGTGAGGAGACTCAAAAAGCAATTCATGCTCCTCTGGGTAATATGCAAATAAGGGAGATGCTATCTGTGCATGGAGTCTGGCTTTGCTTTTAATTCCCAGTCATTGTTACGAGGCTTGTATAAAAAGTCTGAAGTGATCTTTTTGCATAATCTTTAGTGATCTTTTTGCATAAAGTGTTAATGGCCATTAACACTTTATCATCTTCATTTGCATGTAAAAGGGCCTCCAGGAGCTGTTTGCAGAGCCCAGCATGTGATTAATCACACACCCAGCTGTGCTCACAGCTGCATTGTTTTCCGCATAGCTGTTAGCAGGTTACAGTGTTATCTGCTGACTCCCATGGAGAAAACAGGTTGCAGTCTGTTGAGAGATACTTTATCTCTTAGTGTCTGAATGATGGATTTTAAGTTCACCTTAAAATCATCGTTCAAATGAAAAGTGCACAATGCCCCTATTTATGGTGCTATAGCTGCAGGATCAGGCTTCTCTGTGGCTATTTGTACTCTGTTACCATGGAGACACATAGGTCTTCATTGGAGCTGCATACACAGAATGGTGGGTGATTTTTAATCAACACTATTTTTAAAGTTGCTTCAGTTTTTATTTTGGATACATTAATACAATAAAAAAATCTTCTTGTAAAGGTGGATATACGGTAGAATTTAAAGTTTAACTTTCTTATTTATGATTATCTTAACCCCTTAAGTACATGGCTTATTTTAGCCCAAAGAATGCACACTCTCTCTGTGAACCATTTACATGCAGCGATGTTCATTGATCGCAGCATGTAAGAGGCTAAGATTGGGGATCGATGTTCTCATCTGTTCCCGCTGTTGCAGCAAGAAGCCACTATCAGTCAAAGCCAGTTTCTGCTGCAGGATGGCGCAGGCTGACTTCTGAACCCGCACCCATTCCCAAGACGCAACTTTGCATCCTGTGGCGTTAAAGCGTTACAAGGATTGTCCGAGATCGAATAAAATTAGGGCAAAGGCAGGGGATGGTGTAAAACAAACAAAAAAAACACTATCTTTTTAGGCAAGAGCTACACAGCAATATGTATTACATTCAACACCGCATCTAACGAATGGTAATGGTGTTGCATTTCCCCTTAAATGCTCCTTTTTGCCTTCGCCTGGATCAATATTGGGGGTTAATAGGCTGAGCTGGATGGACGTGTTTTTTCTGCATTCTATGTTACATTGCAACTAGAGATGAGCGAGTATACTCGCTAAAGGCAATTGCTCGAGCGAGCATTGCCCTTAGCGAGTACCTGCCCGCTCGAGACAAATGGTTCGGGTGCCGGCGCGGGGGAGCGGTGAGTAGCGGCAGTCAGCAGGAGGGAGCGGGGGGAGAGAGAGAGATCTCCCCTCCGTTCCGCCCCGCTCTCCCCTGCAGCTCCCTGCCCGCCGCCGGCACCCGAACCTTTTGTCTTGAGCGGGCAGGTACTCGCTAAGGGCAATGCTCGCTCGAGCAATTGCCTTTAGCGAGTATACTTGCTCATCTCTAATTGCAACCCAACCCCACGGCAACACGACAATCGCAGAGAATCCAAGTTGTTTCGATTTTGGTCACAGGTCACAAGTTGCATGTAACTTTTTGTGCCATAGACATCAATGTAAGTCGCAAATGCAACTTTTCTGCAATTTGCCTGCAATATTGCTGTTTTTTAATAGCTAATTCGCAGCTCTGAAACAGTCGCGTCAGAAAGTCACATGAGTTTTATTGAATTTGATTTCTCGCCACATGTGTCACTGTGTACCTGTTGGAATTACTGCCATTCCAGCATCATCTCTCTACTATTCCCTGCTAGTCTTTGCTTACAGGGCTGCAGCAGTGATGTCACATCAGCAACAATTGACCCATGCAGCTGATCATTAACCTTAAAGGTACATCTTTGTTCCAACTTAGCCCCAATGTTGTGCAATCTCAGACAACCCCTTTAAGATTTACCATTTTTTTCTCTGTAAATGAATACTTTCATGGAAACAAGTTTTCAGTATAATAAACATTTCTGCTGTACCAATCCAACGTAAGATGTAGTCGGTACGCTTTAGTGATTTCCTTGTTTGCTGTACCCTCTACAGTATATGTTATTTGTGCCTTGACTGCATATACATTTTACTGTTTTGCTGTAACATAATCCATAATTTTCACGCTAAGTAACTCCACAAAAACAAATGCTCAGCTGAGTGCACCGACTTCCACCTTGATCTCTGCTCCATGTTACTGCAACTCATTAATACTGAATTTATCGCAAAAAAAACCTCAAATGGGCAGGTATGATAACACATCTTTGACAAGCATGGAGAAACTTAAAGGGAATGTATCACCAGACTCCTTCCAGCCAGAACTCGCCTCAGCAGTCTCTTCCCATCTAGCCACTACCCTCCAGGGGCGTAACTATAGGGGATGCAGGGGATGCGGTTGCACACGGACCCAGGAGCCTTAGGGGGCCCATAAGGCCTCTCTTCTCCATATAGGGAGCCCAGTACTATGTATAAAGCATTATAGTTGGTGGCCCTGGTACAGGTTTTGCATTGGGGCCCAGAAGCTTCAAGTTACGCCTCCGCTACCCTCAATACCCCTTCATTGCCTTCTCGTAGTACTAGATCCTCTTCCATATTTTCTTCACTCATTAAAACCAGATAATGAAACATTTTCCTAAACTATTTTTACCTTTTGATTGCAGATTATTTTATTCTATTGTCTGTATATATCTTTCTACTATACATTTGAGCCAGTTTCTACACTTGGAGCACTGGGACTTTATTTCTATGACTGAAACAGGAACAGGGGGCCATAGAAAATGGAATGCAGATCACTGGTAGACTGCAACAGTGCATGGAAGACAAGGAGATCATCAATATGTGGCTACGAAGGTGGTCATGGTAGACTTGTGCCTTGTTGCAAGTCTTTCCTTGGCCCCTCTTGGATTTACGTCATTAGTTGTAGCTTTGTAGAATCCAATAAAGTTTCATTGTTTTGGCTGCACCATGGTTCATGTTTTCGTTCTCGTGTCTTATTTCTTTCAGAGAGTCATTTTCAACATTGTCAACTTTAGCAAAACAAAAAGCCTTTACAGAGATGGCATGTCTCCAGTTGTGAAGTCCACAAGTCGTCCTAAGTGGTAAGACATTTTTCATTAACTGTAAGCAGGGTTTTAGGAAAAATCCAGTATATTTGGAATTGCCAAGACAATGTTGCCACCCAGATATTTCATTGACTCCAACACCATGACTGCTTTATCACTTGAAATGCCTCTACATTGACCATGTCACTACAGAATTTGCTATATTGACCATGCTGTTAATGATACTCTTGAAAATAATCCTGGCGCCAACAAGAAGGAATGAGAAAGAAGTCCACTGCTGATCTTTCAGGTATATCCCTTCCTATAGGATGTTGCTGCAGAATAAAATATGTCATTTACTGTACAAGAAAAGTAGACAAATTTGAAAAGGCATATCTGATAGATTCTGGTCATTTTACTTATAAGAAATTTGAGTTACTGGTGTGAAGCTACAGTGGGACTTACTTGAGAGCACAATCTGAGTAGGATCTGAGATGGTCTTCTAAATAAGTGGTCTTTTGGATGTTTCAATGGATAAGCTTTTTTTCTTTGGCCAAGTTTATTAAGTTCAAGTGTCTTAACATATAGTATTTATAGGACACTACTGTAAGATTTAATAGTCCTAAACTAATGTATATCCACAATTTTCTCCATTTAAAAAAGATTTAGGCAAATTGTATCTTACGCTCTGAAAACTCCAGTAAAGTTAAACTACCATACTAAGTTCCAATTATGTGTCAATTCCACTATTTTAGCAATGGCAAAATATAACAAAACATCGTCTTGTTGTCTTTATGGTATAGTTATAATTAGTGATGAGTGGACTTCTAAAAAGTTGAGTTCAGCTGATTTGCAAAAAGTTCAGCTCGGTCCAAATTACTTCGAACTGAACTGGAAGGTCACCATTCACTGGCTGCAACTTCCATATGTTAAGGCCATGTTATGCCCAGTTCCGACAATTTTAAAGTAATGTAGGACTTTAAATATAAATTAAGATATTGGGCAAGATATAAATTTTAACCAGTGGTGCACGAACCAAACGAGTAGAAGCCTGTTTCACGTTGAACTTTGCTAAAAGTTTGGTTCGGCCCGAACCGAAACAAAGCTTTTGGCAAAGTTCTACTGAAAACAGGGTTCTACTAGTTCAGTTCACTCAACACAAGTCCTGAACACTGGAGTATAACACTGTATAAGGGCTTCAACAGACGAACGTATGCGCAAATGCGCTCGCTGCAACAGAATATATTTGTGCATGAAAAGGGTTGTCCTCAGACTTCTATGGCAGCTTTCTGCATAACATGCAGAAAGATAGGGCAAGTACTATCTTTTCTTGCACAGGAATTGCGAGAGAAAAATATGCTCATGAGAATGAACCTATTGAAACCAAATGTGCATCTGTTTAAGCCCTAACAGCCATTAAAAGCCCCATATAACACTGAGAGTATTACTTTATACTGTGATATCCCAGACTTTTTTGATGGCTCACTACATTTGCTTATAACTTGTAATGTAATCTACCGGTATACAGCCAGGGATGTGAGTATATGGGGTGCAAAAGTTGGAATTGTATCCAGACCCTGAAGCTCAAGCAAGTCAAAAACATCCTCTCCCCACTTGTAGAGACAAGTACTATAAATGATGAATGATAGTTGAGAGGCTTCATTACAGATCTTGGATTGGGGCCCATAATCTTCGCAGACAGTTAGACTTAAGTTGCTGAGTTTCTGTAGGACCCCCCAGATTCATGTTTTTATCTCAATTAAAGAAACCCACTGGTTTCAGGACAACATTCAGTCTGAGGATCAGAGAGGGCAGGGAGTATATTACCTCTAGCTGTTCTTCTCTGATTCACCAGTTCGAGGTCCTGTTTTCAGCCATCCAAGATGGCTGATGCGTTTGTTGAAGGTGGGTGGTACATGTATGACGCAGCAGGGACAGAGGCAGCATATTTTTTTTGCAGAACAAAAGAACGTGAAATAGGATTTCTATGGTTAAACATTACAGAATAGAACACTTGTCTTGACTAGGCTGCAGCAAGTCACATGGAGAACATGTACTGGCCACGGACTTTTACTGATACTTCTAAAGTTTGCCTAGACTTGTTTTCGTTTGCCCTGTATGAGCTGTATCTTCACTACTGAGACATCAGACATTGTAGACGTCAACTAGCACAACTCTTGCAGGTCTCTTCCATGCTTTATCACACTTGTACTGTATGCTTACCGTTCCCACTGACTCATTGCACCCTTACAAATAGCATAGTAGTAATAAAACAACTTAACCGTCAATTCCAGACCCCATTAATCACTCAGTCCTGGCTCCTCTCCAGAGCTCTCAAGCTCTATGCATATGGAGCCTTTATCTCTCCTAAGCTGCTAGCAGGCCTGCTTACTAATCATCAAGTCTCTTACATAATGTACACTGATCGGATTTGTTTAGGCCATCGTACTCATGGTCCAATGCAATGTCCTGATTGTTTACTGTACTGCACATATCCATACTCTCGCTAGAACCCAGTGTCTTCTCAGACAGTCCAGATACAGTCCTTGGTCCTTTCTGTGGAAACAGCTTCTCTATGGTGACATCTCTCTTTGACATCTGCAGGACAGTCTCTGATTTCTCTGTCTTTTTCATACCTTATTGCATCAGCATCACACAGTCCTTTGGCAGCCATACTCACTGCTTCTTGCAGTATCACTCGCTGCATTAAAATACAGGGCCTCATGTTTTTCGATGTCCTGCTTTGCTGTGTACTCACCTGTTGCACTCTGTTTACAATGGCTGGTGCCATTATTTGTTTCAGGCTTCGGTAGACACACTTACTAGTCAGCGTTGCTGCTCTGCAATCAGTCTTCTTTCACAGATACAATGCTAAGATAGCTCCCGTGACCTCACATAGGGGTGAGACTTAACCTCCACTCCGAGCCCCAGAATCTTCCATATCCTCTGGCCAATTTCACAGGGGGAGGGGAGTGGGGCTCCTTCTCTCACACACCAGCCCTCCCAATGGGCTTCATTTGGGGTAGTAAAATGCTAGACACATCACCACCCCCATAATAGAGGGCAGCCCTCTCCTCTTCTCATTAACCCATTTCCCGCTGCTGATCTGGCAAGGGGCCTAAAATCTACACTAGCCCAGTGCTGAGCTGTTCTCTACACTCTCTCCCCGCTCCCCCTTCCAGCCAGGTATCACATCTAACGCTGCAATCATTAGCCGCATGCCAGAGCAGCTGTAAACTGCCACATCTGTAAGGGGGAAGCAGGGCATAGCTCACCCCCTTACAAAATCCTGAGATTACCCAATCTCCACAGTGCATTGTTTGTGTAAGACTAATGATACACCATACTTACTGTCTGATTGGCCAGTACTGCTCATGTGATCAGCAATGGCTAATCAGAAAGCAGTGCACATTGTGCATTAGGTTAGCAAATTGCTTCGTACATCTTGGTTGGGGCTCTGAACTGGCAGATCGGAGGAGCAGAGGAGAAGAACTATTACAAGTGATATACCCCCTCCTGTCTCTGGACAGTGTCACGTCTCCTTCATCCATTAACTATAGAACTGCAAATGAGACTCGCGGACAGGCATAAACCAATGACTAACAAACACCCAAAACACTCACCTTGGATACCTGCATGCATTAACAAATGGAATAGATACAGTATGAGGTTTTAGTTTGTATTTTGGCCAATATACAGTACTTAAACCCACAAGCCTGCTAACAAGGATCCTCGTTGTCTTGTGGGTCCCTAGTCTTACAAAACAACTTCCACATGAAACCTGCCTGCATGCAGGGCGATTGTCCCAATAGGGACGGCCCCACGCTGGAACCTACGGACCGAACTTACCCAGGATGGAAAATGATCCAAAGCAGGACAGGACGCAGTTCACACCAACACACTAGGGATTGCATGCAATACAGAGCAGGGCTGTTCCTTCCTCATGTCTGGCCACCTGCGCAGACCCAGAGAACACATCACTGTTCACACACATGTCCAGCCACCTGCACAGACACACACAACATGTCATGCATGAAAGCAAAACCCCAGGGTGTTTGGAAACCAGCATTCTCTAGCCACAGGGGATAGTATATATGTGCAGCAAACCAGTGAGGATTGGCTGGCTGGAGAACTCCACACCCAGCCAGTTCAATTATCCCACACCTCTGGAGGTGTGCTCTCCTGGAAACCCGTAGAACAGATCCCAGCAGCACAACCTAACAGACAATATTTTGTCCCGAAACCGGAGAGTTGGTTTTACTATTTTGGGCAAGTTAGGTAACAATATCATATGCAAATGAACCTTGGAGGTTTGGTTCTACTCTAATTATTTCCTGATTTTCAGCTTTTTTTGACAACCAATTGCATGGATACTTTTTTTTTTTTGCTGTTACAGAATGGAAGAGCAATTATTATGAGGAAACAGAAAAGTTTAGTCATAGCCTTGCAGGAAACTGACAGCCTGTCCTTCTTTTGCAAAGCCGAATGAGCACAAGTTTGCTGTACTGTCAGCCTTTTCAATAAAGTTTTTGATTGATTAAAGTGAGTGCGGTTGGGGGGGTTACTCTATCCTGTATGTCTCGTGTAATCAGACCAAGCAACCAAGACAATCTGACAGGCATAAGGCTAATTTTTGCAAACTCTTTCCAAGTACAAAGCAAGTTGCTGTAGAAGCAGCTGACCTATGAAATGATAAAGTTTGCAAATACTCCAGGTGGGGATAGCAAATGCTATAACTCTTCACTATTCAGCAAGCCCATTATCATGTTGGGGACATTAGCGCTATGCAACGAGATTATGTGTTATGAGTAACTACTGACCACTCATCACCTGAGGTATTTTACTAGAGCCATATGAACATTCCTAATTAGTATTTATAGAGTATGGAGCCTCCCTGCGGACAAGTATTTGCAGCTGGAAATACTTGGTTGTGAACAGTTAAAGTGACTTTATATGGGTGAATTGTTGGGCCCGTGTCACGCTTAAATAAGGAAAAGTAGCAATTTCTGTTCATGCTTTTCTATTAAGACCACTTGACCCGGATGCAATAAGATCTACTGTATACTTACATAGTGATAATGTTAGATTTTATTAGTATCATATGATGCTATCAGGAAATATGAAAAGCAAGACACTATTCTGCCAAAAGCAATTGGACATTTGAGCAAGAATCAAAAGTAGTACTTACTTATATATGCTATTACTTAGAATGGCCTCCTTTGGCTCTAATGACATCGCATACTCTCCCTGGCAGCTCTGTTTTGTCTTGTAAACTCAAACAAAATGCTGGACTGTGTCTGGAAATCAAAAAGGCCCCATTATAGTCAAAGGGGGGCCATTCAGCACCACTTTGTTCCGTCGTAAGACAGGACCGATCACCAGGGAGTGCCATTTTACTGGTCCCGAACAAAGCCGAAAAACGGAATCCCCTAACACTGATATGAATTAGTCGTAACTTTGGCCTTTCGAATAGCAGCAATTCATTGTAACATAGACTCCACTAGGTGTTGAAATCATTCTGCAGGAATAGTAGACCCAGGATGTGGTTCATCAATTCATGCTGCTTCCACCAAATTCTGTTCCTCCCAGCAGCATAGTGCTACAGGCATGCAGATTCAACGGAACAGGAGATGACCAGAACTGGTCATCTGCTGTTACAGCCTATGAAATAATAAGTTGTGCTTTCTGTCACATTAGTTGTAGCACAAGTGCTGTATTCAGCTACTATTTGGTTAGCTGTGGACCATCGGTTCGTCAGAACGACTCTTGACATCCCCCTTTGGCCCTTTCATTGACACGTTGCTTCACAGGATCATCTTCCAGTGGATGTTTTCCTCGACAACACTATTCTCCGTATACTATCTACACTGTTGCATGAGAAAACCCCACAAGATTGGCAGTGTATGAAATCCCGATCCGGCTAGTCCAGCACCGATGACTAGGGCTCATTGGAAGTCGCTCAAATCATGGGATTTTCCCATTCTAATGTCGATTCACACAGAAACAGATCACAGAAAATTTGCTCATTTGATTTTATGCTGCACTCCGGGGTCACGGGTCTAAATTCCATGCAGGGAAACTCCAATCATGAAGGGGCCGGGGTCTCTAATAAAGTGCCCATTAAGTGTATACCTCCATCAACCTACAGAATACTGCTTTAAATAAAGACAAAAATCTGGCCAGTCTGATTCTCAGTGTGCAGGGATCCAAAGGTTATGATTATGAAAAACCCTGACATCTAAACTCATGATGTTCAAATATTGAAGCAGAAGGCTGTTGGTTTTGGTGAAATGGGAAAAAATTAGATGGATTTAAAATTCCATTTATAATTTAGTACCAATTATTCATTGTTTGACATTATCTTAGAAACGGAGCGAAGAACTAAAACAAATATTTTCTCTAAGCTGGAAATGATCTGATGTAATAATGTTCCAGCACAAAATGAGCACAGCATAAAAATACAGTTTCCTCCTGGAGAATTTAATGTCATTTGTTATAGGAATACCGGGACCGGACACTAAAGGTCAACTTTGAGAGTATAAACCAATAGGGGACTCTGCACTTATCACTGCTTGTAGTGGGTCCTATTTAAGTAGTTGAAGTTGGCTAGAAAACGTATAAACTTTTTAAAACTTTGCTGTTTTGGTTCATGCCCCCAAAAGTCTTCAACATTTTGAACATCAGAAATGGACTTCCACTGTAACATCTACATATCAGTATATATTATCCTATCAAAAGTAATTAAGCTGGTACTTCCCTCCATTCATTCTTTAAATGTCTAGGGAGTTCTCTCAAAGAAGATGGAAACTGTTCATATTTTCTGACCTGATGTTCCAAAGATGTTCAGTAGGTTCAAGTCAGGACTCTGTGCAGCCAGTCCAATCGTGGAACATCAATATCCCCAAACCAGCGTAAAACAGTGTTGGATTTGTGACAAGGTGTCTTGTTGGAAGTGCACCATTTCCAGAGTATTGCCTAGAATGTCAAGGTATGCCTGCTTGGTCATGGTTCTTGCCGCTACAACCAACTTCCAGAGCCTGACCCTAGATGGTGGATATGTGAGCTAAGCTCTCCTAAGCTGTCAAACATCTGCATACCCTGCTTTATCAGTCTTTCAGCAACATGGTGAAGACCAACATGAAGGAGAAGGCTCGGGCTACTCTCCAACTGCAATCATCAACCAACCTACAACCAGAGATGGAGAAATTCTTTAGAAAACAACAAGTGCTATCTCCTGCTTAAAGTCCTAGGATGGCGCCTGATCCAAGCACCGAGCAACACAATTCGGAGAACTCAGATGTAGACAGTATCTCAGACCCACATGGAGGTACAGATGCTTTTTCTATCTCCTGGGCTTATATTACAAAGATGCCAGCCAAAGTACTAACCCCTAACACTAACAAGCTGGCCGACATCAAGGCAAACATCCAACATACTGGAAATAGGGTTGAATCCCTCAAAGAAGCCCACCACGCAGTCATTTATTTTAACATTGCTCACAAATCAACCTGGCCTCCCTCCTTCTGGAAGACCAGGAAAATAGTAACAGGAGGAAGAACATCGGAATCGGAGGTTTCCCTGAGATCCAGTATCATGATACCCTCCCAGCTATCGCCATGTCAATTTTCACTGATTTGGGGATCCTTCACAGGGGCATAATTGCGAGTGCAAAATTTACATTCACAATATGCAGAGAATAGAACTCATTGATATCAATAGGTTTGTACATATGTTTTGCTCTATTATGTATGCATTTGCACACAAAAGACCCCCATAGAGGTCTAAGGGGGGTGCGTATGTGCAATTCCGTGAAAAAAGAACACATCTGTAACTCATTAGGCTAAATAGCCATTTAAATCAACCATTTAAATAGCCATTTAATCTTCTTGGTTTAGCACATGTGACATGCTTATAAAACATGATCCATTCTACTGATTGGGGTGTCCAAACGCTTTTGGTAGGATAGTGTAGGTTTTTCTTCACCTGGGGTGAAGGTTCAGTTCTTTGCCTAGCCCAAGGGGCTTTAGTGCATATTCCCTGCCAGGAATAACTATTTCATCATTCCATCTAGAAATGATTCTGCTTATCAAATTGGCATAAGCATTTCAAACACTGATCTTATTATTTCTGCAAGCATACAATGCACATAATATATTTAGAGGCGCACTCCTCTTTATATATTAGGCGCACCTTGGCACCCCCGTGTGCCTACACAGAAATGAATGCCAGGAGCTCCGACCTGGCGTAGATTTCTGGTATAAATTTTTTCCAGTTGATGACATAAATTATACAGAAATGTTTTGGTTCGGGAAGGGGCATACGAAGACACAAGCCTTTGTTTTTGGCTTTTTTACACCCGAAACTTGTGTAAAATGTTATATAAATGTTCCCCATACTGTATGGCTTGTTTTAAGAATTTTATTTTTTTTTTTGCTTGTAATGTCTGGAAATACAACCCTTACAGCCATACGATCAATGAAAGGACATGCAAGCATATCATTAATATCAGATTAGCACATATAATACTTTTTGAATGACCCTTAGATATTTTTCTGTTATTTGTAATCTGCTCGTTGTACCACATATTATAAAGGGTTTGCTTTCATCACACATCTGTGTCTAACTAGAGGACATTTCATGCAACATTTATAGGCCGTAATCTTGAGTAAACTGATGGATGGTGGCAACATGACAAGGGACATCTGTCTGGGTTTTTTTGTTCTCATTTGTTAAACAGAGATACCTCATTAATTTTCATGGGAGATTCTGTCAAATCTGTAGTCTGCTGTATTCCTTGTATACCAAATTCCAAAAATTCCAAAAACTGCCATTTGTAACATGTTGTATCAAAGCGAATTAAAAAAAATTAAACAACCATTCAGAAAGGAGCAATAACCATCAAATATCAGCAGCATAAATTTAGGTAAACACGAAATTCACAATTTTACAATCCAATGTGTTGAAATTGATCTCTTTAAAAGGGTTGTTCCACTACATATAATTGCTTCACAACCAATCTTTCTTTCCTGGTTGCTGCTGACCAGGACCAGTTATTGCTTCAGCCAACCACTGGCTAAAGCACTGACCATCTATAGCCTATAATTGGATGCAGCAGTCACAGGTCCTAGTCAGCAGCAACCATGAAGGACAGAGTGGTTGTGAAGCAATTTTAAGTGGTGGGGAAATCCCTTTAAAGACTATTGAAACCTTGGTGTATGAAAAATCAATACACACATAGCTTATTAAGTCCCTGTAGAAAAAAATGATGCACTTATCTGTTTTTTTCATTGAGTTTTCCTTCTCATGCATTTAGAAAGCCTCTTACTAAGTCTTCATTTCCAAAAAGACATAAAAAAGAATGCAAAGGTGTGCATAACCCTTAAGGGCTTAGTGTGTTTGTTATCCCTTCATTTACATAAGATTCGTGGTGTAGAAATTGAATGTGTATGTGGTGCTTTTGTGTAACGGATTAATCACACTGTCAGTTTGAAAATGATGTACTATCTCTGTATTGCGTCGAATCTTCTTAATGAAGTATACATGTTTAGTAAAATTCTATTACAATTTATTACAATTATTTCTTTCACTATTTCTTTATTTCTTGAGCTACTAAAATATTCCTGATAGAACTTTTCCTTACACTATATTAGGGGCATTTAGAGGAAAAATGTCACTGATAATTAAGGACCATCTAAAATTAAGCCCTATAATAGACCTCCCAGAAATTAGCCTGATTAAAACCTAACTTTTTTTCTTCTGTTGCTAAAATAGTTTAACTCCTTAGTGATCACCCATTTGTGTTTTCACATCCTGGGTGTTTGGGCTTTAATTTACAGGGCCGTAAAAACATTCTGGCCCTGTAGAATAAAGCTCTGTGGTCTGCAAGTGTGACAGCTCCCTGCTATCGGCTACCGGATATGCAGTTGTGGTTGTGCCTAGTATTGGGGCTCAGTGCCATTTAATGGAATTTCAAAAACTTTTTGACATTGACTTGACAAAGTTAGATGACTATCTTTAGGATACAAGCACATAATACTGTTATAATACCCCTCTTTATGAACAAAATTATAGAGTTAACTGATATTGTCTCAAAATAGCTTTTATGTACCCTATAACCTTTTAACCCCTTAGTGACCACCCTATTGTGTTTTTATGTCCACCTATTGCAGGACGTGTATGGAGGGAGATAGCCTTGGATGTGTGGGTCTTTGTATCCAGTCTCTATTCAGCTGGCTTGGGGCACTTTCTATCTGTACTGTGATTCCCCATTTCTTGAGTAGGGAAAGACCCTCTTCTGGGTACGTGAGGACATAAGATGTGCCTTCCTTATTTATATAAATCTTAGGATGCCAACCCGCTACCGTTTTTTTTTTCAATACATATTTGCAGTGTTTTTTTTTTCAAGTGTCAATGGGGCTTTCTAATGTTAAATTCGCAACGAACAAGAAAAAAAAATCACAATTTAGTGCTAAATTGCGATTTTTGTGCATTGCGAATTTAACATTAGAAAGCCGCATTAACACTTGGAATAAAAAAACGCTGCGAATTTGCAGCAAAAAAAAAAAAAACAGAAGTGGGTAGGCACTAGAGATGAGCGAGTATACTCGCTAAAGGCAATTGCTCGAGTGAGCATTGCCTTTAGCGAGTATCTCCCCGCTTGAGACGGAAGGTTCGGGTGCCGGCGTGGGGGAGCGGTGAGTAGCGGCTGTCAGCAGGAGGAAGGCGGGGGGGGGGGGGGAGAGGGAGAGAGAGAGATCTCCCCTCCGTTCCGCCCCGCTCTCCCCCGCAGCTCCCTGCCCGTTGCCGGCACCCGAACCTTCTGTCTCGAGCGGGGAGATACTCGCTAAAGGCAATGCTCGCTTGAGCAATTGCCTTTAGCGAGTATACTCGCTCATCTCTAGTAGGCACCCTTAGTCAGAAAGCCCCATCTGTACAGGATTTTATTTTCTCTGAGTGCTACCATAATTGGGGAAAGCTTTTTCCAAGCTAGCTGATGAGAAATTCGAATATGATATCTTTATAAGGTGGGGGTAACATTATAGAGTGTCCGTGAGGCATTCATCATGGCTTCTTTTATGTGGTAAAAATGCACCCTTGTGATGACATCTCTGGGTGTGTTCTCTGAAATTGCTTTAGGTCTTGGCAATCAATGCACCCTATCTAGGATATGTTCTTCAGGGTTGGAGTCAGGTAGCAAGGTTTTTTATAAGCCGTTGTATGTATTTTTGTAAATCTTCCATTCCCACAGATTCCCAAATCTTGATGTTATTATGTCAGCTGCAGTCTTCCGTGTCCGCCATTTTGTTTTTTAGCAGCCTTCAGCTCTTCCACCATCTTGTAATGTGCAATAATTAGCTCATTATGTGGACCCACTAGTTTTGGACTTCAGGTAGTCTACTCTCTCTTCCAGGTCTGTTATTGCAGAGTTAACTGTGCTGTGTAGCATTGATATCTTTTTTTTAAGAATCCTTTGAAGGCTAAGATCATATCCCTTATGAAGATCTCTGATGCTGTATGGCTGGTGCATGCTATACTCATTATGGGGTCTCTTGCCTCCCTCTCTGCCTCTTATGGGTCTTCTTTTCTCAGGGCTGTCACTCTGTTAGAGTGAATCCTTACTACTATTTTCCACTTCTAGCCCTAACTGCTATGAGAACATAGTCTGATGTTCTCCTGCTCTCCTCTCTCCTGTGGCTCTCTGTTCATCCCCTCCCCTATAATGTGAAGGCTTTGGTGGGAGTGATTGCTGCTGTAACTGGTGCTGATTTTAATTTTGACTCTGATTAGGGAGTGAGGGGCAGGGGGAATCCCGCTTACCGCTCTTTGTAGCAAAGGGTACTCTGGCGCACCCCCCCCCCCCATCTCTGGCAGCACCACTTCAGTGAGAAGTGCATCCTGCATTTCTGGCTCTTCTTCTGCTTCACGCACCAGAAAGAAGTCAATTAAGCATTTCAGTCGGCTTTCTCCTTGTCATCGCCCATCACCTGCACCTTGCCCGTGACTATAAGAAGCTCTTTTTTTTGTCTTCAGATGTTACTCTCAGAGTTGCTAGGACATTAGTTCTAGTAGAGCTCACACACTAGCGTCCGCCATACTGGACATCTAGGCCACGCCCTCGTCTTGTTCAATTTTTAATCATGAAGAAGTAGAAAAAGTTGTGTTGATTTGGATTCTGGCAAAAGCTTGTGTACAGGGGGAGAAAATGGCTACAATAAATGGTGGTGGGAACCCAAAATTAATCAGTACTCTTCTCATGTACTCCGATTTAACTCTATTGAAGGCTTTCTCAGTGGCCATGCCATGAAGGATGAGAGAAATGTTCTTGGCACTTGCGTAATGTATAGCGTGACTGATACGTGAAGTATTAAATTTCCTCTCTCTGTTAGGAACAAATCCAATCTCAGTTTAAATAAAAAGGGGTTGATGCACAAGGCAAGCAGTTTAACCTACCTTTTTAGGTCTGACTTAAGTAGGGAGATGGGGCGGTAATTGCTCTAAAACTTGGGGTCTTTTTCCTTCTTGGGCAAAATGGTGAAAAAGAAAAAAGCTTGTTTTGAAAACTGTGCTCCAGCCATAAGGGAATTACATAGTTTAATATATTTTGGCAGCAGGATATCTGAAAATTTTTTGTAAGCACTTCATCACACTAGTGTGTTTGCGCATGCAAAATCCATCTCTCATTGAAATCAAAGCGAGCTGTGCCTGCAGTTACAAGTGCTGGCCACTACACAGGGTTCGGTACAGAGACTTCTGCTAAGACCTCTGTAAATCTTATATTGAAGTGCCTTCACTAACTTCATATTTAGAAGGTAGTTCAACCTATTTCTAAGCTTCTAAAGATCCTCCAGTACGTTGTCACTCATTGACTTCTTATTCAAGTTTTCCAAGATTTTAGTGAAAACTGAATTTATCTCAAGTTTTTTTGTTTTTTTTACTATTGACCCTAGAGCTATCAACTTCTCTCAAATATAGGCTTTGTGTGATTCCCATAGTACCAGATTGGAGATACCTGGCGAACGAACTATCTGAATTCAGTCTAAAGGATTCAGATAGCTTGTCTGCAATTAAAAGAGTACCTTTCTTCTTCAATGAGTATATTGTTAAGGCGCCATGACCATACTCTAACTGGGAGGTGTTGAAAGATGAGTGTTACTGAGATTGGGCATGACCTAAAATCATTATAGAGCTTCTATACATCTGTGATAACATGAACATATTTTGGGGGGATGAATAAGTAATCAATCTTGTGGAATGAAGAATGACGCTGGGAGCAATAGGTGTAACTTTAACATCCGGGTTCATTATTCTACAGAAGTCTCTAAGTTGAAGGTCAGTTGAAGTTTAAGTAAATTTTTATGGGAGGTCATATGTAATGTGGTGTTAATTGTTGGGTCCAGGGCCATATTATTGTCTCCTATCACTAGTAAGCCCTTTGCAAGCTCTGTGAATTTTTGAAACATGCAAAGCAGCCAGTCAACTTGTGTTACGGCACTCTGCCCCCCAAGCGCCAAGTGGGATGCCCTGATCTTCCCGCACCCCACTGTCCCTGCCTACTTGCCTCGGCCCTGGCTAACCCCAGGCGGACAACTGGACGGCGGTCCCTGCCCTGGCTAGGGACCTGGCGGCTGACAAGCAGGAAACTACCTAATGGGGGGAACAGAGTGCCGACAGAGGAGGCAGATGGAACAGACCAACAGAACTACAAAGCAGAGTAAGGCTGGAGATGGAGCTCACAGGCACACTGGAAGGAAACTGAATAGCAACTAGTGCTGACTGGACAGACTAGACTAGAGGCTACAGAACCAACAAGAACAAGACTGGACAATAGATAAATAGAAGGAGCTGACCGGCAACTAGGGACTGGCTGAGGGTAACTGCAGACAGACTGACTAGATGCAAGTAGAACCAATAACTGGCAGTGAGCTCAGTTCACTGCCAGTCTTTTAACCACAAGGTTCCGCCCAGGGGCGGAGAGTGGGAGGAGGCAACTCCGCCCACCACTGTATAAGAAGCACAGAGGAGTGCGGGCGGCACCCTACGGGCGGGCACGCCCACGCCGCCGCCCACTGGCCAATCCAAGCTGCTGGGATGACCTCGACACAGGGCTCCAGGCTGCTGGAGCCGACGCCGGAGCGACGCGCGCCGACCGCGGGACCCCGTGCCGCACTGTATGGTAACAACTTGATTCTGATTGGGGGCATAGAGGCTAGCAAGTGAAATCTCTATATGTGCAATGGTACCTTTTAAGAATGCGTAGTGGTCTTCTGGATCTGATAGGGTGATTAGGGGTGTAAAGGGGATATTTTTACCAATGCCAACAGTACATATTTTTAATAGTAGGTCAATTACAAAGTTGTTCAGTGAGACAATAAAAGGCATAAAACTGATTTGGGGACTTGGACAACCCCCTTTAAGGGATTAAATCTCCTTATTTATATGCACAATGCATTGGAATTAATAGTACTTTAAAACAATAAAATGGTTGACAAAAGTTTACAGTGGCACCTAATCTCCTTGAAGTTTGAGTCCAGTTGGAAGCTGTGAGAATTCACACGTCACATGTCAAATTAGTAGAAGCTGAAAGATATTTCTTTGAAATATATCTTGTCTGAAAATAAATTGGCTTCCTCTTGTCTGTACTGACACACATGTATTATATATGTCTGTATACACCAACAAGCCATTGTGTTTAGGAAACAGTTGGACAGCTGAACCAACCACTTTCAAATTTCCATTTCATTTTTCGGAGAACAAACTTTGTGTAAAGGGCAAGAAGAAGCTGCAATTAATTGGGTCCTTAGAGAAGGAGAGTTAAGCAGAAAGCAGACGTGGGTTGTATTTTAAGAGTATCCAGACAAGTACCTAAAGTACCGCTTGCCTCTTTACAACACACACACAAGACGCAAAATTATTCCAGAGCTTTAATTATTGAGCACGGTTTGATAAAGATGAAGCAGTTCACCCAAAACTTGTGTTAATATTAATGCTATTATACTCTGGACTCCTTGTGCTGTAGTACAAATCTTTTCCATTTCATTCCCCTTAAAGAGATTGTTCTTGCCATTTTGCTTTTTAGATATTTCACACATTTTATACAATAATAAACTAATAAATAAAATAAAAAGAGGAAAGGAAAATTTAGAATTTGGAATTCCATTCTCATAGATACTAGTTGAAAGGAAACAGAGGGAATTCACCGGTAGGAGCCATGATGTTTGGGATTGGTAACCTGTAGGAGGGCAAGACATAATTAATAGTAATTATACAACTAATTTCTGTTTCTGTAGGCTGTTTTCTGTATGAGTTTGAATTTAGTTTATAGTCCAATGGGTCTTTTTAGAAGTAGTCCAAGAGTAGTGTTAAGAGAACTAAACCAGTAGAACCCTGTTTTGGGTAGGAATTTGCTAAAATCTTGGTTCTGGTTTGTGCTGAACCAAACTTTTACTAAAGTTCTACTTGAAACTGGGTTTTACTGGTTCGGTTCACGCAACACAAGTCCTGAACGCTGGTGTATAATACTATCTAAGAGCATTAACAATCACTGAAAATGGCCATATACTTACTGATACAGGAGGGCAGATATCTGCACCCCCTTAGCATGCAGGCAGCCAAACAGCCAATTGAGGGAGCCAGTTACACCTGTGAAGGACACCGATGAGACAGCCACTCACATAACTTCCTAATATAGAGGTAGGTGGCTGCTTGGTGTATACTCCTGCACAGAGTAGATACAAAGTGCCAGACCATTTTGATACATGTGGTGCACCGTGCAGACCAGCAACCCATTAATGATGCCATAATGGTTCAGCAGGCTCCCCTGCACCTCAAAAAGTGAACCACATTGGTACTGCCACCCTGGGCTCCCCCGGCATTTAAAAGCCACACTGTATGTGAATATTACATAATAAATGCGAAGTATTAGTTGAATTTAAGCCAAAATACTTGAGCTCACAAGCCAATTGTCAAGGCCTCTCGCAATTTGTGAATCCCTACACTAATATAAATGTATCACAGAAAGGGAAATATAAAAACAAACAATCACTGAAAATGGCCATATACTTACTTTTACAGGAGGGTAAATATGTGCACCACCTCAGCATGTAGGTGATACATCTGATATATCTAAGAGCATTAAAGCTTTTAGATATATAGTGTTATGCAGGGCTTTTGTCGGTCTTAAGCTGTATTATACACCAGTTTTAGGGGTTTTGGTGAACTTCCTGTTCAGTTCGAACTAGTTAGCACTGAATCAAACTTTTTTTCAAAAGTTTGGGGAACTGGCTAAAACAAACTTTTCAGAAGTTTGTTTAGCTCTATCCAAGAGGGTAAAGTCAAAACGGAATTTGGACCAAAAATGAAAGACAGGTAATTGTAAATGAAGAAAAAGTTACAAATGAATTAGATCAATTAAAGACATCAACTAGCCAACCTACAACTCTTCATAGTCATATAATAGTAAGAAATGGAAACATCCAGATCATCTATACTTCATGGTATCTTCTTTTTTCCCATGTACCAACATAGTAATGTCCCTACATAGTATTTTTGGAAAATTCCCAACCATGTGATCAAAGTCAATCACTTCCTCGGCCTTCACAACCCAACGTTACATATTAGCGCGCATGACCACTCTTCTTGGGCCTTCTTTCTCCTCTCTTTCCTAGCTTCTGTATATCTTTATACTAAAGTTCTGAACTCCCTAAAAGCTGGTAATTGGAGAGTTATGACTATATACTAATGCTGCTGATATCACTATCTGTGAATTCGACAAACTTCTATGATGTAATAACTGTGGTCATACTTTGTTAAACGCTGTGCAGCGGATACCGCCAACAAGCTCCCAGAGAGATGTAAGGACGTGGAGTCAAAGGAATTAATATTTTATCGTGTCGTACAGTTACAGACTGTCATGTGGTCTCTGAATCTATTATATTGTAATGATGTAGTTGTTATGTACGTTCTGTATATAACACACTGATATGTTTCTATTACGGTATGTTATATTTGCTAGTTGATAAAGGACAATAGAGTCCGGAATGTTGCTATAGCTTGTCTAACCGTAGAATGTTATATTTTAGTCCATATGTGGACCCTTTATTGCCAAATTAAATAAAGTAGTTTTTTGAAGTGCGTCCTTTCCATAAGTACGTGGTGCGATTGTGTCTCTCTTCCGGATGGCCACAGATCAAGGCAAAGATTGATTGATGATTTCTCATTTTGGCTTACGGCATCGTTGCCCAGACCGTCAACCTTCACAGACCGACCATGAATGACAGGACATGTAGAAAATGTGCATCTAAAATCTGCGGTGTGTAGCTAGTTTATGTTAGATTGTTATTGTAGCTAGCTATTAAATTCTTCTTGTCTGTATTGTTTATGTTGTATCACTATATATTCCCAACCGGTGCTGGTCTTTATTAAATTCAACACATTGCAGCTTCGGTTTTCCAAATGTTCTGTCTAAGTTTGTAAATCTGTTCTGCAACTGCTTATTCTTGGATTTCAGCATCAAGTCGGAAGGTGCAGTTTAGCAATGCAGGTTGAGACCTAATTACCTGAGATGGCATAGTGGCCTAGGGCTCACCCCCAAGGGCGTATGTCGCTTGGGTATCTTTCACATGAGGGTTATGCGGTGCTAAAAGCTCATTAATTTCTATTAGATCAATCACACCTGCATTTTTTTCTACATGTGTATTACACGTGTGAAAAAAACGAAGCATGTCCGATTTTGGTGTGTATTACACGCGTAATACAACCCTTAGGGCCTATTCACATGAGCGTATACGAAAATACATTTGCCGGTACGTAACATATTGTCGCATGAATGAAGTTAAGAGATGGCGACAAGCATGCTGATACGTCCATGCCAGCCTATAGATTGGTTCTTTTTGGCTCGCGTGTTACACCCTTCTCGTAGAATAGAATGGCAATTAAATGCCTAATTTGGGCGAGCTGTCATCTTCTCCCAGCAGGGTAACTCCCTCTTCCTCCCTTTTTTGGAGCTGCCATAGAAGTCTAAGGCATCTTTCTACGTAACGCGGACACAGATTGGATAGGTCCTATCTTTTCGCAGATGAAGATCTATTACAATAAAGGGTATCGCTTTGTCGCATTATACAGGCGAGATTTTCATGTCCACAAACACGTTTGTCTGAAACCGCCCCTTAGGGTGGCTTTACATAACCGTATTTGAACGCTTAAAATATGCATACGCAATACGCACAGAATAGACCGCATTGACTTCAAGGTCTTCATTCTTACCAGGCTTTTTTGCATGCTCAAAAAAAATCCAGCATAACCTATTTTTGTGCGCGCCAATGAGGGGAGGCGGAACGGGGCGAAGCTAATTCCCAGAACTTAGCCCCGCCCCTCCCCGCTTCCTCTCATTACAAATAGTGCAGAGGGGCGGAGAGGGGGTGGAGAGGTGGTGGAGAGGGGGCGGGAGCTCAGAGCACTGCTCCCGGCTCTTCCGGGCTACTCCCCCTGCAGAGAGAGATGCCGTATATCGGCCGGCGTGAATACCCGGCCGATATACAGTCATCTGAATAAGCCCTTAAAGTCACTGTGCGGGTGTGTCCCGCGCCCATGTGAACTGGCCCTACCAGTACAAAAAGTATAGTAAGGGCAAGAACACATGGGCGCATTTGCTTATACACTCACCGCTACGGTGTGTCTGGTGTTGTTTTTGGACTAGCGGGAAGACAGATCCTGCCCTATGTTTCTCGCACGTAGGACGAGTCCCGTCTTTTCTCGGGCGTACTATTAATGCGCCACAATCCCAATAGTAAAAAACGAAACCATTGAAATCAGTGGTTTTGTTTCGTCTGGTTATGTGTTTAAGCCCTAATATGCACAAAAACCTGCGCAAAAGCACATCATTCACGTCACAAATACGCTGCGCTTACACAATGGTTTGTATGGAACAGCAAATATGCATGTACATGCGTACTTGCTGGGTACTGCGGATTTTACGGGGGATACATACGCCTGAGTGAATATTTAGGCCGGCTTCACACAAGCATATGCATATTTGCGCATGCATGAGTGTAGCGTTTTTGCAGAATGAGCTATGAATTTTTTGCGTGCATGTCGGCGTACTTTACTGTACTTTTTGGCCCACAAGGCAAGTGCACCGACGCACCGATTGAATGAGTTCCAGATGTGCTCTTTTTCCAGCAAAATTGCGCAGTGTTTCACGCATCTTCTTCCCTATTGTGCGTGTATTTGTGCATCTCCCATTGACTTCCATGGGGACCCGTGGTACGCAAATATGCAGAAAAAAAGAACATGTTCTAATTTTTTTTTTTGCGCCCCCGAAATACGTAAATGTGAACAAACCCATTGAAATCAATGTGAAATCTCTGTGTATTGCACGCACAAATACGTCCATGCGAACCCGGCTTAGTCTAGACAACTGACGATAATTTCCCTGTATAACTACAGCAGTGTTTGGGAATCCCTGGGAATCAATCTCTTATTGGCTTCCATATTGATGGAGAACACGGCAGTTACTGACAGCGGGAAGAAACTACTTTACCTATAGGGACAATTTTAGTTTTCTCTCTTCTCTTCCCTCCAACAAAAGGTTAATTAGAACTTTGGGGGAAAATCAATTTTTCTTTTGACTTTTACAAAACCTCAGCATTTTTTGTGCTTGTGCCTTGCAGAATCCTGATGACTCCCCGCGCCTTGGACTTATTAGTGTTGAGTAACATTTGTAAAATACTGAAATTTTAGCCCGTACAGGACTTTAAAAAATTGATTGATTTCCAGCACACATTTTCTTATAGGAATGTTGAGATATTGTACTCACGCTTTATCCAAGGTTAAGCCTGACGGAGATGTCAGGTTTTAAAGGGCAAGGGAAACCGGAGGGAGATTATTTGTAAAACTGCAAAATGGTTTTTCAAATTTCCGTTACACAAAGTCTCAACCATCATCGCTCACTGTCAGCGGAAGCACAAGTATTCTTAATCTCTATTGATTTTATTAATATTACCGCAACTTATTCCTACTTAGTGATTTATGCTTTCAACAACTCTTGCAATGTCACCCAGCTGCTTTCACTCTACAGTATAATGTTCCATAGGATTGAAAGAAGCCCTTAGAGATGCTACAAGGCCCTTAGCTGGTGGGGTGGACCGCTCTAGTTTCCAGATGTCCTCACTGAGCACAATGGACCATGGCAAGTCACCCTACTCCACAAGTGACAAACGGCTAGCTCCTCCTATCACTGGATGGGAGGTACTTAGGGATAGATCATACAGTAGTGTAAGTAAATAGGGATTCCACCATTTAAAGACCTTTGCCGCATCATGGTCTAAGCTTATGATGCCAGGTCTAGTATCGATTATGTATTCACAAAATTTTCCTTGGGTCTTTTTAGGGCTCAGTCATTTTTTTCACTCATGAATAATTGAAAGCAATGGGAGAGGATCGCTATCCCCTGCAGCAGCTATGACAGCATTGTCACTGTGTTCAGTGATTAGGGGACTCCCCGCAGGGATCAAGAAATCCCCTGCCACAGCTATCACAGCTGTGGTAGAGGAATGTGATGCTATCCCATTGCTTTCAATGGGACCAGCGCTGCTGGGACCAGCGCATTGAGAGCAATGGGATGAAGGCAACCCCCCGCAGGGTTTTTTTTTTGGTGGGGGGGGGGTTGAAATATAAGCCCTTCCCCAAAAAATAACCCCTAGGTGCAGGAAAAATAAAAATACATCACCTGGTACCGCTTTCCAGGTCAGGCGTGTCTTCTCCTCTGTTTTTCTTAATTTCTTCTGGCCGAGGATTGAAAAATCCCCGCCTCCTAGAAGCGCTGCCTCTGATTGGCTGAGCGCTTTGACCAATCACAGCCATTCTGGATTAGTCAAAGCAATCAGCCAATCAGAGGCCGTGCTTTCAGGAGGCAGGGATTTTTCAATGCCCGGCCAGAAGTAATGAAGAAGAAGAGTGCCGGGGTGAACACGTGCCAGAGCCGGACAGCACATCTAGGTGATGTATTATTATTTTTTTCCCTGCAACTAGGGCTTATTCAAGGACTTTGACAGTAGGATTTCCTACTGTGAAAGTTGCATTGCTTCACGCGAAAACTGGATTTTCGTGCGAATGGAAAAACGCTATCCTATCTTTTGCAGGTATGAATTTTTCGTGCTTGTGAAAGTGGATTTGTGACCAGTTTCATTGTAAAGCATTGGTTCTAATAGAGCCATTTTTTTTAAACGCACCTATACATGCGTGAAAAAAAACGCTGCTCTGAGTGAGCCCTTACAGGTTTTTTTGGGACTTAAAAATAAATTTAGTTGGCTTACAATTGGAAAAATGAAAGAAAAATGACTTAATGACCCAATCCAGAGCTCACCGTCCAGCACTGGAGCACCAGGACCTGCTGCTTAGAACCCTGTAGAAGCAGGCTGGTGGTCCTATGCCATTCATTGTGCACGTGACTGGGTAATATGGACCCTGCAGGTCAACGCACTGCACAAGGACCACAAGCAACAAACAGCTAGCTCCTCCTATCACTGGATGGGGGGTACTTAGGGCTAGATCATACAGTAGCGTAAGCAAATGGGGCCTTCACCATTGAAAGCCCTTTGCCACACTGCACTTATCATAAACTAAGCTTAGGTCATGATGCCAGATCTAGTATCAATTATGCATTCAAAGCATTATTATTGGGCCATTTTTAAAGAGTTTTCTGGGACTTGAATTGAATTGAAGAAATGAAAGAAAAATGACATAATAACCCAATTCAGAGCCCACCGTCCAGCACTGAAGTCTGCTGCTCAGAACCCTGTAGAAGCACACTGGTGATTCTATGCCATTCATTTGTGCATGTGACTGGGCAATATCGACCCTGCAGGTCACCGCACTGCACAAGGACCACTAACTTCTCCTGTCCCTGGATGGGAGGTTCTTGGGGCTAAACCGTAACATAAGCAAATGGGCCCTTTACCACATTGCACCCATTATAGTCTAAGCCTATGTCATGATGTCAGATCTAGTATCAATTATGCATTCAAAGCACTTTTTTAAGGCCGTTTTAAAGGAGTTTTCCGGCAGGCTTGGAATTGTATAAATAAAAGAAAAATTATATGATGATCTACTCCAGCGTTCCCCACCGAGCGCTGGAGTCTGCCACTTAGAACCCAGAAGAAGAAGGCTGGCAGCCCTATGCCATTCATTGTGCATAAAGCTGCTCAACCAATCGCAGGCTTCAGTGATGATAATCCCTTGGCCTCTGAACCTGGGATTGGCTCCATCTTCATGGGAACAATGAACAGCACATGACTGCTAGTTTGCTTCTTCTGGGTTCCAAGCAACAAACACTGGGACTCCAGCGCTGGAGGGGGAGGTGTTGGAACAGGTGAGTGTGACATTTTCCTTTTTTTTTTACACAATTCTAAGACTGTCAAATTTTTGTTTAGGTAATGGAAAACTCCTTTATACTTCTGTGGGCTAAGTACACAGCTGTCACGAGTTAGGCTCCTCCCAACGTCTCCCCACAGTCAGACCACTGCTCCCTTCCTGAAACTTTTTTGTACCTTGAAAAAGTGATAAAAACTTATTCTCAGGGTACTTTCACATCTGCGCTTGGATTTTGTTTTACTGCTCTGTTCGGGAAGCAGGAAAGGGGAGTCCTCATTCATGGCTAAACAGTTCTGCTCAGCTTCCCGGCTTGTGGACAGAAGAAAAAGTGCTGCATGCAGCGCTTTTATTTCCGGTATTTTTAGCCAAATCTGCAATGGATCCTCTAACCAAAGGTTCTGATGTATATGTGAAACCACCCTTTACCCACACACTATGAAGCTCCATTGCAAGCCAGATCTGTCTTCTATCCTTTGAGAAATCAGGCCCCACTTCTTGTTTCCTCCCTGAAGTCCTTGTGGCACTCTCCACTGCCATGTTTGCAAGTGGGTGGTAAGTGATGACCTGCTCTAAATTTTCAACTGTATTCACATCCACAGGACGCAATTGCAGTTGAATATGGCTCCACCATGCAGAGCCCAAAGCCATGGGGTTTGGTACATGTGCACCAGTAGACCTATAGTTAAAGCATCCTTGTCATATATAACTATGTCATTAAGGCACTGTTATGTGATCACTGTATGGTGTTAATATATATACAGCTTATAGTAGCCCTTTTAACTGTAATACCAATTAGAAATCACTTTAAGGGCAATACAGTGCTTCCTTGGCTTATGAGTGCCCCAGCTTGCGAGCTTCTTGACTTGCAAGCAGGCTCTCTTCCAAAGTTTTGCTCTGATTTTGCTTTGAGAGCCTGCTCTCAATTCAAGAAGCTCGCGAGCTTATGCTTGGGGGGGGGGGTCTAATACTCACCTACTGCCGGTGTCCTGGTCCTCGCAATGACCTGCAGGCTGCCGTGTCTTCCTCCATGCTGACAGAGAATTTCTTCCTGGATGCGGGGCTTGAATACCCCACCTTGAGCAAGCTAATGCTCTGATTGGTTAATCCAGCTCAGCATCAGCCAATGACAACCGGCGCTGGGTTAACCAATCACAACCATTCAATGATGGCTTTCATTGGCTGATGTGGTGCTGGATTAGCCAATCAAAGCATTAGCTTGCTGGAGGTGGGGTATTGAAGCCCCGCTTCCAGGAAGAAATTCTCTATCGGCGTGAAGGAGGACACGGCAGGCTACAGCAGTTACAGAGACCCACATGAGGACCAAAATGCCGGCGGTAGGTGAGTATTGATGTTTGTTTTTTTTATATGTAGTGTAGTAAGGGCTTAGGGTGGTCCGGAACGGATTAATGGCGTTTCAATTCATTTCAATGGGGGAAAGGGATTTGACATACAAGTGTTTTGAGTTAAGAGCTCCGTTATGCACAAAATGTATCCATTAAAAACAGATGTAAGTGGAAACAAATTGATGGCAACTGTCTGTTCTCTTATTAATGGATCCATCTACCGACGCTGTAAAAATGGAAAATATGGTTTGCTATCCGCATCATTTAAGAAAAACGGATCTATTCAAAATGGAAATCACAACACTGATAGGAATGAGCCGTTACTTTCTTGGGTCAATACAAGAGTAAATGAGAATCTAAAATGTTGCATTTGGGCGGCTTCAGATAGATGTATTTGTGCGCTATATACGGACGGATGTATTTGCAAAATATACACACATATATTAATAGTTGCCTAGAATAGAATGAGTTCTTTCACATTAGGGGGGACTTGTTATTTGTATAGCTCCAACTTATCCCGCAGAGCTTTCAGGTAATTTATCTATTACCCCCCAGCAAGCTGGGTACTCACTTAACTAACCTTGGAAGGATGGAAGGCTGAGTCAACCTTGAGCCGGCAACCTAAACCATTCTGGGACTGAACTCACAACCTTCAGGCCATGAGCGAGAGCTTAGGACTGCACACTGCTGCCTTAACACTCTGCTCCACACGAAGCCCCTGCACTACAATTTTTTGCGTGCATTTTGGTTGTGCGCAAAAAAAATAGGACCTGCTCTATTTCCTGCGTATTTGCATACCAAAGGACCCCATAGAGGTCTATAGGAGGTGCGCAAATGCAAGCGGATGCTTTAAACACTACGCAAAAATGGGAAAAAACTTCATTAGGCTAAATAGCCTTTTCAATCAGGGTGGTAGTGTGTCACACGCACATATGAACATACCCTGCATGCGCAAAAGTATACAGTACTATATGCAGACACACACGAATCAACCTCATTCACCGTGCAAATATGTTGTGCTGAAACGTCCGTAATTGCGCAAGTTATGTTCGTCTGTATCCACCCTGAGGCCTTAGTCACACGGGCGTTTTTTCACGCGATTTGCGCATCGCATGACGGATGCGCATGCGCAAATCGCGTGACCGGCGCCGAAAAATCGGCCCAAAAATCGCCCGAAAATCTGCTCCTAGCCGCGTTTCATTAGAAACGGGCCGGAGCTGTCCAGCGAATTGCATTCGATGGAGCCGGCAATACAGCGGCTCCATTGAATGCAAGCGCTGCGGGCGTGCGCGGGGTTAATTGTCGGGAAGGGGTTAAATATATAACCCCTTACCTGCAATGCATCCTTAAATGTGAAAAAATTAAAAAAAAGGATGTACTCACCTGCTCCCGACAGCTGGAGATCCCGGCGGTCGGCCTGCAGTGGGTGTGAAGGAGGTGTGACTCAGGCTTGCCCCTGATTGGCTCAGCGCTGAGCCAATCAGAAGCAAGTCTCAGTCACACCCATTCATGAATTCATGAATGGGTGTGACTGAGCTCAGCCTCTGATTGGCTCAGGCTGAGCCAATCAGGGGCAAGCCTGAGTCACACCTCCTTCACACCCACTGCAGGCCGACCGCCGGGATCTCCAGCTGCCGGGAGCAGGTGAGAACATCCTTTTTTTTTATTTTTTCACATTTAAGGATGCATTGCAGGTAAGGGGTTATATATTTAACCCCTTCCCGACAATTAACCCCGCGCACGCCGGCAGCCCATTGCTTTCAATGGAGCGGCTGTATTGCCGCTCCATTGAATTCAATGGGCAAACATCGTTCTTCTCTGTCACAGCTGTTACAGCTGTGGCAGAGAAGAATGATTTATCTTCTATATGTTCTCAATGGGGTCGGCGCTGCTGCCGCCGGCCCCGTTGAGCGCATATAGAGAAGAGAACAGGAATCGCAGATCGCAGATAGGTGCGATCTGCGATTTCTGTTCTCTAATTTATCGGACGAGCGCATAAAAAGCGCTCATGTGTCCGATACCATTGCAAAGCAATGGTTTTAAAAAGTCGCCGGACGCATGCGCATGCGCAAATCGCGGCAATAAACGCCCGTGTGACTAAGCCCTTAGGCTGCATTCACACGAACGTATATCGGCTCGGTTTTCACGCCGAGCCAATATACGTCGTTCTCCTCTGCAGGGGGGGGGGAGGATGGAAGAGCCAGGAGCAGGAACTGAGCTCCCACCCCCTCTCTGCCTCCTCTCCGCCCCTCTGCACTATTTGCAATGAAAGGAGGCGGGAGCAGGGCTAAGTTTCGAGAATTAACCCTGCCCTCATCCCGCCTCTACCCATTGCAAATAGTGCAGAGGGGCGGAGAGGAGGCAGAGAGGGGGCGGGAGCTCAGTTCCTGCTCCTGGCTCTTCCATCCTCCCCCCCTCCCTGCAGATGAGGACAACGTATACCGGCTCGGCGTGAAAACCGAGCCGATATACATTCGTGGGAATGCAGCCTTAGAGCAAGATATACCCAACAAAGATATGGAGATGACATTTGATTGAGTCTTTTTTTTTTACTAAGAACGACTTTGAGAACTTGTAATAAAGTTGCAAGATGTTTATTGAGATTTTTATAGTTAAATTGTTACTTTTTGTTGTCTGAGCTGTGTGAGACCTTTAATTTTAACGTTCTTCTTCCTTATGAAACTCCCATAACATTTGATTGCCGCAATGCTTAGAAAGGTATCCATGAGGTTATCCGAGCCATAAAAGAAGTATTGACTATATAAAACTCACTATTTGTCAACTCTGCCTTCTTATGAAGCTACATTTTATATGAAACTTTTAATAATATTGACTGCAGCCCATCGTTATAATATATTTACTCTGATTTCCAATGAACATCCAATCCCTTACTGTCTGGAGAGCAATAGGAATAAATATGGAGCAGCACATCACGCTACGTGGGAAGACAATCTATACACGCAGGGGTATAAATAGCCGGGATTCGGCGTCAGCATTGGATGTGAGTCTACCTGCATTGGACAGTTATGATGTGAAGTCTGCAGAAAAAAGCTCAAAAGACAAAATTTGCAGTCATTTAAAGTCACCTTTGGGGGGAAGTTAGGCGTCAAGCAAGACACCTTATCTATTTTTTTTTTTCCTGAGACTTTCACAGCCTACGATAGAAAACCAGTTTTATAACCAACAGCTACTGTACATCAAAATATTGAAATTCTGTTTTAAATGTCGTTTACCGGAGCAGCAGCTTTGCGCCAGTAATTGCCTTGTCAATCACTCAGCTTCCTACTGCTAGAGAAATAACAGGTTGGAATAAAATGTGGTATTTTTTTCTCCAGATAGCAATAAAAGTCAGTTATATAAATAGTATGGAACCTTGAATACTGTGCTTCAAGAACAAGAAACACTTATAAAGAACCTGCCAGACCCTACTCTACATCCCTTTCATCCTTAAAGGCTTATTGGCACATAAATACATACAGCAGGTATATAATGGGAGATACGTAGGGGATGGGTTATATGGACGCATTCGGTAAAGCCTAAATTGTCCGGTTGCCATGGTCTGTGATAGCTTACTGGCTTTGGATAGTACAGCTGATATACCCTAAATCCTATGGGATATGTATTTTTCCAGTTTTCCAACACTCCAAGGATGTGTAGTTAGAAGAAGGAATGTTCACATCTGCGTTTGTGTTTGGTTTTTAATGGATCCGTTATAATTAGAGATGAGCGAATATACTTGTTTCGAGTAATTACTCGATCGAGCACTGCGAATTTCGAGTACTTTCGTACTCGGGTGAAAAGATTTGGGGGCATCGGGGGGCGGGGGGAGGCGGGGCGGAGCGGGGGTAGCAGCGGGGAACAGGGGGGAGCTCTCTCTCCCACTCCCCCCCACTCCCCGCTGCAACCCCCCACTCACCCACGGCACCCCCCGAATCTTTTCACCCAAGTACGGAAGTACTCGAAAATCGCGGCGCTCGGGCGAAAAAGGGGCGTGGCCGAGTAGGTTTGCTCATCTCTAGTTATAATTTTTTCTTAGAAATTCTTTATTTAAAACTTTTTCTCTTTTTTTTGGAAGCAAGGAACCCACAAGGGGATCAAAATAATTAACAGTTTAATAGTACAAAACAGATAATAAATGCAGATCATGGCATACTCTTGTTCTGGATTATAGTTTTCTCCAGCAGGTTTTGGGGTATTTTGTAGCTTCCGAATTGTATCGTGTGCACACATCATCGACCAGAATCAGACACAAATGCTGGTCTAAAACCGGGAGAGTCTCTACCATGTGTAGAGGCTCAGGCTTTTTATTATAACACATGATAACCGCCTTTGATGGGCGTGGAACAGGTTACATCAGTAACATATAAGATTCTCATTTGTCGGATCATATAGAATCTCCCGCCTCTCTGCCCACCCTCCCTCACGTCCGCCATAGTGTGGACTTTGTCTGCTTTAGCATGCAGACAACCTTAAGGAATTCTGTGTAGTTGATAAATCATTGTTTAAATAGATTGTGTGAGGAGTGGAAGGGGCCTAGGTAAACACTCAGTATTGAACACAGATCTACACATAACACTATGGCCCTTAACTCTTAGAGGCTTCTTGTGCAATTTCTATGTACTCAGAGCAAATACCATGATTAGATTGTGTGTGTGTCCTTTAAACTCCTCAGAGCTAAAAGTCATTACAATAGCAAAATACATTTACGTTATACAAATCGATAGACATTTTATACAAAATAATCATCATGTCTATCACACTCTGATGAGGAATGGTACAATCCTCTAAGCGAAGAGTCTTAGATTTGTGATATGACTCTCTAAATATCCCAAAAAGGAAAAAGAAGGACAAGTTTGCATATTTAAGATAAGGATACAACTTGTGGAAAGAAACTACTAATCAAACAATGGAAACCTATGAACAAATGGAAAGGACCGTCATGTAAAGACAATATTTATAGAGTAGAACAACCTGGAAGAGGGAGGTGAAAGGGAAGAGGGAAGGAGAGGAAGAAGAAGAAGTAAAAAAGGAGGGGGGTGGAGAGGGTCCGGGGTCTCGAGAGGCACCGACTAACCATATTGAGTATACTTAGTATACCTCTATCTGTTATCTCCTGCTATTACTTCCAGCTTGTATCTCAGGTAGTGCCCAAGATAGCACAGTATTCTTGTATGTGTGGAAAACTAACCCAGGTGGACCAGATATGGTACCAGGAGAAATATTTATCGTGTAGGGAGGCTGTTAGTTCCCTAATTCACTAGATTTCCTCCACCTTGTGAACCCAATGAGCCAAAGAGGGGTGTGAGGAGGACTTCCAGAGAGCCGGGATATATGAGCAGGCTGCATTAATAAGATGTTTAGGTATAGATTTGCAGTATATACGTAGAGAGAAGGGGATTTAGGAATCTGCAGGTTCCAAATTTTACAGGAAAAGGAGTGGACAAAAGATATGAATGAGGGGGCTTTCCCAGAAGACGTGTAAGAGGGTACCTACTTCTGTACCACAGTGCCAATGCACGAGGGTGAGGAGGGGAACATTTTGTGCACTTTGGAGGGCACCATGTACCAGCGAGAGAGAAGCATAAAGCCCGCTTCTTGGTATCTACTGGCAATAGACGATCTATGCATAAACTCATAAATCCAATCCAACTGAGTAAAGGAGAAAGACAGATCGAGCTCTCACTCCTATTTGATCAGATAAGGGAGTTTATAGTCCTTTGGCTGCAAGATCATGAGAGAGTAAATCAGCGATAGAGAATGATGAATGGGGCCACGCTCCGTACAGCCATTCTCAAATACCGTAAGTGGTCTCCAAATGGACACTTCACCATGTTTGTTTCCATCATGCTTTTAGTAAACTTCAGGTTTTGACGGATCAGTTAATTCTGTCATTAATTTCTTACTTTGCACATGCTGTTTAATCAAGAATAACAGAAGAAAAAATAAACCAAGGCCTTTAGATTCGTTTCCCATTGATGGCAGTGATCAATCCATCACGGTTCTGGTTTTCAGGATGAAAAAAATTAACACTGCAGGAAGAACAGGCAGAACATTTTGTTGTTAAAAAAAAAAGAATCATTAAGGCCGGTGTCACAGGGCTTAAAGGGGTTGTCCCGCGCCGAAACGGGTTTTGTTTTTTTTCAATAGCCCCCCCATTCGGCGTGAGACAAACCCGATGCAGGGATAAAAAAAAAAAAACAGATAGTACTTACCCGAATCCCCGCGGTCCGGCGTCTTCATACTTACCTTGTGAAGATGGCCGCCGGGATCTTCACCCTCGGTGGACCGCAGGGCTTCTGTGCGGTCCATTGCCGTTTCCAGCCTCCTGATTGGCTGGAATCGGCACACGTGACGGGGCGGAGCTACGAGGAGCCGCTCTCCGGCACGAGCGGCCCCATTCAGCAAAGGAGAAGACCAGACTGCGCAAGCGTGTCTAATCGGGCAATTAGACGCTGAAGATTAGACGGCACCATGGAGACGAGGACGCTAGCAACGGAACAGGTAAGTGAATAACTTCTGTATGGCTCATAATTAATGCACGATGTATATTACAAAGTGCATTAATATGGCCATACAGAAGTGCTTACCCCCACTTTGTTTCGCGGGACAACCCCTTTAAGGGCAGCTACACACGCATTTGCGTAGTGGGCGTTGCGCCTGTGCATGTTTTACTGTATTTTATGCAGACCATGTGTATTTGCACATGCAAAAAAGCATGCAAGCATGTTCCCATTGTTTGCCACGGGCAATTAGTATAGCACCTTAATGACCACTGATACGCCTTTTGATGGCCTGTATCAGCAGTCTATGTATGAAGAGAGATCGCAGGGCAATCCCCCTCTATACACTGCAGGCGCCAGATATTTCTTACAGCCCACACCCGGCGGCAACAGCTCCGATCAGCCGCGCAGCTCATCAGGGTTGTAAACCTTTTAAATGCTACTGTCAATTTTGATAGCGACATTTAAATACCCCGACCGATGTCCAGGGGTCCCATACGGCCCCCCAGCTTCATGGGCCATTTACACAATGGACAGGAGGGGACCCGTTAACTTGTATGGGAGACTTTTTTAGACGTGCTCTGTGACCTGTGTTGGGAGTAGATAGTCACAGCTGATCACCTATAGTCAATGGTGAATCCTGCGTTATCTACATATGTGTAAGCGTTCTGTGATGTCAGTGAGATGACTGCTGCAGCGTTTTCTCTATAGATCAGGAAGTATCAGACTAGGATTAGGCTCAATAGGAAAAAAGCCGGATTTTAGGATTTTTAAAAAAAATATATAGATTGTAAAAAAGTACAGAATAAAAAAATGACAAAAATTCTTTAAGAATATGTTTAACACAAAAGTGTGATTTATATAATAGGTCATTTTCTGATGACACTTTCCATTTAAATGTAGCATATTATAATCCTGGGTAGCAACAAATATTACGCCAATGGCAAATGCTACTGCCTTTTCATAATAGATGATTAAAAAGAATACAATGGACCAGAGGCGTAACGGGGGCCCCCAAATGCTTTTCTTCATAGTACTGGGCTCCCTATATGGAAAAGAGTTGCCTTATGGGCTCCCTAAGGCTCCTGGGCCTGGGTGCAACCGCATCCCCTGCATCCTCTATAGTTACGCCAGTGCAATGGACTCATGTGGGGAGTATTCCCAGATTTCTGCCTCCCCGCTCCCGCTTTTTCTCAAAATTGATTGCCCATGTATATGAACATGTACATTGGCACCCGCCACTCAGAAGAAAGTGAGAGGAGACGGGGAGAATGAGGTGTTTTTTTTTTTCCAGATCCTCATGAAGTACAGGTTTATTTTGTTGGGAAAGGACAAAGTAACGTGCATCCACTTCAGCTTCTGAGTAGAGATGAGTGAGCGTACTCGTTAAGGCAAAATACTAGAGATGAGCGAGCGGGGTGCCGGCACGGAGCGGGGAGCTGCAGGGGAGAGCGGGGAGGAACGGAGGGGACATCTTTCTCTCCCTCTCTCCCGCCCGCTCTCCCCTGCTCCCCACTGCGACTCACCTGTCAGCCGCAGCGGCACCCGAATCTTCAGGGACGAGCACAGCGATACTCGGATAAAGCAAATTACTCGAGCGAGTAGTGCTTTTCCGAGTACGCTCGCTCATCTCTACAAAATACTCGAGCGAGTATTGCCATTTCTAAGTACATGCCCGCTCATGCCAAAAGATTCGGGGGGCGGTGGGGGAGAGCGGGGAGGAAACGGGGGGGAGATCTCTCTCTCTCTCCCTCTCTACCCTGCTCCACCATACTCACTACCGCAACTCACCGCTCACCCCCGAATCTTTTCTCACGAGCGGGCATGTACTCGAAAATGACAATACTCGCTCGAGTATTTTGCCTTAATGAGTACGCTCACTCATCTCTAGTTCTGAGCCGCGAATCAATTGCATTTAAAGGGAATTTACAAGGTTACAATGAATTTCAGAAAAGAACCTTTACTGTGTGGGAAAATAGAAGGTTATTTCAAATGTATGAAGTATTGAAAACATGGCATCTCATCCACTGTTAAGAATTCTGGGGAAGGATTTGAGTTTTTAATTTCCATAGTCACGTCCATAGTCAGACTTAACTACATGTGACCTATGCAGTCGCACAGGACTCCAGCCGTCAGCTTGTAGGAGGAGCTCCTGGTGCAGGTAGGCTGGGGATGATTCCCCTTAGATCTGCATGTGTAGTTAAACACTTTTTCTGCTAGCTTGGCTTGCACCAAGTTGTGAGAGGTTTTTAAAGCTAAAAAGGGGTTGATAAATCTCCCACGTATAGTGGGTATATATTGTACAGTCTTATCTTGGAGACCAGTAGTAATATGAGTAGCAGGGGCATAACTATAGAGGATGCAGGGGATGCGGTTGCACCCGGGCCCAGGAGCCTGAGGGGGCCCATAAGGCCTCTCTTCTCCATATAGGGAACCCAGTACTATGAATAAAGCATTATAGTTGGGGGCCCTGTTACAAGTTTTGCATCGGGGCCCGGGAGCTTCAAGTTACGCCTCTGATGAGTAGCATGTAGAAGTTCACATCTTGACCAGTTCACTTTTACTTACCTTTTTATTAAGACTGTTTTGATCTGTTTTAATGTAAACATTGAAAGTTTAGATTATTATTAATTAATATGCCTAAACTTAAGTTTTGCTTTGTTTTCTGTATCAAACACTGTCAAAAAAGAAGTTCACATCTCTGTATAACACTCCATATGAATTCATGATTATTAAAAGTATTTTCCAATGACTTAAAATTGCTTCACAACCACTCTGTACTTCCTAATGGCTTCTGACTAGGACATATGACTGCAGTAGCCAATCACTGACCACAGCAGTGACAGTCCATAACCAGTGATTGGCTGCAGCAGTCACATGTTCTGGTCAGCAGCCATCAGGAAGTACAGAGTGATTGTGAAGCAATTTTACGTAATGGGAAAACCCTTTATCCCTGATTATTTTAAGGAGAGGATTGTGAGATCTTACATACCATGTTTCCCTGAAAATAAGACCTGGCTCGATAATAAGCCCTACCCTAATTTTCAAGGATGCGGGGGTTGGCTTGAAAAATAAGCCCTATTTCAAAAATTAACCCTTGCCACACTACATGGAAAAAAAGCAATACTCACAGTCCGGGTCCCTCCTGCTGGCCTCCAGCGCTCTGGCAGGCTTCGATGTAGTCCCCAGCGCCAACAGAGCATTTCTTGCTGTTAATAGGGCTTGAATACCCCACATACAGCAAGAGACATTTGTGAGGTGTCATTTATTCGAGTCTCCACACAGGTGTCCAGCGGTCTCACAACCAACTACAAACTGCCAGACTGAGTACTGCTGTATCCACAGCAATTTAGGCCGCAGGAGTTTGTGGGGGATATAGTACACAGGGATGAAGAACCTGTGATTACATTGCCGTCATGTGATTAGGGGCGGAACTCAGAGCCCTGGTGACTGATCACATGATGGTGATGTCATCACATGTAACTCACACAGTCACTTAGTCACTCATCACTCACAGACAGGTGGTCGTTAGTATTTTGATAAATAATAATAATAATAATCTTTATTTGCATAGCGCCAACTTATACTTCAGTGCTTTCAAGCATGGGAGGACACAGACGATACAATAATAACATGTGATATACAATCAATTTGAAGTCATTTACAGGAGGTACAAGGAGGGGGAGATAAGGCATAAGGGAACACAGGCAGTACAGGAGTTACACGTGGAAATCAATTATTAGGAAGCTAAGGGGGTGGGGCGGTAAGGAGGTGCAGGGGTAGAGGTCGCATGCGATAAGGAGGGTGGAAAGTTTGGGGAGCCATAGGGACAGGCAGGGGAACCAGGTCAGGAGATTTGGTATGCCTCCCTGAAGAGGTGCATTTTTAAGGCGCATCTTAAATTTTGTGCATCAGGAATTGTTTGTATGCCTTGGAGTAGAGCGTTCCAGAGGATGGGTGCTGCTCTGGAGAAGTCCTATAGTCGAGCATGTGAGGTTTGTATTACAGGGGTGTTTAGTCTGAGTGTGGCAGCGGATTGGAGTGAGCAGGCTGGGAGGTGTACTGACAGTAGGGAGGCGATGTATGGTGGTGCGGCGCCATGGAAAGCTTTGTGGATGAGGTTGAGGAGTTTAAATTCAGTTCTGCAGTGGATGGGCAGCCAATGCAGTGACTGACATAGTGCAGAGGCGTCTGAGTAACTGCTGGATAGAAAAATGAGCCTAGCTGCCATGTTTAGCATGGATTGGGGAGGGAAGAGTCTGGTGCAGGGAAGGCCAATGAAGAGCGAATTGCAGAAGTCGAGTCGGGAGTGGATGAGGGCAGAGGCGTAACTTGAAGATTCGGGGCCCCAATGCAAAGTCTGTAACAGGGCCCCCAACTATAATGCTTTATTCATACTGCTAGGCTCAATATATGGATAAGAGGTCTTATGGGCCCCCCTAAGGCTCCTGGGCCCGGGTGCAACCGCATCCCCTCCATCTCCTATTGTTACGGCCCTGGAAGAGGGCGACAACAAGTGTCTTTAGCGTTTCCGTGGTGACGAACGGCCAGATGATAGCAATATTCCTGAGGTGCATATGGCATGTTCGGGCCAGAGATTGGATGTGGGGGGTAAAGGAGAGGTCAGAGTCCAGTGTGACCCCAAGGCAGCGGGCGTGCTGTCTGGGGGTTATGATAGGTTTTAAAATCAAAATAATTTCTAGACAATACGTACGTAGACAATGTTAAATATCTCATTGTAAAGAAGAAGGACCAATGTACCTAGCAACAAGAGTCTGCCCTCGGTATGACGTTATCCTGTAATGCAATAGCACCACCACCATGAGTTACTAAAATTGTTATACCACATGGCTTAAAATTGGTGTAGTTTTGAACTCCAGAGTGCTATTATGGCGTGTGAAGTGTCATTTGATTAGTCTCAGTGCGTTCTACAAGTATATGGTGAAAAAAAGCAAATGGTGATCATTTAGGAAAATTGTGGTGCAAAGAAGTGTGAAAAATATCCTTCTTTTGCAAAATATCACAATATATGGCTGATAAATGGCTTCAAAATGATCAAAAATGCATTCATGAGAATAACAAAAAGTCTGGAGCATCTCAAAGTTAAGGCATCTGAGTGACGGGAGGTGAGTTCCGCACTACTGGTGCCCCAGTCAAGCACATCTGGTGCCCCAGTGGTGTGGCTGGGGTTATAAAATAATTTGGAACTCAAGGATATGGATACTAATCACTCTGGTGATGACGAAGAGGCTTCCGCGCAGTTATGAAAATATAAGAGAAGCAGTGATTACAGTAGGATTTGGCAATTGGCCACTACATATTTTAACACAATGTTCTAGAATACTGAATTGCGACAGGGAATGATGGCTTACTCTACGAAGAAGATCAGTGAAAACATGATAGTCGATACATGAGTGCCCATCATACTAGTTGGAGAGTTCAATAACAATGTCAAACTGAACTTACACGCTTAAAGCTTCATGTAAACGCATTTTATTCTAGATTATCTGCCCATCGAATCTCTCAAGACTCTGGGGGGGGGGGCACAAATATAGATTTAACTTTTGCCCGTAAAATTGACATTGATCTCTTACCATGTGTATGTTTCTTCTCATACCACAGACCCGTTGTACATCGACTTTGTTTGGAAGATGTGTAAATTTGTTTAGAATTAGGAAATGAAATTTCAAAAATAAAATTTCGAACCCCTACTGACGAGATCATTTATTTCGACAATACCCCTCACGCGGTTCATATTCTATGTCCCTAAAGACTTGCGGTCGTGACCCCGATACACCCCCATATTTTCTTAGACGTCTTTGATGTGTGGTGATGGATAGCGATGAGTGAACTTTTGAAAAGTTTGATTCGACCGCTCTGTTGAGCTCTTGCAAAAAGTTCTGTTTGATCTGCATTAGTTCAAACCGAACCTGAAGTTCCCCAAAATCCCTAAAACTTGTGTATAACTCTGTCTAAGAGCCATAAATAGCCGTGTATAACACTATGGGAGGGTTATACAGTAATTTAATGCCCCTTTTATTCGATGTTATACGCTATAGCTCAGGACTATTGTTGAGCAAACCAAATCAGTAGAACTCTGCTTTGCATAGAACTTTGCTAAAACCTCAGTTCAGGTTCATGCCAAACTGAGCTTTTAGCAAAGTTCAGCCCAAAGCAGGGTTCTACTGGTTTGGTTTGCTCAGCACTAATCAGAACTAATGTCCCACAAGGCAAGACAGTCAGAACATGGGCAAAGGCACCTAACTGCATCATGGATCAGACGTGTGATTTGCCCTTATCCATGATTATATGTTTTACGTAGATCTCATATGCATGGCGGAGATGTGTGTAGAGCCAATACACTAGCAGACAGAGTCCCTACAGCTCTGTAGTATGGAGTCATAGATACCATACGGTACAGAGATGATGTCCTCTACAAGGTGTTGTCCTCTTCTGGTGTTGGATAGCTCCATAATATGACATCCAATAGAGGATGCCATGATTTAATATTTATTTTGTTAAATTTTAAATAAAAAAAAACCTGTTACAGTGCTGGAGGGGGTTCAAAGAAGGGCAACTAAACTAATACATGGAACGAAGGGACTGGAATACCCAGAGAGGCTATCCAAATTGGGATTATTTACTCTAGAAAAAAGAAGGTTAAGGGGCGACCAAATAACTATGTATAAATACATGAGGGGACGATACAAGGATCTCTCCCATGATCTGTTTATACCCAGGACTACGACGGTAATGAGAGGGCATCCGCTACGTCTAGAGGAAAGCAGGTTTCATCACCAGCACAGAAGGGGGTTCTTTACTGTAAGAGCAGTGAGACTGTGGAACTCTCTGCCTGAGGATGTGCTGATGGCAAAATCCATGGAGGAGTTTAAAAGGGGACTTGATGTCTTTCTGGAGCGGAAGGATATTACAGGATATAAATCTTAGGTTTATTGTTAATCTGGGTATACAGGCAGGTAGGAACTATTAGGGGTTGCCATTAGGGAGTCGGGAAGGAATTTTTCCCCCAAAAGGGCTAATTGGCTCCTGCTCTTGGGGTTTTTGCCTTCCTCTGGATCAACAACACAGGAGGATAATAGGCTGGACTAGATGGACATTGTCTTCATTCGGCCTTACATACTATGTTACTCTGTGTGAAGTTTAAGGCACACCAAGGTACAGTATGGCCCCACAGATTCTAATGAGTGCGTGGAGGTTATATGGCTGCAAGAGGTCCATGTACATAAAACCTTGACAAACATTCACTTTATGATTGTTATTTAGGTCTATAGTTCCTTCATAGTCTTCCCCTGCAGAGCAGCGCTCCTGGATACCCACTGTACAGGGAACTGGAGCGCAACTTCATTGAAGGGAATGGGAGAGGCTACAGTTCTCTGTATGGCTGGGTAGCCGGTAGCATCGCTCTGCAGAGAAAAACAGCAAAGGGGCAAATTTAGCACTGTAGACTAGGCGTCAAGGGTTGCACACCCACCAATCATTAAGTGGGGGCATATCCTAGCGATATGCCACCACTTTACGAGATGGGAATACCCCTTTAAACTTGCCCACACAGGATTCTTTATCCAATATCATAAAAAAAAATTCTTCTAGCCTGGTAGAAATGGCATTTTCTGCCCTTCTTTGTCTCAGGATTGAATTATTTAAACAATAAAGATGAAAGTTGGATGGCAGTTTCACTATCTATCTGTCCTTTGTCATTTCTACTAGCATTGAAAGACTACTTTACTGTGATGGTCACAGATCCCTGCGCTTCCCTATCTGACAATGAAAAGCATGTGAGACAGTAAAAATAACAGAAGGAAGGGGTCAAGTAGATGATACGATGAGCTTCTCCATTTCACTAGAAGAAAAGAATTGCTGCTAACAGGAAACTTGCTCGACTTTTTCATCCCTCGTCTTACAGAGGATTCTTTTTCTTCACAATTAGAATTGTGACTATTTTAAGCGATCTATTAATAATACGAAAATCATTATTCTATGTAGTGCATAATCTAAAACTAATAGTAACATAAAGACAGACAGATAGATAGGCATGAAATAGACAGATGTGAGATAGACACTTAGAAAGATAGATATGAGACAGACTGATAGATACAGACAAATAGATATGAGATGGATAGATAGATAGATAGATAGATAAATAGATATGAGATAGAAAGATAGATATGGGATAGATAGATAGATAGATAGATATGAGATAGATAGATAGATAGATAGATAAATAGGAGATAGATAGATAGATAGATAGATAGATAGATAGATAGATAGATAGATAGATAGATAGATAGATAGATAGATGTGAGATAGATAGATAGATGGATATGAGATAGATGGATAGATAGATATGAGATAGATAGATAATCAGTTGCATTACGCTTACAAATAGTGGAAGGATACACAGTAGCTCTTAGACTTAATTTTTGCCCCAGAAGAGGCACAGTGTCTTCTTTTCGAGGGATGTCTTAATACTCAACTTGCAGGCAGCGTTCGGATCCCCCTCGCTGGTCTCCGTCGCTCTGGCAGGCTTCCGTGTAATCTTCAGCGCTGAGCGAGCATTCTCTTCCTGGTAACAGGGCTTGAATACCCTACCACCAGCAAGAGATTGCTGTGATTGGATCACGAGAGCTGTCATTCACTGAATGGCTGTGATTGGTTCATCGCGCTGGTTCTGATTGGCTGAGCCACTGCAATCGTGAACCAATGACAGCAATCTCTTGCTGGAGGCTGGGTATTCAAGCCCTGTTAGCAGGAAGAGAATGCTCGCTCAGCACTGAAGACTACATGGAAGCCTGCGGGAGCACCGCAGCCCAGTGAGAGGGACCTGAACGCCAACCGTTAGGTGAGTATTGTTTTTTTTCATGTAGTGTAGCTAGGGCTTTTTTGGGAAGGAAGGGGCTTATATTTTAAGCCCTCTCCCCCGAAAATCAGGGTAGGGCTTATTATCAGGGGAAACGCGGCAGCAAATTGCACCCGTGATTCTCAGGTGCACCTCGCATTGCACAGCACATGAAACCACCACACATTGCAAGTCTCATTCTCACCTGAGAATCGCATGAAAATAGGACGTGCTTCAATGTTACTTTTTTCTCGCTATGTGCAAGGGAAAAAAACGCCCTTGTAAACTAACCCATTGGAAATAATGGGTTATTCCAATGTACGAGCTCTGTGCGTCACGCAATTGCACAGAAATTGCGCATTTTTCTTCCCCATCCCCAGGATGTATTTACACAGCAGAGTTTCATGTGAAAATTACACCTTCATTTCAATCTGTTAATTTACATGAGCAATTTTTCTCTCAGACCAATGATCCGAGATAGAAAAGCAGCACAACATATTTTGGGGCGATGTTGTTCCATAATTGCCCATTACTGCCTGTGGGAGAAAATAAACTGCATCGCTCTTACATGTAAATGCAAGTTTCATGTGCGTGTGGTGCAATTTTTCCACTTTCACCATTAAAATGCGATAATCACATGCATGAAAATCGCAGGTGCAGCTATACGATGCAAAAAGGGGATCGCACTCGTAGGAAACAAAATCGCAGGTTTACAAGTGCGATATAGATCCAAGTTCCGTGAACAGACATCGTTTTCGTTCATATTAATACAGCCTAAATTCAACCCCCAAATCTAAAAAAGTTGGGACGCTGTGTAAAATGGAAATAAATGGAAAGTAAAGAAGAACCAAATGATTTGGAAATCTCTTCAAACCATATATAATTCACAATAGAACATAGAACATATCAGAAGGGGAAAGTGAGATATTTAAAAAGATTAACTCATTCAGAAATTCATGGCAGCAACACATCTCAAAAAAGTTGGAGGCGGGGCCATGTCTACCATGGTGTAGCATCCCCTCTTCTTTTTACAACAGTCTGCAAATGTCTGGGAAGTGAGGAGAAGACCAATTGCTGGAGTTTGGGGAGAGCAATATTGCCTATTCTTGCCTGATGTAGGATTCAGGATGCTCAATAGTCTTGGTCTTGGGTCTTCTTTGCTGGGTTTTTTGTTTCATAATGCACCAAATGTTTTCTATTGGTGAAAGGTCTGGACTGCAGGCGGCCAGTTCAGCACCCGGCTCTTCTGCAAAGCCATGCTGTTGTGAAGGTATGCATTATGGGGTTTAGCATCGTCTTGCTGAAATATGCAAGGCCTTCTCTGATAGAGATGATGTCTGGATAGGATCATATGTTGTTCTAACACCTCTATATACTGCTTAACATTGATAGTGTCCTTCAAGATGTGCAAGCTGGCCATGCCATAGGCACTAATGCAGCCCTGTACCATGAGAGATGAAGGCACTGATAACAAGCTGGATGGTCCCTCTGCTCTTGAGTCCGCAGAATATGGCATCTCTGGTTTCCAAAAAGAATTTCAAATTTTAATTCATCTGGCCACAGAAAAGTTCTCCATTTTGCCTCAGTCCATTTTAAATGAGCTTTGGCCCAGAGAAGACGCCGGTGTTTCTGGATTTTGTTGATTTATGGTTTCCTTGCATGATACAGCTTTAACTTGCATTTGTGGATTGCACGGCGAACTGTGTTCACAGACAATGATTTCTTGAAGTTTTCCTGAGCCTATGCAGTGGTTTGCATTACAGAATCATGTATGTTTTTAATGCAGTGCTGCCTGAGAGCTGTAGATCTCGAACATCCAATATTGACCAAGTGCCTTGTCCTTTGTCCACATGAGTTTCTCCAGATTATCTGGAATCGTTTTATGATATCATGTACTGTAGATGGTGGGATATTCAAAACCTTTCACAATTTTACATGGAGGAACATTTTTCTGATATTGTTCCGCAATATTTAGATGCAGCTTCTCACGGACTGGTGGACCTCTGTCCATCTTTGTTTCTGAGAGACTCTGCCTCTCTAACATCCTGTTTTTATACACAGTCATTGACCCTCCAGCTGTTTCTCATTAGTGCCACTTACTTTTACAGCCTTCTGTTACCCCTGTCCCAACTTTTGTGAGATGTGTTGCTGCCATTCATCTCTAAACAAGTTTATTTTATAATGAAATGGAAAAAAACGTCTCCCTTCCACCTTCTGATATGTGTTCTATATTCTATTGTGACTAAAATATGTTTGTAACTTTTATGGGAGTTACAGAAATAGTGTAGCTGGGCCATGCTTGCTTAATTCCGTCATCCCTGTCATCCGGCTACCTCATAGGCAATGAGATTGCCATTGTGGCTAAGATGGGAGTTGAGATGGGGGCATCCCTTTAAGATAAAAGTTCACTATGTACTTGTTCCATGCCTAGTCGGGTGTAAGTTGGGTGCCCTTATGTCTGCTGATCTATTAGGTAAGTTAATAGTTTTTTTTTACATATAGTTTACCACTATTAGTTTGTAGATCTGTGACTAGTAAATAGAACATGGAAAGGCTTTGGTTTCTAGATTACGTGAGCTGAAAAGAGATGTAGTTTATTAGTAAACAGTCAACACTATTAAATCCACCGGTGAAGACTGTTGGATGTCTCAGTAGAGAGAATTATATGGGAACGGTTACATTGCATTAAGGTTAACTATGCCATTCACTCTGGAGACAACGTCTTGATGTTTAGGAGCTGTGTGAAAAGAGACACTTTAGAAAATTGTGTTGAAAGATAGTAACTTGAACAACACTCATCCAACACATGCAAGAGCTCAGCTAAGGACTGATATGGGAATTATTAGTAATAGAGGATCAGCAGTCGCTAATATTTAAAAGCAAATGGCTGTCATCACTCAATGATGGGCGCTGTCCACATGAGCAGCACTGACCAGTCAGATCAGCATGTAGGGTCTTAGACTACTGATTTATACTATGCACCGTGTGTTTTAGGTAGACAGTAGAGATGAGCGAGTATACTCGCTAAGGCACATTACTCGAGCGAGTAGTGCCTTAGTCGAGTATCTCCCCGCTCGTCTCTAAAGATTCGGGGGCCGGCGCCGGTGACAGGTGAGTTGCGGCGGGGGGGGGGGGGGGAGAGGGAGAGAGAGATCTCCCCTCCGTTCCTCCCCCGCCGCTCCCTGCCCCCCTCCGGCCCCCGAATCTTTAGAGACGAGCGGGGAGATACTCGGCTAAGGCACTACTTGCTCGAGTAATGTGCCTTAGCGAGTATACTCGCTCATCTCTAGTAGACAGAGAAGCAGTTCAGCCATCTTTGTTACTCCAGGGTCGGAGGGTTGCTTTAAAGCATTTTACTATTAGAATCACATGCAATATTTTCACACTTGTGAAAAATGCATATAATCTGATGCAAAACATGCATTATACATAAATAAAAATCACAGTCGAATTGCAGGAAAGACAGTTATTGTTTTTTGCTGACCTACATCGCACTTGCTCATATGAATGTAGTCTTAATAAGCTACTCTAAAACAGGACATGCAAAAAAGTGATATAATTCTTGGTTCTGGTGCTGTATTTATGTGCTTGGTTATTGTTTTGCATTTATGCATGACTTTGGTTTAGGTACTATATATATAATAAGAGCTTGATTCGGGTGCTGCATTTATATTACAAGCTTCGTTCTGGGGCTGTTTTTATGTTATGAGCTTGGTTCAGGTCCTGCATTTACGTGGTTAGCTTTGTTCTGGTGCTGTATTTATGTTACAAGCTTGGTTCTGCAGCTGTTTGTATGTTATGAGCTTGGGTCTGGTCGTGTATTTATATTATGAGCTTCGTTCTGGAGCTGTTTTTATGTTATGAGCTTGGCTCTGGTCCTGTATTTATGTTGTTGGCTTTGTCCTAGTGCTGTATTTATGTTACAAGCTTGGTTCTGCAGCTGTTTTTATATTATGAGTAGAGTTGAGTGAACATACTCTGCCGAGCTTGATTAGCGAACTCGATGGTGCTCGTTACTCGAACGAGCATCAAGCCGTGTTCAACCCTTCCCCAGTTTTTGGCTCCTCCCCGCTGTGACGTGCCGGTTTTGCACCCCCCCCCCCCCCCCCCACCACCACCACCACCACAGCGCGCGTCATTGGCAAATTTTTTTCTGGCAGGCAGGGGAGAGAGAGAGAGAGAGAAATGAACCTAGGAAAAAAAAAAACTCGGCACCCAGCGTCCCACATACAAAAATTCTCGAGTCTCCCATTGTAGTCAATGGGGTTCGTTACTCGAGTAGAGCTCTCGAATTATATGAAAAGCTCGACTCGAATAACTCGGACTCGAGCATTTGTGTGCTCGCTCATCTCTAATTATGAGCTTGGGTCTGGTCCTGTATTTATATTATGAGCTTGGTTCTGGCCCTGTATTTATGTTGTTAGCTTTGTTCAGGTGCTGTATTTATGTTACAAGCTTGGTTCTGGAGCTGTATTTATGTTAAATAGATAAACAAGTTAAAGATGGAAGGATACAAAGTGGATGGCAGCATACACCCAGATCATGCCTATGTGCGGCCGCCAATGGCTGAACAATTTCACCAGTAATTTCTGTAGCCAGTCGCATTCTGCATTTTTACTCTTGAAGGAGTATTCCAATCTTAGCTTTTCATGGCCCATATGGAAAATCCTGGCCCTTTATTTCTACCCACCTGCCAGAAACATACAAGCGCTTCAGCCCAGTGCTGTTTTTGTAGCTCTCATTGAAGCACTAGGCTGTTTCCTTAGGCTTAGACCGGGCGAATGGCAACTATAACAGCTGTTTTCCATTTTGGCTATTAAAAGCCGAGATTTGACTATCCCTTTACAGTAAGTCATGGGTCAGTACTGTGTGCTTTTCCCCCGTGCTAAAGTTCGCCAGGAAGCCTCTTGTTGCAGAGATTACAACTGTGAATGGGTCTCCAAGCCAAGGGGACAGAAAGGACCCCCTCACCACCGTCGCAGGTCCTATCCAAAGCTCTGGCCAGGAAGATAACATCTCACCCCACCACTCATGCTGGTGCGCCACAGCCTGTCACAACGTCTCTCCAAGTATAGCACAGACTAGCTCCTACCCCCTCTCCAGAGCACATGCCCTGAGCAGAAGATGGGAGTAGGGGACAATGTCTGTGCCATGCTCCGAGAGATGCTGTGACAGGCTGTGGCATGACAATGTGAGTAATGGAGTGAGACGTTGTGTTCCTGGCCAGAGCTTCAGGTAAGACCTGCAACTATGGTGAGGAGGGTCTTGTACCTTCGAGGCTTAGGGACCCAGTCACAATTATGACCCTGATGATCCCTGTAGCTATGCGACTGGTTATTCCCTATCCTGGGGGTAGGTGATAACATCTATTGGTTAGACAACCCCCTCAATGGCCAAAATAACAAAACCTAGGCACCGTCTGGTGATTCTTGTGAAGCCAACTTAGATCACTATAGGCTTTTTTGGTCAAATTAACTTGTTGGTCATATTAACCTCGTAAGGAGACACTGTGAGGAGTATATAGGGTAGTGTCAAGATGATGAGAGTGCACAGATATTGTTTTTGCAAGAAGTCATCATGGCAGTCTGGGCCCATAAAGATAAGAAAAGGGAAAGTTAGTTAAACCAATTCGAGGAGACACCACCTGTGATCATTGGAAGTAACTGCACTCTATTGTTGTGTATTTGCTCATTCCATTATCCTCATCTAACCACATTCAAAACTTTTTGGGGCTATAAATAGTCTATTGACTTTTTTGTGTTGGCTTTTCGATTACTCATTTTTCACTCTCCGTGGTTTAAGAAATCTGCAGTTTGTTTGGGAATGCAAATACTAATAGAAGCCAGGAAAAAAAGAAGCTTAAGTGTTGACAGTTTGAGAGTAGTCTCAAGAGGTCCTTTCTTGATCTCCAGTAAATTATTTTGGCTGACATTTTGCCACATCCAGCAAACAGATGCGGTTATAATAGTTGTGAGATACTAAATTATGTACAAATAAAATGCATTACATACTCTGGAAAGCCAAATCTGGCCCTAATTTGTGCTCACATTTTAATGACCTTTTATAACAAAATTCTGTGCTGCTTTAATAAAATGATTTGATTATTTATAAGCAATGTCAGTTTCAGGTTTATGTGGGTCCTTGGATGATAGCCAGAGTGGGCCCCCTTAGTAATTTATGGCTGGGTTCACATTGGACGGATTTGCCGCGGAAATTCCGTGCATAATTTCTGTGCGGCGAATCCGCCCACGGCTCCTAATCCTGGGATAAGCCAGCCATGTGGATGAGATTTTGCAAAAATCTCATACACGCGGGGCGGCCAGGTGGAACCGGCGATGCGGCATCGAATTGACAACTGCAGCATGTCAATTCTTTTTTTTCTATTGCAGCCTCACTCCTCTCTATGGGGGGAGAAAGCCGCAACGGACTGCCGGTGGCTCAACCGCTCAAAAACCAGCGACGAAATGGCGTGGGTTTTGAAGCTGTGGCTCTCCTGCGGAAATCTTGCTGCTTTTCGGTGTGGCCAAGCGGGATAGGATTTCCGTCCCGTTGGAACTCAGCCTGAGGCTCCCACTCTGCCTTTTTAGTACTTATACACCCTGCTTTTGACCCCTTAGTAATTTGTAGGCCTCACTCTTCCCCCTTAGAAATTTACAAGCTCCTTTCTGCCACCTTAATAATTTATAGGCCTTACTGGTATTAGTGTATCTTGATGCCACCAGGAATTCTTGGTGGAGTCAAGATTGAGAGGGAGGTTACGCCCCCTGGACATGATTAGATGCAATGCTTGCTATTTTTCAGGTTCTGCAAGGGCACTATAAGTATTGACAGCAGCCACAGAGGGTGTCCCGCCGCGCCTTTCGCACAGCCCCTGGTGTAACTGTGTTCCCCTGCAGCCGCACAGAAGGGATATCACAGAGCTTCTCACCTGGCAGGAGAGCCTCCTTCTGGGACCGGCGGTGGGCCCACACTGCCATACACCAGCAAGGAGGGCAATTTTGCTCAGACCTGTCAGCGGGGGAGCGGCCGACAAGAATCACAGACGCAGCCGCTGTCACGTATCACAGAGGTGGGCGGCGTCTTGTGAGGTATCTTCTGTGAATCAGCCATCCATGGTCTCAGAGGCGGACGCACTCCCCCCCCACAGAGGAGGGTGCCGTATTCACAGCTGTAGGCCGTCACCCACCACAGAGTTGCCCGTCGTGAGAGAAGTCAGTCGGGCCCCGACAGGGAGCACGCAGCCGCTGGCACGTACAGAGGAGTCAGGAGACGGACGCCACAGAACACTTCGCCGCCGGCTGGGGGGTAAGCATGGCTAAAATGACGGGCGGCCCACAGCAGCACACTGTGCATTGATTTCTGCGTGCCCTGCACACAGAAAACAATCCACACTGTGCTGCCAGCACCTTACTAAGTTGACCCTATCGGGAGCTGGGGGTGTGATAGGGGCGTTCCTTCTGTCAAACCCCTAGCTCCTGGTGGCGTCAAGATACACTAATACCGGCCTTGCTCTGCCCCCTTAGTTATTTATAGGAGACTCTCTTCTCTCTTGGTAATTTATAGGCCCCGCTCTGCCCCTTTAGTAATTTACAGGCCCTGCTTTGCCCGCTTTTAGTCAGAATTCTGCCTCTCTGTTCCTTTTTTGCAACAGAGAAATAAATGTTTTAGTTTTTCCCCCCATTGATTTCAATGGGTTTAAAAA